>NC_090173.1:53820805-54420805 GCF_024679245.1 Pseudorasbora parva
TCTCATTATAATCGATCAACTGAGGATGTATGTATGTCTAGTAGTCCCCCCCCCCCCCCCCTTTGGTGTCTTGCCTTATAATAATTAAAATATATAGTGTATATATTTATTTTTTATATTTTTTAATGTAAGTAGATAGTAGTTAAGGCCATGATTACTACCTTGCTATAGTGACTGTACTATTAATAAACGATCTTCTGATAGTAAATATAAACCGATAGCATTAGCGCCCTCTTGTGGATGGCTAAGCGTCAGCTCTGCTGTGTGTGTGTGTGTGTGTGTGTGTGTGTGTATGTGTGTGTGTGTGTGTGTGTGTGTGTGTGTGTGTGTGTGTGTGTGTGTGTGTGTGTGTGTGTGTGTGTGTGTGTGTGTGTGTGTATAGAGCTCACGAGTCGTAATATACTCAGTAAAGTCATGTTGTTGGCCACTAATGTGTAAAATACCAAATGTTTGGCACACACTATATAATCTAAACACTTGGACTAACTATAAACTATCATGACTGACTCGAGCAGAATTCGAAATATCTGTTACTAGGAAACGGTATCAATTCGTCAACAATGGGGAGGTGTTGTTTTAGGGAATAGGTTTACAGTAAGGCGGCAGATCTGGAAGAGCAGAGAGGGAGAGGGGGAGGGGAAGAGCTTTTTGCAGTACCAGGAATAGTATTACTGACAACCTACCCTTACTGGAAGAACCCTGGGCGGAGCCAAACTAGAACATGAGGAGGAGGCCACTACAAATAACAGAGGAGTTCGCCAAGGCACAGTGAAGAGAAACACACTTCTCTTGACAAAAACACAAGCCGGAGGAGAGAGCGCGAGAGACTTATCACTTTTTTTGGATATTACAAAAAGTTCTCATCTACTAAAAGACACTCAAAGGTAAGAGAGGCTTTCAGAATAAACTCTTATGTAGCTACTTATCAGAGTGCTCTGACTTTATACTTAAAGTGACAGTTCACCCCAAAATTACAAATGTTGCCATTATTTACTCACTCTCATGTTGATCCAAACCTGTATGAGTTTCTTTCTTCTGTTGATATTTTGAAGAATGTTGTTATCAGGCATTTGATGGACCCCATTGACTTCCATATGACAACATTTACATTTTTGGGTGAACTATCGCAACCTAATAATTCTCACTCCTTAATAGCTACATAAAATACTTAGGTTACACTTTATTTGAGTGTCATTGTACAACGTTACATGCAGTTGCTATAGTAAGAACTATAAAGTATGCATTATTGCATACAATTTACCCTTAAAAAGCATCTAATCCTAATCCTATAGTAAGTACATGTACTTACTTAATATTACTCAGTAATATTATAACAACTATATAGTATATATATAGTACAAATATATAGTACTTACTGTACTTACTGGAGGGTCAAGATTAGGAATAGGGGTTGGTTAATGGATATTTACATGTACATCATTTAGAGGTATTACTACAGTCACTACACGTAACGTCTAACAAAGACACTAAAATAATGTTATCAATATAGCCAATATAAGGAGTAAGAATTTTTTTTTTTTTGAATATTTTTTTTATATTTGAATAAATTGGGTATCTTTACTACTACCATATTCAATGATGGAGCAGTTTTAGATGTCTTAGTTTGATAGCTGGCTTTAAACCGCTGCACTGTTGACACAATGCATCCTATTGAGCGCTTGTTTCCTGTGGTACTCATCCAAACTCTTTCTCCATAGGCTTCTGCTACCATCTTTGAGAGGATCACGCCATGGTAACCCACAGCAAGTTTGACAACGCAATGAGCAGCAGCCTGTTTGACGCAAGCATGCGGCTGCCGTCTCACCATTACAAAACCTTCAGCTCCAAGCTGCAATACCAGATGGTGCAACACGCCATCCGCATGCTCCAGGAGAGCGGCTTCTACTGGGGCTCCATCAGCGGCAAAGAGGCCAATCACCTGCTGAGCTCGGAGCCTAGCGGGACCTTTCTGGTCCGGGACAGTTCAGACAACCGGCACTTTTTCACCCTCAGCGTGAAGACCGAGTCGGGCACCAAGAACCTGCGGGTGCAGTGCGACAACAAGTCCTTTTTCCTGCAGACGGACTCCAAGAGCATGCAGTCCGTGCCGCGCTTTGACTGCGTGCTGAAGCTCGTCCATCACTACATGCCTAGGAACGTTCTCTCCATTGGGAACTCGAGGAGCGCCTACTACATCTACACAGGGGGCGAGAAGATCCCTCTGGAGCTGCTGAGGCCTCTTCCCTGCACAATGTCCTCCCTGCAGCATCTATGCAGGAAGACCGTCAATGGACATATAGACGTGTCCGGCAAAAAAGAGCAGCTGCCACAACAGCTCAAAGACTTCCTACAAGAGTATGATGCTCCCATTTAAAATCAATGCTAGCTGTTAGAGATGCACTGATCCGTGGAATGAGCGGAAGCTAATCTGCCTTGGAAGCTCAACGGGCCGAAGAAGTGTTGAACTGTTCATGTGACGGATCTCGAGGCCTCGTTCTTGCCGGTGAATGGACATTTGTACTGTTCCTTCGGCTGCACCAGTGCCAGTATCTGCCAATCACTGCCTCCGCACTGCCTACGAGCTCCGCCAAGCAGGGAGACAGCAAAAGCCATTTAACCCGAAACCAGCCGCCGCCACCGCCTTCTTCTTCCGAGTAAATATTTGTGCCTTTCAAAGGAAAAAGGAAGAAGCGAGCGACAGCACAGCACTGTTGAGAAACGGCTCCTGGGTGGGAGCGCACCAGGACTGAACACGTATAAAAACGGACATTCTGCTTGTACTTGAAAGAGCGACACTTTGAAACAAAATGTCTATGTGTGTGTGTGTGTATGTGTGTAGAATTGTGTTTAGCAGTTTAAGAGACTGCTTCCTATTGAATGTATTAACATGCATGAGTGGTCTGTGTCTAAAAGATCACCCATGTTTCACCTTGTTTACATAAATGAAGATCGGTTATCTTTTGTAAAGACATCTCAACCATGTTTTGATGTTATGTATTTATATTTATATGGGGAAAAAAAGATCATTTCAATAATTTATTAAAGAGCACTATTTTTCTACAAATGAACTGCACGTCTTGGGTTTTTCATTTCTCAGGTCTTTTCCATCCTCAGACTGAAAATGTTTGAAACATTGCAGATGAATCAGAGATGATTCAGATTCCCGCAGCGCCTTCTCCTGGAAGGGTTAAAGTTGATTCAGAGATATTCACTTTAGCGAGCGGGAATGATCCTCCCCTCGCGCTCTCCGGCAAGGCTGTTCCAGTAAGACTTTGACTGATATGAGGAAGCTCAGGATTACAGTCAATGTTTTACTCAGTATTTAAAGGAACAACCTTGGACAACAAAAGCGTCTGACTAGTTATAACATGTGAGGAGAGCTCAGTGGTTGTATTGCAATTAAAAGGTAATTACAAATGATAACCTTTAATGGCTACGCTTTATTTTAAGGCGTCTTTGTTAGTGTTACTCAACTATACTGTGAGTAATATTGCTTCTAAAAAGCTGCTGTCTTAAAATGTTAAGTACAATCAACTTGAATGTTTAAGTTGTTTCAACTTAAATGCCATTAAACTGACTTGTATAACTTGAATATAAACTAAAAAAGTTGAAAATTGCTTATTTTGGTGAGTTAAAGCAATGTAAAAATATGTTTTCAACTTATTGATCATATATTTCTTCAAAGTTTACTTACTATAGGGTTAGGATAGGGGTTACACTTTATTTTAAGGTCCCATTGCGCCATACTGAGTAATATTTAGTAACTACGTGTACTTACTGTACACTGTAAAAAATTATTTCGAAAAAAAGTGACCTGGTTGCCTTAAAATTTTGAGTTCATTGAAATTAAAATTTTGAGTTAATACAATGAACATTTTTTGAGATTCGACAACCTTTATTAAAATATTATTAAAAGATTTTGTAAGCATATTGGGTAATTGTGTGTGTTATTTCTGATGATGCAGTGAAACATGCCAAATAGTGCTATTTTCATGATTTATCACATTTTTTATGTGGTTCAGACACAATAATATTTTGAGTTTCTATTTATTAAACAAATTTCCTTCATTGTAGCAACTCAAAATTTTAATTTCAATAAACTCAAAATTTTAAGGCAACCAGGTTACTCACTTTTTTAAGTTAAACCAACAAAAAACAACCAAACTTTTTTACAGTGTAGGGTTAGGGTTTGGTTTAGGGTTAATTGAATGTACTTATACATAATTTGTAGTTAGTACTATAGTAACTTCATGTAACATATGTAACAATGACACTAATATAGAGTGTTGCGCTTTATTTTGACGATCCACTTTAGACATTTAACTGACTATAAGTAACTTTACAACTATGTCAACTTATTTTACTAACCCCTAACCTACTTACCTTATTTTCTTATCGTATAAAGTAAGTAATCAGATTCTATCCATATTTTAAGCTCTAAAGGTTTCAAAACATTGAATATTCAAAAGCCTGAACAGACCTACTCGTATTGTTACTATATTTAACACTGAAACGCTCTAAAAAATGCTGGGTTATCTAAACCCAGGTTTGGACCCAATTCAACTCAACGGTTGGGTTTGTTCAAATTTGACACAAACCTAGGTTCAAACAACCCATCATTTTTTTAGAAAGTATATCAAATAACAAATGGAATTAAGTAGTGACTAAAACTTATATAAATCTATTTCTTTAGTCTAGCTTACAGATTTTTCTCCACAAACGTGATGTTCTGCGTCGTTTTTAAAGTTGATTTGCGTTCTACACACGTCAATTTACTCTAAAGTCAACAAATTATTATATCCTAAATGCCTTTATTCACGTTTATGCTTGTCTAGAAACTCATTCCAAGCATTGAAGCAGAACAAAGCTTCATTAATCATTAATTCAGTCAAGCGTACACACCTTTGACTAGTGTGTGTGTGTGTGTGTGTGTGTGTGTGTGTGTGTGTGTGTGTGTGTGTGTGTGTGTGTGTGTGTGTGTGTGTGTGTGTGTGTGTGTGTGTGTGTGTGGTTACAGCTGATGTCTTTTTTTACACTTCTAGCTTTACTTGGTAGAGTCTGCGATAAAAAGGAACGAGGTGTGACTGTTTTAAACTCTTTTGAAGTTGAAGTCTGCTGGGAAACCAGTCTGGTTTGTGAAGTCACACGACGTGCATGTACTGAGACCGCTGGGGAGTGTGTGTGAGGCTTCGTCTGAGAATGCGAGTGTGAGACTGAGTGTAGTTGTGTGAGTAATAGAATGCGCGTGTGACGATCAATACATTGGCAGAATAAACGTCATCACAAGGAGGAACAAAATCAATTCGTATCAGAGTTCAGACCTTGATGAAGCTACTTTTTAAGCTGCCATTTAGTACACACTCTTTCACTTGAATACATGTTCAAACTCAAACTTGTGTTTTGGTTTTATGCGGTGCAGAATTACCCCCCCTTTCAGAACTATTACCGAGTTTTGCAATAAAACAAACCAAAAGCTTTCAGGTCACGCCCATGGATTTATCTCACAAAATGTCAAGTATTGGTCGAGAGGGAAATATTTTTTTTCACTGCAGAGAAATAAGGTGCTTCTGACAAAAAGACATGTTTCGTACACACAACCCTTCTTCTTCCTTCTATACTGACGTTTACAGTAAAGCGAGAAAAGCATGCCACTCTCACAAGGCATGAGATCTATGAGAGTTGTACCCAGGAAACCACAACAGCCACACAAAGGCGTGCAACCAGCTGCTATACACGCATGTGCAGAACAAACTCGACTCTCTGCGACTCTCTCACCAGAATTCACTGAACTCAGCTGTTTGGGTGCACACGTTCTCTCAGCTGTGAATATGCAGTGTTGAGGAAAGTTATTTTAAGAAGTAATGTCAGTATTGTCAGTCAGTACTCTCTTGACCATTAAATGCATGAATGTTTAGTCAGTCATTATTAAATTTTCGGGTCTTTAGCTATTTCTGGATCTCTACTTGTCTTGATAATATAAAGCTCTCCTGATATTAAAATAACAATTACAGAAGAATCAAATAAAGCATATTTCGTGACCTTTTGGAGTTCAAAAGGGTTCAGTTTGAGCAGATGTTTTATACCATGATCTTTGTCCTCGTCAGAGCTCATTCCCCAGCACTTTCAGCATCTGCCTCATATTCACCATCTAAAAATCTAATCTGCCGCGAGTGTCGTCTAGCAAATCTCAATTCACGTCTGAGCTGTAAACGCCAAACTCTGGTCTAGCCAATCACATCGTGTATAGAGTCGGTGGGCGGGGCTTAACATAATGGCGGCCGAGTTGCGCTTGCGTGCTTCTATTAAACACAGAAACTGGCGAATGGCGGTCTTTCGAATCAGCTTTGGCCGCGACTCTGGAAGACTTGGAGTTAAGCTTTTCTCTGAGAAAAGAACAAAGAGCGGCACTGAAGTCATTCTGAAGAAGGGAAGATGTGTTCGGAGTTTACCTGACCGGATACGGAGAATGTTTAATCAGTCAGCGAGCTCTGCTTCACCTTCGGTGCTCTGGTTGGTGTAGCGCTATCCTATCGCGTGCAGAGGGAGTTTGAAAGACAAGCGTTTATCCGCCCCTCAGATTGAGCTGTCAATGGTGAGCTTCCAGACCAAACATCTTGATGTGGGTCTGGCTTGTCAGGCTAATCTTCAACATCTTCTAAGTCAATATTTTAATCGCTGACAGCTTCTTCACCACATACACCATCAAGTTACATACCATGGGTCGTAAGCGACACTACAATTTTTACAAAAAATGATTGTGGAAAACAGCTTTCTTTTATAATTGTAATATTTATTTCTTGTTATATTGTTTATAATGTAATAATGTATTGATCGAAAAATTATAAGAAGGTTTAAGTCTAACTTTAAAAAAAGGAGGAGGGTAGTGAATGACGTCCCGGGTCACTAAAGACCCAATGCATGTGTTAAAGGGTTAAAAAGTAACTAATTTTGTTACTTTTTATAGAATGTAATAAATTACATTACTTCTGTGTCCCTTTTTCTCACCCGGGCTTAGCTTGTTTGTTTGTTCTATTTTTTTTGGCTTGTTGTTTGTTCTAAAGGTGAAATGAAAGTGAAATGAATATGCCTCAAAGTGAAAGGAATATGCCTCAGGCTAAAGGAAACGCAAAGACAGTTAATACTTGGAAAAGTAAAGTAACTTGTGTTACTTATTTGAAAAAGTAACTCAGATATTTTGTTTCTACATTTTTAAGTAATGTGTTACTTATTGCTTGAAAAACTTAATCTGAATACATAACTTGTGTTCAATATGTCAATATTGTCTATATGTCAATATGTGCCATCACCATTGCACCTTCATTGATAATAAAATAAAATAAAGAAATACCATGAAAGACTAGCCTGACAAGCCAGAGCCACATCAAGATGTTTGGTCTGGAAACTCACCATTGACAGCTCAGTCCGAGGGGCGGGATAAACGGTTGTCTTTCAAACTCCCTCTGCACGCGATAAGATAGCGCTACGCAGAGCAGAGCAACGAAGGTGAAGCAGAGCTCGCTGACTGATTAAACATTCGCCGTATCCGGCCGGCTAAACTCAGAACACATCTTCCCTTCTTAAGAATGACTTCAGTGCCGTTCTTTGTTCTTTTCTCAGAGAAAAGCTTAACTCCAAGTCTTCCAGAGTCGCGGTCAAAGCTGATTCGAAAGACCGCCGTTCGCCAGTTTCTGTGTTTACTAGAGTCACGCAAACACAACTCGGCCGTCGTCATTATGGCCCCGCCCACCGACTCTATACACGATGTGATTGGCCCGACCAGAGTTTGGTTTTTACAAGACGTGTATTGAGAGTTGCTAGACGAGACTCACGGCAGATTGGATTTGCTGCCGCTAGGGTGCGTCTAGATTTCTAGGCTAATGAAAGACAAAAATGCTGGGATAAAAACTAAAACTACAAAATTCTGCTGTATTTTTACTGATCAGGTCAAGTCATAGACATTATAATTTACCTCCCAGTGACCTTTGTTGTTAGATCTGAAACTGAAATGTTTATATTATTTGAAGATAGTCTTGCTAGAACATGCACAAATGATGTTAGGTTATTATGGGTGGTTTCCAGGGAACTGCTATGCGGTTTCAATGGAAAGTAGCTAAAACCTGCTCAGGAAGTCTTTAACATTCCATGGTTCAAGCGACACATTTCTGGCACAGATTTGGGTAACGCTTTATTTTGATGTCCCTTTTAAACATTCTGTTGACTATAAGTCCTTTTGTAACTACAAGTCAACGAACTCTCATTACTACTAGTTAGCTGTCTGCTTAATATCTGCTAACACTTGTCCTCAACAGACATTGCATTGATTATAACTTTGCAACTACAGGCGTAACTATACTCTACTAACACTCTAATGAGAGTTACTAGACAGGTGTATTGTTATAGAATGTGTTAAAGGGACCATCACAATAAAGTGAAACCCCGATGGGATATGATCCATGTAAGCAGGAAAAAAGCAAGTGGGTTCTTATATTCTCGGTTTGGTTTCAGGCCTCATTCATTTGAGGAAATATACCTGAAATGAATCAGAAGTGCATTTGTGTTTGCCATGTGAGCAGACAGATCGGATATTCCCCTGTCACGCCAGTCATATGTCATTGAAAAGGCGACTGCGCTAGTATGTCCACCTTGGGTTGTTTCGCCAAGTTTATATTGTAAATGCAGATATGGGTCACTATTAAAAGATAATGCTGGTCGTAAAAAAAATCAGATAGAGTCAACAAATCAGATTTGGGCATCAATACCTGAAGTGTAAATGTAGAGTAAAAGTCACGAGAGGATGTAATGCGCCAACTTTCAGCTGAATGTCTAATAAAGCGGGTCTCAATTACATACTTTCTGTCAGACAACGGAACAAGTGTGATATAGTGACTGACTAAATGTTAACCAGCAGTCAAAAAATGTTGCTAATTTTATCACTAGTCGCATTTTTTTAACGAGGTGTGAGAAGCCACTTGTAACAAAGTCGCTAAATTGGCAACACTGTTATTCAGGGAAAAATCTCACCCTCAGGTCTCTATGATATTCTCATCTATACATGGATCAGTTCAATCTCAGTTCCCTCTTTCAATGGAAGTCTATAAACTCTCAGGAGCAAATGAGTTCAGAACAGGTGTTTAACTCTTAGTGTTAGGAGTGTGTTCAAATCTTTAACTCTACTACCAACAGTTTCTATGATATTCTCATCTCTATGGATGGATCAGTTCCCCCTTTTCAATGGAAGTCTATGATATATATAATTTTGTCCATTTTATTGTCTCTCAGGAGCAAATGAGTTCAGAACAGAAGTTTTACACTGAGCGTAAGGGGTGAATTCAAATCTTTAACTCAATAGCAGGCACTGCCAACAGTTTTTATTTGCTGTGATAATGAAAAACCCCAACAAAAGATCCTTTTATGAGGTCTGATTAGGTCAAACTTTTCCAGTTCTGAGCCAGCTGCCAGAGTTTTCCAGTGTACTCCATAATCAAATGTGAAATTCTCTAGTAGCCGGGCGAGTGATCATGTGATTCCACAGAACTCCTTTCTTTGTAGTTGCATAACACAGCGAGCTGCCGTTTAGGCTTCACGACTTGAAAAGACTCTTTACGCACGGCGTATGTCTTCCGTCTTAACGTGTGCTGCCCTGACAGGGCTGTTTTCTTCAAGAATAAGGAAGTTTTAGATTTAAAGAGAAACCATTTAAGGAAGTATATAATCACAAAACCAAATGCAAGTAAGACTAAAATATCAGATATGAATTTTAAGTGGAAGTGTGACGCTACAATGATTCATCGACAACACTGTGGTCAAATATTAAGGAATTTACCAAAAAACCACCAGTAGTGCTTTATTTTAAGGTGACGTAACTACACATTCCCACATGTACTTTATAATAAGTACACAGTTCATTTATAGTACTTATTTGAGTAAGTGAAATAAAGTGTAGGCCATTTTCATGTTTTTGTTATCAACTTCCAACCCCAACTTTACAACAGATGTCATAACTTCCCAAAACACTTATCTCAGTTGTCTATGAAAATAAAGTGGTGCCTTTATGGACACTTAAGATAAGCGAAGCTTACGACATGAAACGCTGTAGTAAAATGAAAAGACGCCAATGACAATTGGAGGGACGTCCCCTTACAAGCACCTCGTTGTCATTTTTTTTCTCATTTGCAGCTGTGTGGCTGCGCTTTTCCCGTATGACGAAATGGAAATGATGTAATCTCTGTGCAGGGAAGAGGCTGCGAGAGGCAACATTTCGAAGGCCATGAGCTCTGTGTGTAAACACACGGCCCCAAAGTGTACGGTTTAAAACACACTGCTCCAAACAGACCAACCATTCTCACAAGTGCTGGTTTCTGTGATGCAGATGGATGAGTAGCCTGAGTCAGGCAGGGCACGTCTCGATCCCACTCATATAAGTGCAGAATGTAAACACACCTACATATACATAGTCATGCTCATTGTGCTTATATGTGTGAACTATGACTATATTTTAATCATGTGAGCACATGTTGCAGAATTATATAACACCCTAAACTCTCAGTGATGCAATTTTGAGACTGTGTTTAAAGGGCAAAGTACAATTTAATGTTTTGATTCAAATAAAGTTACAGATTGATAGAAATATAGATGCAAGTACTGATATTCATTCATGTGTATAACTACAGTTGCAGATGCTCGAGTGTTTTCGGACCGGCTTTGACTGTTCCAATATGGCAGATGGCTTATGTATCGTGACTATAGACTGGAAAACAATATGGGCGTAGTGTCCGTGACGTCACCCATAGGATTATGAAGAGCCGTTTTGAAGCGTAAAGTAGAGACGAGCTGGCCGTTGATAGCCCGGATAACAGAAAAAGGGGAAAGAGGCGGGACGTGGCCGGAGCTGAGGTGACACGATGACTATAGACAGCGGATAAATGGCTATCCACCTGTCAATAAAAGTGGCCACGCCCTTAATTATGCAGAACTTTAAGGCGTTATATAATGTAAACGAATGCGTTATTAAAAAAAATCCTCCCCCTCACAGTTGTCATGAAGGACAAAATTAGCCGTACAGACCAAAACCACAATTTGTACCAGGCTGTTAACATGTTTATTTCTGCTGTAAAGTTAGGCATTTTAACATGGGGCTCAATGAGCTTCTGCTCCCTTCTGGAGCCTGTCCCTAGTGGCCAGTCGATGAATTGCAGTTTAAGTTACTTCCGTATTGGCTTCAACAGAAACTGGGGGAGGTTGTTGCTTGATAGCGACCCATAAAATAAGCTGGTAATGTGTGTGGGTAATTGACAAATAAGCAGTAGAGATGCTTTGTTTGTGTGTAAAAAACACTTTTGAAGAAAAAAAAATGCATATTGTGATGTAGTCTGAAGTATGATGTTTGAGGAAAATATATGGGGTCACTAACTTTCACTGTGTTTTATTTTTTTAATTTTTTTTTCTGAAATGTGTCCTATGGTACGACACAGAAAGAATTAAGAATATAGTGGTGTCGCAACGAAGGACAAAATGAATGAACACTTTTATAGTGGTTCCAAAAAGTTTAATATTTGAACAATTCTGACACAAAATCTTACCATGTGCACATTTTACAGTAACATGACCTTGAATAGGGTCCTTCAACTAATCTAACTTGTCTGAGGAATTGTTTTTCAGTGACAAAATGTATCAAGGTCCTACGCTTATACATTATACATTGATGAAAAATATATATTTCATCAAAATATATTGATTAAAAAATTATTGTCATTTACATACTTGTAAAATTATACCTGATGTATTTAGTAACATTTGTATGCTTTGCTTTTGAATTTATAAATGGTTTCATTTATTGAACCATGCTTGAGACAGACACACTAAAGGACAATTTGGAGATTTGGCAAAAAAACTAAAGACAAGTCTAAAGACAAAGCAGTTTTTATATCAACAGATCCATGTAAGACAAATAAATATTTTAACATTTATTGCATTTTAAATGTGACTAATTATGTTCTTTTTAATCTCCTAAAAAAGTGTGAAAATGCCATGTCAACAAACCACATGTATCAAACCACCGTTTTGGACAGCGCTCCTTCGCATTCGTCAAGCGGGAGGTCGTGAACTCAATCTCGTATGTGCTTCTCAGAGCTGGACCACGGTGAGCATTTGTAGATAACAAGTACATAATTCTATACTTTTTTCTGAAAGTGACTTATCTTTTTGCTACAAAACACTTATTTGTATGCTGGGGTTGTGTGGAGCCATTTGAAGCTACCCAAATATGGATTTTGGACTGTTAACAACAGCAACATTTACTCGCAATCCATCCGGGAATGGTTTGCTTAATTTCACTTTGGCTGAAGATAGAAATTCCTATACATATTCGAGGGCCTTTGGGTGAATAAATATTAGAAATATGTTCATTTTGGGGTGAACTATTCTTATACAATGCTAAAAAAAAAGTCACAGTTTGGATTTAAAGAGTCAATGATTGGGTCATCATTGCAGAGATTATTTCTAGCATATTATATTTTTGCAAACAGTTCTTCTAACCATAACTGATGGAGCGTGTAGCGTTTAATTTCTTAAACAACCAATGGAGTTTAGACAAATTATGGCCATTCCAGGAAAGCTATGTCAAGATTCATCAGCTCAAACTGTGAAGAAATATTTGGGAGGGAGCATGAAGAATGATTTTCACACATGAATTGAGTCCAGATCTTACATTCACTGAAAGTCTTTGGGATGTGCTGGAGGAGACTTGACACAGGGTTGGACTCTTGCATTGGCAATACAATACCTTGACCAAAAACTGATGCACCTCTTGATGGAAACAGATATAGTGATGATATTTCCACCAAGATCTTGTATTGACAACATCCAGGACTTTGCAAATTAAGACCTGTTTTCAAAATCTTGAGTTTAAGCGGTGCCTAAAGTTGTGCTGAAGCAGGATGGATATAAACTTGGCAGGACAGTTGGTCCCCAAGGGCACTTTTGAAGACTTCTGGCTTTTGTCACATTTTAACAAAAGCCCATGATCTTCAGTTCTCTAGAAATGGAGGTCGCTCCTCCAGTTTGTGAGGTTTTCCAACCATGTCAGGCAAAGTATCACAATCCTCAACAAGCCCCACTATTTTGGACAAGTTACATACCAAAGATTTTCTTGCACTAGCCTTATAAGCATCTACATTTAAGCATGAGTATTGCATTCCTTAGTAGGTAAACTTTTTAAAGAGGACTTCTGTGAAATGGGTAAAATGCTCTCATACAGGAAGTTACTAATCTTATCTTATATGACATTACAGCCCTTTGCATATCTGCCAGCATTGCTTAATATAAAGCCAAAACGAGCACTGCAACATCCTGCTTACAACAGCTTGCTAAAATAGCATTGCAAAATTGAGTTCACGGAAACTGAAAAGCGGATGACATCATGCGTATTATCATTATCCTAAATAAGGAACAATTTGCATAACTTGTAAAACGGTGGAAAAACTATTTATACTTCAGAACAGGTAGACGTTGACGTTACCTGTCGGCACCTGTTTCACGATTCCATTGAATTTTGGATGCTGTTTTGGTTGGAGGTTTTGGTACACTTGAAACAGCTAATGTTCCCACATTGTATTATAAAATATGTAGACGGTGTTTTCCCTCTAAAAGCCCTGCTATGTGTTCCTGATTCAGATTAAATTCAGGGGAAATGATGGTGAAAATACCAGACAGACAGGTCAAAAGGTCTGAGGTGTTTTAGTTCTTCATCGGAGCTCTGTTGTTTTGATCTGAAAGAGAGATAAAGAGCTCGCAGGAATCCCCGGCCCTCCAGTGGAACTGCCACAACAGAGTCCTTACTCATCTGAGAGAACATTGCTATTTTAAAAGCCAGAAAAACGAATGATAGCTTGGGGCAGACAACCGCATCAGCTGGTTTGGATGGAAGGAGTTTCGCAGAATTAGCAGTGAGGACATTCAGTACATTATTAGATGGCAGTCATGCATTGCTATTACGTAATGAGTAGACCACACCACACTTCACCTCACGACACGACTGAGCATTTACACGGCACTGGAGTTTCACATTTCACATAATGATGATTGATTGACTTTTATTATCCCCAACGAAATTCATCATGAACACATACAAAACATGTAAACACATGTAAACACATGTAAAAAAAAAAAAATACAATAAAAAAATACTTAACAATACACATCACTACACACACGCACACACATTACCTGCAATACATCTCATTGCACAAATCAATTTGGTAATTAAATTGTTATTTTACATTGTTAACTCTTTCCTCACCAGTGTTTTGTTGTTGTTGTTGTTGTTATAGTTTTTTTTTAAGTTGGCTGATTTGAAAAACTAAGGCTACACTATCCGGATAAATTTAAAAACTGAGTTTTCGTCTAAAAACGCTCCGCGTCCACACTATCATTTTCAATTGTTTTCCAAAAAATGTTCATCTACACTGAAACGTCTGAAAACGCTTACATCCCCGTACTGCGCATGAGCAAACCCAAGACGCTTCGACTTGCGTCATTTCCGCTACTCGTTTATTTACTGGTTGATTGAAATTTTGCGGCAATGTCGAGAAAAGGCACTGAGTTTTTTAACAGTATGTACAAACTGACATTAAAGGTCCCGTTCTTCGCGTGTGTTCGAAGCTTTGATTATGTTTACAGTGTGCAATATAACATGAGTTCATGTTTCGCGTGTAAAAAACAGTATATTTCACACAATTGACTTATCTGTACAGCGCTGTTTCCTCTGTCCTAAAAACGGCCTGATGATTTCCTTGTTCTATGAAGTCCCTCCTTCAGAAACACGTAACGAGTTCTGATTGGGCCAGCGCTTCCCGTGTTGTGATTGGACAGCAGCTTAGAGCACTTTGCCCGGAAAGGTCCTGCCTCTTACCATAACGGGGAGATGCAAGCGCTGAATGCGCGTTCTTCTCCACGTGGGAGAGCAACGAGACCACGCCCCCTATTTTGCGTGTCCTTGTGGGCGGAGGGTTAGTCAACAAACGGGTCTAGTGACGTCATTCCTGAAGGAAGTGCAGCGGTGTAGTCCAAACCGGCCGTTCGCTGTAGGCTTTGAAAGGGAACCTCTCTTAAATAAAATATCTCGCTTGCCATTAAACCTTGAGCTTTATAATTTTACAGGTATTATTTATGCTCTAACAGCAACATTTCACACTAACTAAAGTTTGAAAGATGGAATCGTGAAGAAAGGGACCTTTAATATTTAACAAGGCTGTCAAAACAGAAAGCATACAAAACAACTGCTGTACAATGTCGTTCACCATCTTAGCTGAATTGGTCATATGACTGCATCACATGGCTAAAAATGCGTCATCGTACGTTTTCATTGACTTAAAACGCTGTCTCAGTGTGGACGGAAGGCCAAAACGGAGAGAAAAATATACGTTTTCAAATGAGAACATATTAGTGTGGACATGGCCTAAAATGAATGATATTCAAATGAATCTCATTAAGAAGAACCACCCCTAATCCCGCCCCTAAACCTACCCTTCAGATCACACGAAAGCATATGAATAAGATTGTCAATGAGCCACCAATTCAGCAAAATGTAAAATAGTTATGAACTGTAGTGAGAATGTGTTGAATAAACTGACTATGGAAATAAAGTGTTACCTGTTTTATAATTTCTAACCGAGTTATCTGTAAAAAGTCTGCTTGTACTATCTTTCTTTAAAATACCACTTACTTCATTATTCTGGCATTTACACCAATGGCCTTTGGTCATTAATAAAGGGAACCAAGTTAAAAATGTCCCTATGAATAAATAGATGACATTTGTGGTTTAAAGGGATTGGAGTTTCCATGTGCTTGTAGTTACACAGAAAAGGGAAAAGGCTCACGTGTGTGCATGTGACACCATGATCAATTACATTATAAACCCAACGAAACAAAGAAAAGGTCAAAGTATTTTATGGCCTTTGTTTCATTTTCAACACAAGCAGGCCGGACAGTTTCTGCTTACTGTAAAAGTGCGTACAGCAAAGCAAAGAGGTTGAAGTAGAAAGTGAAAAAGGAAATAAGATAAAGGGGTTGAAAAGGTGATTCACAGGGATTCTCAAAGTCTAAAGTTTTATTGAATATCCTTACTTTGTATGATCATTCAATGTGATGTTTCTCATGTAAAGGGTGTATTGTGTGTAAAAACTATTACATAATGTAATTTCTGGTGACTTTATTAACACAGCTCATTAAAACATGGAATAATTAAACAGCCTTTCAGCTTTTCCTCGCAATATACATTAATATTTGATTTTGTGCTTCAAATCCAACCTTAATCGAGTCAAACAAAACAGCTGAACACATAAAACTCAGACAATAAAAGAGGATAGCACTGAGTCTTGTGACTTTCACACTTCTTTAAGCAATTGCCCTCTAGTGCTTCTCAGATGCTACTGTTAATCTGTCTTCATCCTTTATTCAAACATAAATCAGATAGGTTGTATATAATGACATATACAACATTTAATAAATGCTTTACTTGGTTTTACATTTACCAAAATGTTAAAAAACTCTTTGCATAATTGCAGTGTGGTGTGATGAAACATAACCAATCCCTCAGCTCAGCTTCTTCAAACACTGAACAGCACAGAAGAAATGGCAACATTATAATGCATCCTGCATTTTTTCGGTGTGAGATAAACGTCTGTCTAGCGCCTGCTACAGACTATCCTGCTATCCTAAATGGATCTAGTAAATTGGGTACGACATGTATGTAGACCTGGTGATGATGCCTATTGAAGCATGGGCTATGACGCAAGATATGCTGCATTTCAGAGAGCTCGAAATTTGGATTTTCCCACCTCATTCACGGAAATTACATCTGGAGTGCCACTCAAAGTCAGGCCCCGATCTCAGCGAGATGCATCATTTGATGTTATTTCCAAGATGTCTGTATGTCCTGCTTCCAATGAGCATAAACGTTAGGGCTGTCAAAATTGCTCAAAAATGACGTTCGAATATTTACTCTAAAACAAACACGAATATCTGAACTATTTGAACATATGGTTGCGCATTTTGTCAATGACGCGCATTATGTCATTAACAGGACAAATTAATACAAAGAGACATAACTACACAGCAAAAACTCCAGTGTTAAATTAACTCTCCTGAGAGTACATGTGAGACCACACTCAAAAGTGTTAAAGTGTTAAAATAAGAGTGTTAAAGTAACACTGAAGCAGTGTTAAAGTTAATAAGATAATTAACTGATTATTGGCAATTATTGAAGATACCTGATGATAACAAGCAGAATCACCAAATGAGAACATCACAATTCACAAGTGGACATATTTTCCATTTGTAATTGCAAAGCAACTCACAGACAAAGTGTGTTTATCCAAAAATCATAAAAACAAAATTAACAGTTAATTAGATGTTGAGGATTTATGGTTCATTTGAAGTCACCATTGTGGAGGGAAGTGTTTGCTTTAGTTGGGCTCTTGGTCCCCGTACGTGTGTTAGCGTTTCTGAGGCTGATGTAACTGTGTGTGTGTGAAACACAAGAGTTGTGGCTGAGAAAGCAAAGCTAAAGTGACATCAGGTGTTGTCAGCTCCTTGTTGATGATAACTAAATCATCAGAAAGTGTGCATCTGATATTATGTTTTTATTTGGTTTAATAGTAATTTGTTTATAGCCTCTGCAGTATTGGCACCAATAGCCTTATCCTGAAGGATAATAAAGTACATACACCCAATGTTTTAAGAAAATATTTCCCATGATCACACACAGACATCAAGGTTTGGCCTATGTTTCACAACAACGGTGACAAAAAAACGCTTCCTGCTGCAATGCATGATGGGTGGCTTCGTAGTACAAAACTGATGCTTGATTGTCACCATTGTTGTGAATCATAGGCCAAATCTTGATATCTGTGTGTGACCATGGGAAATATTTTCTTAAAACATTGGGTACACATACTTTTTTTCTCATCCGTCAGGATAGGTGATCTTTTTATTGCTATTGGTGCCAATAATGCAGATTCACAAGATTATAGAGGCTATAAACAAATAACTATTGTGTCAAACAAGAACACAAAAAACGACATCAGATGCTCAATTTCTGATGATTTAGTTATCATCAACAAGGAGCTGACAACATCTGATGTCACATTAGCTTTGCTTTCTCAGCCACAACTCTTGTGTTTCACACACACACAGTTACAGCAGCCTAAGAAACGCTAACACACGTACGAGGACCAAGAGCCCAACTAAAGCAAACGCTTCCCTCCACAATGGTGACTTCAAATGAATCATAAATCATCAACATCTAAACCTCTGTTAATTCTCAGTAAGAGCTTCTGTAGACGTCTGACTCTGACAGAAATAGTCAAAGTGTGTCTTATATCTGTGATTAAGGGCAGCACAGTGTCTCAGTGGGAAACACTGGCTCCTCACAATAAGAAGATCCTGGATTGAATCCTGAGCCAGAGAGTCTTTCCTTCAGGTCTGGTTTCTCTCATGATCCAAAAATGTGTGAATTACAGATGATAAGTTGTCTAAAGTGTCTAAAGGTGTGAGTGAAATTTCTTTTATTTTTATGATTTTCGGACAAACACACACTGTCTGAGTTGCTTTGCAATTACAAATGGAAAATATGTCCACTTGTGAATTGTGATGTTCTCATTTGGTGATTCTGCTTGTTATCATCAGGTATCTTCAATAATTGCCAATAATCAGTTAATTATCTTATTAACTTTAACACTGCTTCAGTGTTACTTTAACACTCTTATTTTAACACTTTAACACTCTTGAGTGTGGTCTCACATGTACTCTCAGGAGAGTTAATTTAACACTGGAGTTTTTGCTGTGTACTTAGGTAGTCTATTTAAGTTAAGTTTTTTTTTGTTTTTGTTTTTTTCTCGAATATTATTTTTCACCTTCGAAATTCATTTTTTAAAAACTATTCGAATATATATTCAAATTTATATTATTCGTTGATAGCCCTAATAAACATAAAACAAACTTTAACAATAGACAGTTTATGTTTATAATACCTTCGTCTTTGCTTACCGTGAGCTATTTTCAAAGTGATTTCATGTCGTTTTTATTCAGTTTTTGCCCTAATATGTCGTGGCTACATCATGTGGTCAACTAGAACATGACCTCTGATTGCCTAGAGGTTTGAAGTGAACACCATTTCATGTTGCATTTTGATTGGCTAGTCAGTGCGCAACCGGTCCTACTCAACCCACTCTGAGAGGGATTTGAACTGGGGTCTCTGGCGTGAGAGGAGGGCACTAACAAGGACGCTAAAGACTGCAGCTGTTAGCACGCCTCTTGAGACCAGGGGAGTGAGGTTCACACACACAGCTCTTACTGGCCTACTTTCACTACACTCACTCCCCCTAAACCTCACTCCTATCCGGGTCACGGCACCAAATGTAGCCGGTCTTACTTAGGATTTGAACTGGGCTCTCTGGCACGGGAGGCAGACATGCTAACAATGAGGCTAAAGACCCCAGCTGCTAGCATGACTCTTGAGGCCAGGGGAGTGAGGTTCACAGACAGTTCTTACTGGCCTACATCTGTTATACTCACCCCCCTAAACCTCACTCCTATCCGGGTCACGGCACCAAATGTAGCCGGTCTTACTCAGGATTTGAACTGGGCTCTCTGGCATGGGAGGCAGACATGCTAACAATGAGGCTAAAGACCCCAGTGCTAGCATGACTCTTGAGTCCAGGGGAGTGAGGTTCACACACAGCTCTTATTGGCCTACATCGGTTATACTCACCCTCCTAAATCTCACTCCCATCTGGGTCACGGCACCAAATGTAGCCAGTCTTACTCAACCCACTCAGAGAGGGATTTGAACTAGGGTCTCTGATGTGGAAGGCAGGTGCTAACAAGGATCCTAAAGACTGTAGCCGCTAGCATCAGTCGCTAGCTCTTACATAGATGTAGGTCATAGCAGCAAACACACTGTGAGACAGGGACGTGCACAGGGGGGTTGCTCAGGTTGCCCGGGCAACTGCCCATATGCCCTTCTCGACTCACGTTGCCCTTCCGAGGTGGAAAAAAATAAATTAAAAAAATCGTACAATGGATGCAGAATTTCACGTAGGCCTAGATACAAAAAAAAAAAAAAATAGCAAAGCCTCGTTCACTTCCATATTCGGGTACCCGTCCGAAAGTGAAAGTCAAGCAATTGCTTGGGGCACCGAGCTGGCCTGGGGCCTCAAGACAGCGACAGGTTAAGAATAAAATGCAACGACAAACTGCTTGAGCGCCCCTTTTATAGTCAATGCAGTAAAGTGCAATGACACTGTTATCAGAATCCCCCTCAAGGGGGCCCTCTCAGTCGTCGCTGACAACAGCCACCCAACCACGCAATTTCTGCTGCCGGCAAAATACAAAACCTCCTCGGCGATCATGAAGCGGAATTATGCTTTAGGAAGCCAGAAAAGAAAAAAGAGAAAAAAACAAGATAGTGGTAAGTGAGAAATTACACTATATAAAATAGCTTTATTTGTACAAAAATGGTGTAATTTTGCAGCAGGTAGGCTAGCAAAAATATGTTTATGTTAGCGTTACCTGCCTGGCAAATGCTGCTTGTAACGAACAGTTAGTGCAACTTTTTTTTCAAACGGATGGAATACGGTTACTTACTGTATATGTTTTTTTAACGGGATAAGGAAGACGCAGATCTGTTCCAGAATAACTGTTTATCGTATTTAATGACATAAAATTGCTATAGCTTTGTAATAAGTTTTGATGAAAGTGGCATTGCATGCTATACTAACTATTTTTATGCTATGCATAAATAACCTGGAATAGTTAATATAGCATTAACTATTATTTTAAACATTATTTAACCAGAAAGAGGCAGAGGAACATGATTTTTTTTTCATAGCTTATCTTAATGGGCTAGTGTCGGGATATATGGTAGTAACAGTTTATGCAAATATGATATTATTTTTATAAGTTACCAATGGATCTTGAACAGTTACTTTATTCGGTGTGGCAATTTTTACACTGTTGCATTTTGAAGTACAGTATCAGGACAACCCACATGTTTTACTGTTACTGTTTATTAACTATTTAACAGGTATTATAGTCATCTGTTGCAACTTCATAATAACCATACAGATGATGTTTATAGACAGTTTACAAACCAACTAGTAACCCTTAACAAAGTGTTAGGAATATTTGGTCTGTCTATCTATGTAATGTTTATAGATGTTTTAAAAATGGTTTCTTAAAGTTTTACAAACATTTTTTAATCATTACCCGTTTATCTGTAGAAAGTTAGCCATGTCCATTTTGCTTGGGGCCCCCAAAATCCTTCTAACCGCCTTGGCTGAGCCTGCATGAGCGGCACTAGAAGGAGATTGTCGCGGTTGTTGGGTGAGACTTAACGTTGTCGGAAAGGTATAACAAACGGACGATCATAAACTGTTGATGGCAGTTAAATTAATATTGTCTTTTTTTATTAGACTATTGATATTGACTGGTTTGAGTTCTTTATTGGTATAGGCGATGGAAATGGCCTCAAACGCACCATAATGCAGGAAATCACATCTACAGAATAAAAAAAATTCTTGGGGAAGAAACCCCCAGACCCCCCTGCAAAAAAATAGCCCCACCTATAATATTTTTCCTGAGCAGAACATAAATACCACTAGGCGGGCATTGAAATAATAATGATAATGGCAATAACAATAATATGTAAGTGGACAGATCATGGGGGGTGGGTGGTTTCGGTTGGGGACCCTTTTTTGGGGAGGGGTCCCTTTTTTAGGTCAGAGCAACTGCCCCTCAAAAATCCTGTGCACGTCCCTGCTGTGAGATGATCATGCTGAACTTATTAAACTGTCAGAAAATAATCAAAGGCTATATTTGGTTGCAACGGCCGTATTTGAACACTGTATGACTCAGGACCACCGTTTTGCAGCCACAAATACAGAAATAACCATGATTGGTCATATTTCGTCTGGGACAGCCCAAAATCATACATATGTGTATCACGCATTACATGAGACTCCCAGACAGAGATGGATCTCCGTGATTTTCCGTGACACTGCTAAGAACAAGTCACAGCATGAATCACACTGGATCTCCGTCATTTACCATCAAACAGAGTTTGCTGATACCTAACAAAACAAAAGATACATGATACATTCATTATGATACATTCATAATGTCCTAATTTAGCCTAATTGTCATTGTTTTGTGACTGCCACATCCCTAGTGCCAAAAGCCTAAATCACAGCTAGCCTTGTTTCCAGTGTGTCAAACTTTTTCTTCCACTTTTCTTTTTCAAGTTTTTTGTAAACAAGTCAGTCTCCAGACAGCAGAATGCCACAAAAAACGAGAAGAAGAGAGAGACAGCAGTGCGCCTGCTCGTTTCAACTGGAAAAGACAAGCGGTAGCTTGGAACTACTCCCAGAGAGAGAGAGAGAGAGAGAGAGAGAGAGAGAGAGAGAGAGAGAGAGAGAGAGAGAGAGAGAGAGAGAGAGAGAGAGAGAGAGAGAGAGAGAGAGAGAGAGAGAGAGAGAGAAATACACAGTAACCATGGTGACCAATCCAGATTACAGCCAGAGACTCTGACGTCAATGGAAACCTCACAGCACAAAGCCCAGCACAAACACAGCCCTTGGTGCATCCATGGAAACAAGCGGCCCACCTGCAAAATATATGATATTGTTGTACCGTTGCCATAGAACCCACATAGAAAAGAGGAAACTTTAAAGAAAATCGTTTCAAAAGAAATTAGTTTTAAATGCCAGGCCAGTTGAAACTCAACCTGAAATCCCTTACATGACACAACCAAAGCACAGGATTATTTACTCGCCCTCATGTCATGCCGAAACTCTAATCTTTTCTGAATAAGCTTAATGCCATGCTTTAATGCTGAATGCCAAGCCTTTCCATAGAACCATAGTTTATAGGTGACAAAATAATAATTTCACAAAATAACCCATATAACCTGTGTCCTTATATTCCTCATCATTACCAAGATTAATTTGGTAAGAACTGACAGAATGGCAGTTTTCGCTTTTCCCCCTCACCTTTTGGCCTAAAACTATGGAAGCTTGTTTCTGCCACAGAATAAAAAATAAAAAAGGTAACTGAGAATTTGTCTCACAATTCTGACTGTCATACACAGACGCACTGGGAATGGGAATATTATCGTCATGGTGAAATTTATTTTTTGATTTATTTATTGAAATTATTTATTGGTTTATAATTTTGCCATTATGACATGGAGTGTGCTTCTCAATTAAATCAGCAAGCATAATTTCATTTACATTTATTTTATTTACGCTACTTAGACACGTTTTAACATGTAACCCAACCCTACCCCATCCCTAAACCTACCCATTTGTGTGAACATGATATAAAACACAGGATATGACATACGACTGCATACACGAGTTATTCAAAAAAGTTAAATAATCCAAGTTTTCCGAGACCAAACGATTGATTTGCATGAAGAAAATCCCCAAAAGCGATCAGCATCTCCATCCGTTGAAGATCACGAACACATCAAATTTCAAATATTAGGCTTGTTTGAGATGCGCCTTGCCTCGCCTGAAATAAAGGCGAGACTAGGCGGCTGCAGTGAGGGGAGGAGTGAAAAAAGTTCAGGCAAGCCGGACAGTTCTCTCTTCTCGTAGTGGATCAGACACCTGCGAGATCAGTTGCGGATATCGCGGGATTCACACACTGAAAAAAGTGAAACTACTGTGTCATTTATTTAAAGTACATTTTTACATTGGACTAAGTGAAAATCATGATTTCTGGTTTAAACCTGTTTTGTTCAGGTTTCCTTAAAGCAAATAACGAACACCCTAGACAAAATTAAAAGCAACAGTTTGAGTTAAATAGCATTTTTAACTCAAACCAGAGTTTTTAATGTCACGTGACCCCATGACGTCACATCAACGAACTCCTTGCTCGGCCAGCCAGAGTTTTTCAATCCGCCATTGCTCTCTTCGCTTCGAAGACATCAAGACTCCGTTCTGTGGCCCAGGAAATCTCCTAGACTCGGTAAGCATTCGATATTGTATTATTTTTTTTTACGTGAATAAGTGTTTTTCATTCATATTTATGGTTAGTGGCAGGATGGACGACTGGGCTATTACTTTACATACAACTGTGTTTGTGCAGGTGTTAGCTAAAGCTATAGCCAAGCCTCTGACAAATTCAAAGTTAACTTTTTATTATTTCACTGTGATGTAATGTTAATTTGATGATGGTGTATTGTGATGAGGCTTGTTTGTCTCTAACAAAGTTAGTCAGAATGCTTAAATAAATTAACGTTAAGTTATGCCTCTTTTCTCACATGCACTGCAACCGTCACGTTAAGTTAATTTAAGCACCTTGCAGCCTGCAGGAACAATATATGAAAAGGCCAATGTCCGAATTAGCTAATGTTCGATTGAGCCCATGTGTAATAACTCCGGAAAATAATTATTCTATTAAATATTCTACATTTAAATGAACTTTAGATTTTGAATAAAAACTCCCGCCCGAGCGCGCCCTGCCCGCACGGCACTCCGTTTTGATATCTCCGTGCATGGGGGATGGGATCGATCGCACTCACAGAGCACTCGGCTCGGGTATTCATAACGGAGTGGTGCGGACGGAGCAAAGTGACTCGTGAGTGTTTCAACTTTTCAAATTCATTCCTATGAAATTTAAGCACAGGGATGTCACACGTACCGGTACTTTAGTCCCAATTTGGTAGTGAAATTTAAAACATGTTACGATACCAGCATTTCTGTGGTACCGATTCGAGTATATCCGGTAAAGTGACCCGCTGCGTTCAGTCACTTCCTATCGTTACTGTGTATGCGAATATTAAGCTGCAAAATACTATTAAAATAGTACTCCTGCATGTTCTGTGTGAATGACGGGCACTTATGATGAATAGCTCTTTGCTCTTGTGATGAATGAACTGACTCGTGCTGCGTTTTGCATTAATGAAATGCATTGGAATAGAAAATGTGTTCTGATTTAAGAATTCATATTCCATTGTTTCACCTGTCAGCATAATGCAGTATAGTACAATATCACCAGTATGTCTAAGGTCTAATTAATAATGACAGTCTAGTGATTATTTTGGATAGTGCTTTAACTGCCCCAACAACAACAAACTAAATTGTGACATTTCAACTTTTCCTTTGTTTTACAGGTTGATTTTGTTTCCTGGAAATCTTGCAATTTTGGCCTTCTTGCTGAATTTGGTGAGTCCCAAAGAATACAACTGTGAACATTATTTTCATGTATTTTTAAATAGGAATGACTAACACTAGAGAATAGCTTTGAAATTACCACAAATGTATCTTTGCTAATATTATACACTACATAATAGTATAAAAATACAATGGAAGGTTCACTTCATGTCAGTATTTAATTTATTTGATATATTTATTACATTTTTTGAGAAAATAACCCCAAATCAAAACTAATCTAGAAGTTACCCAATTTAATGTGGTTTCTTTTACCAGGCAGTATAAATAAATCAATAAAACGCAAATTTATTTCATGAAGCTTCAAATGTCCTAAAATATGGTGTAGAGATACTCGCAAGAAATCACTTGAGCGCTTGTATCCCATTGAGATGTGCCATATCGTGTAATTTGATCTCACTTGCAGGCAGTGATGGCGCATATTTTTTTTAAATATAAATACTGTTGTGTTTCTCGCATAAACTGATCGTTTCGTGTCTTAAGACATCAATGTGTCTCCACGAGCCACAGGGTTTAATATCGATCCCTATGTCTGTATGTTTTTTACTCTCATAGAAGTAAAATTGACATGCATTATACGAGCAATGAGTTAAAAATCTTCATTTGTGTTCTACACACCTACATCTCGGATACCCTGGCAGTCAGCAGATAAACATCACACTCTCATTTTTGGGGAATTCAAAATTTCCTAAATGATATTGACTGAAATTTCTTCTTCTTTTTTGCCAGAACTGTCAAAATATATTTGTTAATCAATTAATTTGTGAATATGAATTTAATGTAAGATGCTATGCCCAATTTTGTACTACAGCTAATACTATTGTTTCTTTTCTTGTTTCAACAAGATCCTTTTGGATGGGCAGACCTGGCAGTCAAAAGGCCAGCCAAGTCGCGGGTTATTCTGAATCCCGATGACACCAGGAAGCTAATTCTCCCTCATGGCATTCCAGAGTCAATGGAGTATCTTATGGATGAAGTCCGGAAAGTGTGAGGGTTGAATGGCAATTTAGGACTGCAATACCAAGACAGAGACTTTGGAGATGCGCTAGTGAACTTGACATCTACTGTGGAACTTGAGGATTTGGCAACTATCAAGGTCATCCCAATAACTCATAATTGTAGCCAAGTAATCACTCTCACTGTCTGTGATGATATAGTGTCTGCTCAATCAGATGTAGTTAAGATGCATCTCTTAGCTCTGTATCATGCTTGAAGAAATTTTTTATCTCTATTTGCACTTTGAATATTGAGTACTTTGATTACGGTTGTACTTATTGTTTGCACTATGATTGACACTATGACAATTTGTGGAAAGGAGTTCAGTTAGGAGGTCAAAAGTTGTAGGAGCTCATAACACGTGCACCAAGTCTTAAAGGGTTAGTTCACCCAAAAATGAAAATTATGTCATTAATGACTCTGTCTAATGTCGTTCCACACCCATAAGACCTCTGTTTATCTTCAGAAAAAGTTTGATATTTTATATTTAGTCCAAGAACTTTCTGTTCCTCCATTGAACATGTATATGCGGTATACTGTCCCTTTCCAGAAGGACCAGAAAGGTAATAACAACATAATCAAAGTAGTCCATATGTGAAATCTGTTGGTTAGTTAGAATCTCTTGAAGCATTGAAAGTGCATTTTGGTCCCAAAATAACAAAAACTATGACTTTATTCAGCAATGTCTAGACGCCATTGATAATGCTGAATAAAATCGTAGTTTTTGTTATTTTGGGACCAAAATGTATTTTTGATGCTTCAAGAGATTCTTACTAACTACTTTGATGATGTTTTTATTACCTTTCTGGTCCTTCTGGAAAGGGACAGTATACTGTGCATACACTTTCAATGAAGAGACAGAAAGCTCTCTGACTAAATATAAAATATCTTAAACTGTGTGAAGATGAACAGAGGTCTTACGGGTGTGGAGCGACATTAGGGTGAGGAGTTATTGACATAACTAACGGAGAGTATTAAAGGAGAGGTGTATGAAACAGTTTTGCATTAGCGTGGTTGCATTTAGAGGAAGTTTACATAAGGTTTAAAAAAAGGTCTGGAAAAGACCATTTACTTTATTCCCCAAGTGTTGATGTGTAAAATGCATACCGGCTTGCCTCACTGGCAGCACAATTTGACAACAGTGATGTATCTTATAAAAAAAACTATCACAATAAACATTTGGGTCTTTTGAGAGAATATTCCTGTCTTTATTTACAGTAAGTCAACTATGTACTGTTTTATTTTAAATGTAAATGTTTCTTTTATATTAAAGCAAGTTTAGCTTTTTTCATGGTAAAAGTTAAGTTGTAACAAAGCAAAAATAAATATTATAGTAAAATGTTTTCTTGTGGCTAAAGAAAATATGATTAAGGTATTATTCAAAAATATAGTTTGTACAGAATCAGAAATTTAATTTGAGCTAATTTAAAAAAAATGCTTGTAACAAAATTACAGCATTTTATTTAGTTTAGACCAAACTAAAAATTATACTTTGTTATTATAATAAAAAGCAAGTTTTTCCAAAATACAAATTTAAGTTGTACCAAAGTAAGAAAAATGATTCATGGCCTCTATAATAAACAATATTTTTACTTTGTGTGAATGTAATTTTTTTATCTTGGGCAGAAGAACTATTTTGATTAATATTAAATTAAATTGTTAAGTTTCAACCAAATTAAAAATATAGCTTGAGGAAAAACTAATAAATTTAGCTGTAACAAATTACAGTAATTTTTTTAGGTTGGTCCAATGAATCATTTTTTTCAGTGCACTGGTGCGCTCTGTTGCTGATAAACTGGATGTAATTTAAGTTCTGTTTCTTTTATATGAAAATAAATATTATGAACAAGACACCCAAAGTTTTTGTTATTTATTTCCTTTTGAAAGGCCTGCTTATCAAGCATTTTTATTTTAATTACACACATGTTTTTATATATTTTATAAATATGGCAACAATCACATAACCAACAGAGAGATCGCACTGTCCGAGAGTTTGGGAAGATGCACACATAATTTATACACATTAAAACATGACATCAGAGTTTTAAAATCAAACATTTTAAAAAAGAACCTTCCATCACGGTTGTTTAAACCAATAAGGATTAAGCTGTGTCGTCAGCAAGTCGTTTCCCATCATGCTTTTGCTCCGCGCAGTCGATGGAGAGCAACTGCGCTCGACTGCAGAATCCGACACATCTGCCTCGCCATCGCGAGAGATTTTTGACATACGTCGGCATGACATCAGAGCAAGGCGGACCGCCCTCGGACACATTTCTAACCGGCATGCATCTTGCGCTGATCACCGGTGATCGATTCTGCGCAGATTTTGCTCATCTCAAACAAGCCTATTGCTGCCCGTACTTCAGATTTCATAGTGAAATGTCATTGGCTCTCCTGTGTCTTGTGACCAATTGCGTCTTTACGTCAGCATTGATTGTAAAATGTCATTGGCTCTCCTGTGTCTTGTGACCGATTGCGTCATGCTCAGGAGTCTTTTGAATTATTTGAATGAGATATGAATGAGTTCGTTCACGGGGCAGCGGGATCATCATTTCAGCGATTAAAACATCAAGATCAACTCAGTTCTTCACATGAAGACATCGTATGACTTCAGAAGACTTGGAATGCAACATGAGTTAATACTTTTATACTGCTTTGGTCAGATTTTGCAATGAATACTTGTGACTGTACATTTATTTGCCTGGTATGTGTTTTATATTGTTAAGATATGGGTAGGTTTAGGGTAGGAGTTGGGTTAGTTGCTCCAAAATATAAAAGTAGCCTTTAAATATTAATAAAATCATGTCTGCTTTTACAAACACAAAGAATTAAATGCGTCTGTGTATGACGCCAAAGGTTTCTCATTGAAATGAATGGAGCACCCAGCGCGTTGAAAATTGACGATAAAGGTACGCCCAGTTCGTTGAAAAGTGACGACAAGGGGTCCTGGTCAAGCGTCCATATGTGACGAGTTGGGTGTGAGAATGTGTTGTACTAATATGTACCATTTAGGGGTTAGTAAAGTACAAATATGTACCTTTTCACTTTTGTACCTTGGGTAACGTTACCACCCCAGTGACAGAAATGTACCTTTTTTTCTGAGAGTGTACCTATTTGGCAAAAGGGAAGACAACAGCCGTATTTCTCTGTTTTCTCTAATCACACAGCACAGACAAAAAAAATACAACAAACACATTTCTACTGTATAGGCAACACAGTTTTATTCAAAGCCCATTTTGTCAGCGGTTAAGTACAGTCACATGAATAAAAATATTTTTGGGAAAGATAATACTTTCAAATCCCAAGTTTGGAAACAAAACACTGGAGGATGCCAAAACAACTGGAGTTTTAGTTCGTTTACACATACAAACTCTGTACTTAAAAAAGACTTGCCAAGACACTGACCCAGCAGAGTAAAGGCTTTCTGCCAAGATGTTCTCTCGTAACAGTGGAATACTCTGAGGGTTGGCCAATATTACAAAAATGGGAAAGACGCTGGCTGGCTTGCATAGCATGTGAAGATATTGTGTCACTGCAGTGTCATTGAACAATCAACAGTGCAATCGAACTGAAAGTGGTAAAAAGAGACTTACTGTAAAGACAGAAAGCTGTACTTTCACTTCAGAAAAAAAGTCCAAAATTCTTAAATCCAGAAGCTTTTCCTTGATAAGTAAAATTACATAATATATATATTTTTTGTTTTCTAGGGGGAAAATATCAAAATGAAGTGAGTTTTTGCTTAAAACAAGCAAGATGATCTTATCTAATAAATGCATCTTGGTTTAGGAATTTTTAGATATTTAGACTGGAAATAAGATAAAAATACTAAATAAGAAAAGCAGTTTCAACGCTCGCAAATGATTATGTATTGTCCATGTTTAGCTATGTGTGTGTAGATGAAGTTTATCGTGAACAACATCCGTGATCACTTTAGTCAGATCTTAACAGATTGAGCATAAGAAAATGGCTGGAAATTATATTTAAAATGAGCATATAAATTGACCTCATGGAATATAAAACATAATAAAAGTGATAAACTCATAAAAATAATAAACTCAGTGGAGGTTCACTGCATTCGAAGGTCAAACGCAAACACTTTATGAACTGCGTTCTGATATGTTTTGCATTTGAAATGTAATAACTCACAAAATAAAGGTTGTTTTTAGCTTGAAGCATATGGGTTTGCACACTCGCTCAAATATAGAATATAAATTGTCCAAATTTATAAAATAATAATACATTTATGATACAATAACAACACAAAACATTTGAATTTATGGAAAAAAATGTTGCATGTAAATGATCAGTAAATCAGATACTGGGTATAACAACATTTCCCAATCAGCAGAAGATGAGCCGTTTGATGTAATATCTTGTTGATTTCTCAATGCATTAAAATTTAGAGAATTAAGCAACAAGATTGTGGTGGAGAAAGGCAAGTTCCAGGTAACTCGATTACAAGCCTGTACTCTTAGTGCAATGTAACACTGAGTTCATCTCACACATTATTATTTTTTCAAACAAATAATAAGAAGAAACCAACTGACCGGCTCTATCTTGAAAGACCACATGAAGTCACTGCCCTCATGTTCAGTTTGGTGCAATGCAGCATGAGTGTAGTTACAAGAACAAGCCAAGGTTCTCACACATCAGCTGCTATGTCAACAGCCAGGCACTTCCTCTTTCTCAGAAATTATGTACATGATGCATGCTAAGTGGCCTTTACGCCACAGTGGTGGGCAAGTTCGCACACTGCCTTTCACAGCCCTTCCAGTGTCGACAGAATCTCCACCTCAAAACCGTTCACACTAACCTGTTATCATTAAAGCCATCATGACATGAGAAATCGAAACTTCCTTGAGCTTTTGACATATTACACTGTAGAATACAATTAGTTAGACTTACACTGTAAAAAATTATTTAGAAAAAAAGTGACCTGGTTGCCTTAAAATTTTGAGTTCATTGAAATTAAAATTTTGAGTTAATACAATGAACATTTTTTGAGATTTGACAACCTTTATTAAAATATTATTAAAAGATTTTGTAAGCATATTGGGTAATTGTGTGTGTTTTATTTCTGATGATGCAGTGAAACATGCCAAATAGTGCTATTTTCTTGATTCATCAAATTTTTAATGTGGTTCAGATACAATAATATTTTGAGTTTCTATTTATTAAACAAATTTCCTTCATTGTATCAACTCAAATTTTTAAGTTCAATAAACTCAAAATTTTAAGGCAACCAGGTTACTTACTTTTTTAAGTTAAACCAACAAAAACCAACAAAATGTTTTTACAGTGTACTTAAAAACATGCAAACCAACTGACTTAAAAAAAAAGTAAAGTGAAATAGCAATAAGTCACACTCAAATATGCTTAGCGTAGTTCAAGAGAGTTCTAGTAAAAAGAACTGTAGCGTGTACTTGATAATTTACTTTAGCTTTACTCTTGACTTAGCATATACACTATATTGTCAAAAGTATTGGGACACGTCTCCAATTTATTGAGCTCAGGTGTTCAATCTCTTCATGGTCACAGGTGTATAAATCAAGCACTAGGCATGCAGACACTTCTACAAACATTTGTGAAAGAATGGGTCGCTCTCAGGAGCTTAGTGAACTCAGTGAACTCAAGCGTGGTACCGTGATAGTTTTCCACCTGTGCAATAAGTCCATTTGTGAAATTTCCTCACTACTAAATATTCCATGATCAATTGTTAGTGGTATTATAACAAAGTGGAAGCAATTGGGATGCTGAGGGTCACAGTGTGCAGAAGTCACCAACTTTCTGCAGCATCAAGAGCTACAGACCTCCATACATACCTCCTTCAGATGAGCTCAAGATCAGTGTGTAGAGAGCTTCATGGATTGGGTGTCCATGGCCGAGCAGCTCATCCAAGCCTTACATCTCCAAGTGCAATGCAAAGCGTGGGATGCAGTGGAGTAAAGCAGCCGCCACTGAACTCTAGAGCAGTGAGATGTGTTCTCTGAGTGACCAATCACACATCTCTGTCTGGCAATCCCATGGACGAGTCTGGGTTTGGTCGTTTCCAGGAGAACGGCACTTGGCTGACGGCATTGTGCCAAGTGTAAAGTTTGGTGGAGGGGGGATTATGGTGTGGAGTTGTTTTTCAGGGTTTGGGCTTAGTCCCTTAGTTTCAGTGAAAGGAACTCTCTATACTTCAGCATACCAAGACATTTTTGAAAATTTCATGTTCTCAACTTTGTGGGAACAGTTTTGGGGATGGCCCCTTCCTGTTCCAACATGACTGCGCACACAAAGCGTCGGTCCATAAAGACATGGATGAGTGAGTTTGGTGTGGAGGAACTTGACTGGCCTGCACAGAGTCCTGAGCTCAACCCGATAGATCAGCTTTGGGATGAATTAGAGCAGAGACTGAGAGCCAGGCCTTCTCGTCCAACATCAGTGCCTGACCTCACAAATGAGCTTCTAGAAGAATGGTCAGAAATATCCCATAAACACACTCCTAACCCTTGAGGAAAGCCTTCCCAGAAGAGCTGAAGCTGTTATAGCTGCAAAGGGTGGGCCAACTAACCCTACGGATTAAGAACGGGATGGCATTAAAGTTTAAGAACCCTCAAAGACCCACATAAATATAAAAACTGTAAATTATTAAATAAAGTTTCACCTTTTACATGTTTTTGTAGGAGCACTCTGCTAAAATGCTAAAACACATTTTTGACATTTAAGTATGTTTTTAGGGAAATGTTGTAATCAATGTTGGGTAAGCAGAATTTCAGTGATTTCCCTCAAAGTCTGATGTCGTCAAATGTTGAAAAAAATCGAAGGGTTCATTTGCAGGGTGTAGAGGGTGCGTATAGGGCGTAGTGGCGTATATATATATGTATCCTATAATCACAAAATATTAATAATTACATTTTTATTATGATATATTCCCTTTATTTTGTTGGTCCCTTTAAAACATTATGTTGATTATGAGTAAGGTTGCACCTCCATGTCTGCTAACTCTCATTAGAGTGTTTGTGGAGTATTAACTGGCTGGTAGGGATTGTGTTAGAATAAGTTGATAAAGTTACAAAGTTACTTATAGTCAGGATATTGTAATGAGAGTTAGATGGCATGCAGTGAGGCATGAGCTACTTATAGTCAACAGAACGTTCAAAAGGTACCATCAAAATAAAATGTCACCAAAATATGTTCATATGTTTATTTACAAAACCAGATAAAATAAATGAAAACTTTGGCATTTACGGGATTTAGCTCTGTTAGCCGTTCTGATAGTCCTAAAGGCCCTCCGAGAAGCAGAGGCGGACATTACACTTGCTTTAAAGTGTGTTGTGTAAGCCTTCACCACAGTGTCTGCAGCGTCCTCAATTTTGTTGAAAACTTCTGACACAAACTTATTTTTTTTTAAATATTCCAGTGGTGTATGAAGGGAGACGGCATCATTAGCATGGTTGGGAAGGTTACTTTTAACATATATTTTACTACAGATTACAAAATACATGCTTTAAAGAGTACTTTTCAATGTATTTAATTAGATTACACAAGTTTTGTAAGTTAATCTAAATACTTTAGTATACTTTCGAAAACTAATATACTTTGAAACACAAAGGGACCACCAAACATAAGACTTGGCTAAGTTGGCTTTCATCTGCATGTTATTTTAAACAACATCAGTTTTTCCACAATATTTCTTGAAGCAAAAAACTACAGACAATATTCAAAGAAAAAATTAATATTGACACTAAGAAGGCAACACAATGCATTACAATTTGAGGATATACATTTTTTGAATTGGATGAACAGAGTAAATTTTACTTATGTGGTCTTCTGGGAAACAAGTAGTTATTGTCTTCTGAAGGGAAGTGCTAAATGAAAAAATATGATCTTTAAACAAAATAAGAAACATTTACAGATCATCCTGTTCAAAAGTTTTCACCCCCTCATTTAATGCATTGTGTTCTATGACACTTGTTTCTGCCACCAAATATATATATATATATATATATATATATATATATATATATATATATATATATATATATATATATATATATATATATATATATATATATATATATATATACATTAAAATGGTATAGGTAAATGGTAATAATATCTCAAATTCTACCTTTTTTTCTCGCAATTGCGAGGTTCCATCTTGTACTTGCGAGTTATAAGTAAGAATTGTAAAGTCAGATAAAAAGTCACTATTACCTTTTTTATTTTTTATTTTTTATTAAAGTTGCAATTCTGAGAAAAAAAAGGTATTTTCCCCTCAATGGGCAATCTAATTCAAAATTGCGAGAAGGAAAATAAAGTCAGAATTGTGAGATAAAAAGTTACCAAAACAAAGGACTTAACATGAAACATGAAAACAGTTGTGGATCATCAGGTTCAGACAGACAGTTCAGTTTCAAGGGTGTCCATTTTGAGTATGGTGATCTACATAAATTCTGTCATTTTGAGTTTTTAAACATCTATTATGTAAAATAGCTTATACACACAGCACTAAATAAAAGTAACATGCATTTTTTTATATGATATCTCTAATTTTGTTAAAATTATTCAAATGTCGCATATTCTGCAAGGGGTATGAAACTTATGAGCAGAAATGTATCTTAGGATGCTTTTGCAGTTTCAGATTCTGAGAATCACCAAAATTGCGTTTACATTAATTACACGTAACAGTTTACATTAATGTATAAATTAAGTAAATTCCATTAAATTTCAAAGTAAACACTTTGATAATCTAACTTTTCGGATGTAACTGTAATTTGATTACCACCCATTTGAAATGAAATGCAGTTACTCAATACTGTATTTACTCAATTACTGTACAAAAAATGTTGTTTTTTAAAAACATAACTAAGTTACATGTATTTTGTTATGCCCCAACCCTGATCATTAGTAATATCCTGACCTAAAAAAACTGTTGGGAGTTTTGGGACTGTGTTGGGACTGATCAGCCATTGATAAAGCACTCAACAATATCTGCACGATCTAGACATACTACTAATCACATTATATATATATATATATATATATATATATATATATATATATATATATATATATATATATATATATATATATATATAGGGCATTTTACTTACTTGAATGTTGATTTATTCAGTCCAGTAAAACTTGCTTTAAGTGATGTTCAAAACATATATTGTCAGTGTTTTTCTCCCACCGCCCGTGTAAAAATCCCCAGCCAAATTACCTACTGTTTTTTTAACAAACACCAAGGTCGCGTGGTGATTTAATTGCCATCTGAATCCACATCTGAGTGTTTTCAAGTATATATCACTTTAAAATTCACTGTTTATTTCCTTTTTGACCACTGCAGAGCACCATACGGTTGCGCTTTGCTGTAATTTGGATGCATTTTCAAAATATATTTCATTAGCTACTGAAATACTCGCAAGTATAAGAAATAATATGAATCAGAATTCCATGTGATAAAAATGGCAACACACAGTAAATTCACCTGTGTGTTTGAATAAACACTGCTCTGTGTGTTCATATGGGAACCACCAGCAGGGTGTTAAAGTAGCACTAAAGCAGTGTTAGAGTTAATACGATACTTAAGTGATTAATTAAGTAATGATTGACCATTCGTGATGAACACCTGATGATAATAAGCAGAATCGCTGAAGAAAGAGAAACACAAGAACTACAACTGAGTTCAGCGAAAGCTTTAGATGAAATCAACTGAAAATACATTCAGTCTCTCTTATTATCTTACAACCCAGACATACTTTATTTCTGTAATTTGTCCACAGTTCTTTTTGAGAATTGACCGAGGCTTAAGGCGGGCGTAAACTGTGCGAATTCGGACACTCGGGTGGTCGTGAGATATTGCAGACGCTTATCAGTCAGTCAGTTAATTTGATCATCGCATCAAGCTGGTACACAGCACGACTGTCTGCACCGCGATTGTCGGCGTTAAACACAGTTTACACACATTCAATGTTGCTGATAGCTTCAGATACAAAAAATAAAGAAAAAATGTGTGCAAATGATTTGTTGAAAAGCTGAGTACAGTAGCTATTCCTTTCAACCGAAACAACCAGAGGGAGAGAGATGGTGCCGCGCGCATGAGAGAGAGAGAGAGAGAGAGAGAGAGAGAGAGAGAGAGAGAGAGAGAGAGAGAGAGAGAGAGAGAGAGAGAGAGAGAGAGAGAGAGAGAGAGTGCACTACGCTGTTGCTATAGTTGCAGCCACTGAGCTATAGCCTAATAATACATCAAGCATGATGTAGGGGCTGGACTTCCGTTTTTTTAAAGTCGATATTTTTGTGATGAAAGTCGAGTCGACGTCGACTATTCGCTGATGACGTCAATAAAGAACAAATAAGCCTGAGCCTTGAGCTGAGACTCGAACTCGGGTCTTCTTGTGCACAGGACAGTTATGGCATATCACACAACACTGCTCATAAAGTCATTGCTCCCACATAACAGCTTTTGTATCAGTTCTTTTGTCTTATGGTCGTTATATTTCTCACAGATTTCTGCTCGTTCTGAATAAGATACAGATAAAGTAGCACAATAAATATTACATGTGTATGAATGCATTAGTGAGTGATTGCATGTGAATTAATTCTACCTGGCGGCGTCTCTCTACTAATAGTAAAGCTGTGAGTTTTAGTTATCAAGTAATATATGCTAGAACATTTCAGTTTCTAAGCTATTTTCTGATAAATCACAGAACAGTGTTGATAATACATTTCTGCGCTCCTGAATGGTTTTGTGTGAGGCGCACGATCTCCGCATGAAGTGTGATCGGCCCGCTATGTGTGTGCGTTGCAATGCAGCACGCATTAGTTTAGTACGATGATTAAAGCCTGCATTCTCCCGATCAATTTTGAGCATCCAGACGGTATAATCAAACATGTCCTGTGGAGAGCTCTCGGAGTATGCATTTATTTGTCATTTTTAACTGTGGAAAACAGAGCATGCGTGTCAGGAAATTGCTTATCCTGTTGCGCCCTCTATAGGCCAGCGACTAGTCGACGTCAAGCTTAAAGCGTCATGGCAGACGATTAAGGTCGACTAGTCGATTAGTTGACTAGTCGGTGCAACCCCTAATGTGACGTGCTTGTGCATGATTTGGCAATAGGGGACAGCATACGCTGGTGAAAATCAGGCCGACTCCCCGAACTTTTTAAACATGCTTAAAAATTATCGTAAGGTCAGGAGGTGCTCCTAACGTGTTCGGCTCGTTTCGCATTTCCTCTCACACGGTGCGAGCCACGAGCATCCACGATGTCAACGCGATTTCTCCTGAGAGAAAAAAATTGTCTGCGAGTTCGTACGACAGCAAAAATCGCACCCGCCTTTGGATGCTGATGATTTATTGGAAATATTTGGTCACCATTATGGTGATCAGTGTTTCCTTTAGCTGGGCAGTTTCACTTAACTTTTTACGTCAGTTTGTCTACAGTGTAAACATAACTTGTTATAAAGGAAAACATAAACAAAGATGTTCAGGTGATATAGTTTTGATATAAACAAGGCACTGGTCATCTGTTTCCCTTGGCAATTATTTCTGGTTGTCATCATTGTTTTTGTTTTTTAAATCGACACTGTAAAGTACTAAATAAAACTAAATAAAAATGATTGGAGTAATACACCATTTCAGTTTTACTAGTTCAAGATTTAATGTTTCATAAATAGGTAACTTGCTGATTCTGAGTAATCTCATGTGAAATTTACTAGCAATGTCTTCTCTCATCACAAAACTTCTCTACACCAAATTGTTTCAGTTTATGGTACATTCTCATTTAAATGATAAACAATTACTGTCATCTACATACGCTAGTCAACAACATCACACATTTCCATCATTACTTACATTTCCGTAAGACACATAGAACCACACAGAGCCATGAACAATTCATCTGAGTAAAACCTTTTTTATACTTCTCACACTTTAGAAAGCTTTACAGTAATCAAGCGTTCAGATTTCCTCTCATGGAAACCCTGATTAGAGACATATCTCGAGTGGTCTTAACATCCCCTCTTTTGTGGTTTCACTTTTTTTTTTTTGACTCAATCCGTCGAACAAAAAAAGACCCTCAACACACACTGTACAACAGACCGCACACACTCTCAGTCTTTATCACTTCCACTACTGCAGCAGTGTTTCTTCTTTTCCATTGTATGCAAATGTGGGTGTGTGTATTTCCACTACTGCATATCACTCAGTGCCATTATGAGACCTTATACTCAAACTTCCTGTCAGTTTTCCAGGAATCAGAGGCAAGCCAGGCAAACAGATGTTCACATATTTCTGCGGTTCGGAAGTTTAGCAGAAGGTGAACAGCCTCAGATAGCTCGAGCTCGGTCAGGTGAGGACAAAGCCTCAAAAAGCTGAGCAGCAAAGATAAGAGATATATTTAAAGGCCAGCCTCGGGCGAGGGCCTGTGAGGACGCGGGCCGTGAATAAAAGAGGAGGATTTTTCAGAGGAAGACTGAAGACTGCGTGAGAATCCACATCTGTTAGAGACACCCGGAGGAAATCTGTATTACTCAGAGGTTATGCTATCATTACTCAGGAGACTTATAATGAGGTTCTTGTGTTTTATGTAAAGGTGAATGATATCATTTTGATGTTAGTAATTTCAGAAACTGTGCGTTAGCACGTTGTAGGCTAATTTCAAAATACATTTGTCTCTCAGATGTTTCTTCTAAAATGTATTACGTACTTGATCAATTCCCCATCACTTTCCTCTCATTTTTCTGATCTGTGGCGTGTTTTGATTTGAATAAATTATCTTTTTTTTACACTGTAACAAAAACCACAAAATCACCTAAAAATCCTAGCCAAACTGCCCAACTAAAGGAAACACTGATCTCCATAATGGTGACCAAACATTTTCAATAAAACATCAACATCTAAACATCTGTTAATTCTCAATAAGAGCGTCTATAGACAGCTTTCAGGGTTGGAGCCAAACTCTGCAGGACAGCGGCTCACTAGGACCAAACTGAGGAAAACAATGGTATAAATCTACCCTAAGGACCAATTGTGTACCTTTAAAGGTCAAGTTATACATTTTGTTCCCCAAGGAATAAAATTGTACCTCCATTGTACCTTTTTTTCTGAGAGTGTCACACTGATCCGACAAAATCAGTGTTGTGTAGTGTGAGATGACCTTTAAAGTAACGGAAAAACATGTTGCCATGACATATTGATCATATATATATTTTTCGCAGTAGAGCTGTAAAGGCTGTGACACACCGGGCCCTATTTTAACGATCTGAAACGCAAGTGTCAAAGCGCTAAGCGCAAGTAACTTTGTGGGCGGGTCTCATCGCTGTTGCTATTTTCCCGGCGGGATAAATGGCTCTTGTGCCCGGCGCAAATCTAAAATGGGTTGGTCTGAAGTAGCTTCATTATTCATAGATGTGGTTTGGGCGTAACGTGAATAAACCAATCAGAGCGGCATCCAACATTCCCTTTAAAAGCAGCTGCGCAAGTTCCATTACGGATTGCTATTATTATGGCGTATTTACCAGGCGCACGCCAGGAGCGGTTCACAGCCGAGGAGACTGATGTTCTTGTAAGAGCAGTGAAAGACAGAGAAGTTGTGTTGTATGGGGATGGGAGAAACCCACCCAAAATAGCGTCGGTTAAACAGGCGTCGGTTAAACAGTTTTTCAGGTTTTCAGTCGATTTTTTTCCTGGTTCTTGACGGACAAACCAATTTGTCAGATGTCCTTATATACATATATGTCTTGCCACTATTGGGCAAACAGGTCTGATCCTTAATTACTACAATTAGCCTGAATAATTTGTAAGTCATCTCATGATTTCCGTCATCTCATGTGTTAATATTTTTTTAGTGTAACAATTTATGATTTGCAAAAATAACTGTTGCATCTGTGTAGATTACATGAGCAAAGTGTATGCGCGTTGTGCACGCTATACATTATGGTCAAGCATGCGCCCTTAAAATAGCATAATGAACAACGCGCAACGCGCCGCTGACTTTAGACCAGGTTTTTTCTGGTCAGTGGCGCAATTGTTTAATAGAACAGCAAAATAGCTCCAGGGATTGTTTGCGCTGGAACACGCCTCCTTTTTTGCGCTGAACCGCCCAGGAAACGCAAGTTCATTCACTAGTTTAGCGACGTGCTTCTGTGGAGGGAAAAGCGCGCTTTGCGCGGGTGCAAAATAGGAATGACACATTCGTCGGTGTACAAAGTCAATTGCGCTGGGTGCAAGATAGGGCCCACCAAGTCAAAGACAATGAACTAGCAGCAAAGAAAGCAGGCTGTGTTGTTGCTTCTTGTCGTCTGTGTCTCGGCCAAAAAAGCTATGTTTGGATACACCAAAAGGACTAAAGGTGACTATCAACTGGCATACGCATTCTGTGCCTGCATACAAGGCAATATCTGTGTATATCATAAGGTTTCATCTGACATTCATTTTTCAAAAAGGGAAACTGAAACTAGGACTGCAGATATACAAAACCTGAACAGAGCATCTCATGCATAGCATTTTGAATATCAATCATGCCAAACATTCCAGGTGGCAAGAGGAGTAAACACAACTTAATAGTTATTTAGACCCGTATCGTCCTGAAGAACCCATTATATGTTGAAATTCTTCTTTCCTTTGATAGGGTTCCTGAATCTTTTCAAAGCCACCTCATTACCGATTCTCTGGAGCTCAGCCATTCAATTACACAGACTGTCAACACACTCCCGACAGGTAAATCATTTTTTTCTGCCGTGCAGAATACACACATATTGAGGAACGTAAAAAGGAGGATTGTGACGATATTTCACTGAACCTTCATTACATACTTCAGTGCACAAATCAAACTCAAACAAATCCTTACGCTTGCCCATTTTTCCTGCTTCTAACACATCGACTTTGAGGACAAAATGTTCACTTGCTGCCTAATATATCCCACCCACTAACAGGAGCCATGATGAAGAGATCATCAGTGTTATTTACCTCATAATGTTATGCCTGATCAGTGTATGTGTTATTTATTAATATTATTATAAATATAATTAGTATTGTTTTATTTATTATTCCTTAATATTGTTTTTTAGTCCTCTTGTATGTTGTGTTAATTAGGTACTGTTATTTTTTATTGAAATTGTAGCAAAAATTACAACAGTTGTTAGCTAAATACATTAATAAAATATAGCTGCTAGCAGCAATTGCGGGGCCAAGCCCATTATGGCTCTTTTTGGCTTTTTTGGACTTTGGATATTATTAGGAAACTTTTGAACATTGCCCAATTCACATGCTTAAACAACATAACTTAACTTAACTTGCTACACATTGAATTTGACCAATCAATCTTCAAAGCTTTAGCCTGTTGCTTTAAACAGCAGACCACTCATACTTTGGTTTGTTTAATTTTATAAAGGCTTGAGATTTCAAAGGCAGAACTGCAGCTTTTGCCACTAAATGACAGCATTACACACAATTTTATAAAGCTGTCCCCCATGGGACTCGAACCCATAACCTCACAATCCGGTGTCTGACACTCATCTCATTGTGCCACAGAGAAGACATGCGCTCGTTGACATGCCATAGGTCCATAGTTAAAATTAGAAATTAACTCAAAATTAAGATTTTTGGATTTAATGAACAACATTATATATTTTTTTGTGAAAAATTGCTTGAAATCATTCTTAGAAGTAATTAATGTCTTGAACGGAAGAACATTTTTGCAAATAACCATTTAGAATGCTAAGCTAATTAGCATAAAGACACAAACACAGGCAAGTTCAACTTCAGAGGTTGATTTCTCCGGAACGGTAGCGAATATCAAAAATCTGTTCAGTCATTTCTGTGCGGCTCACTCCATATTTAATGTGAGCCAAATTTGAACAAAATTGGACAAAATTTGAAGGAGGAGTAGCGAAAAAACTGTTTTTCACTTGATTCAATATGGCGCACAGTCACATGTTTGGAAAATGACAAATGAGACATCGTCGAAATCTGCAAAACCCAGAGAACAAAATGACATAAATTATATAGAATATAGATAATGTTTTCAAAAGTTATAAACGTTTTAGCAAAAAATCGTATATCTCTGGAACACTAGGTGGCGCTATTCTGAAACTTCTCATGTACATTCGGGACATGATGACGGTCATGCATACCAAATTGTGTGCAGATATGTCAAATATTATAAAAGATATCACATTTTATGACAAAATTCAAAATGGCGGTCACGTGGTTCATCCGATCCTAACATATCTTATATCACCAGATTCAGCATGACACGAGGAATCCATAGACACCAATATTATGATTTTCTGACAAACTGTTCGGAAGTTATGGGCATAAATAGCCTATTTTCATATCTCATGACCCCTAGGTGGCACTGTTCCCAACTTTGGCATGGATCCTCAGATCATGGGTCTGATGAAGCGTACCAATTTTCGTTTTGATTGGTCAAAGTTTGGCCGAGATACAGCCTCAGAACCAATTTTGGGTCAACCTCATTAACTTCGAGACATCATAACTTTTTTTTTTTCCAAGGGTCCAAAAAATTCTGTTCAGTCATTTCTGTGCGGCTCAGTCCAAATATTCTCTCTGCCAAGTTTGGACAAAATTAGACAAATTTTGAAGGAGGAGTAGCGAAAAAACTGAATACTGTACTTTTAAAAATGGCCATTACTGTAATGGGCGGAGTCTTAATGTAAGATATTAAATTTGATCAGCATGATGAGAGGAATCAGGTGTACTAAGTGGCATTTTTCTACCTCAAAGGGTTCAAAAGTTATAACAGTTTCAATGTTGAATTTTTGGACTGGTGGTGGCGCTATGGAGTTGGTCTTAGAGACTCCAAATTTGGTCCATTTACTATTGATGACTATCTCTACAAGTGTGCCAAATTTCATCATTTTCCTACTTACGGTTCATAGGGCTGCCATTGACTCCCATAGGGGAGGAAGAATAATAATAATAATATAGGAAACTAACAGATACAATAGGGGCTACAGCCCTTTCAGGGCTTGGCCCCTAATAACACGTACACACAGATGAGGTGAATAGCGCTGATGATCTCTTCATCACGGCACCTGTTAGTGGGTGGGATATATCAGGCAGCAAGTGAACATTTTGTCCTCAAATTTGATGTGCTAGAAGCAGGAAAAATGGGCAAGGGTAAGGATTTGAGCGAGTTTGACAAAGGACAAATTGTGACGACTAGACGACTGGGTCAGAGCATCTCCAAAACTGCAGCTCTTGTGGGCTGTTCCCGGTCTGCAGTGGTCAGTCTCTATCAAAAGTGCTCCAAGAGGAACAGCGGAGAACCGGAGACAGGGTCATGGGCGGCCAAGGCTCATTGATGCACGTGTGGAGCGAAGGCTGTGAGCAATTCAGCAGCTACCTGCTGATGCACACACATTCGCATATGTTGCGTCCCAATTCAGAGGCCATTTTGAAGGCCGATTGAGTTACAACATTGCGACTAAGGCTGTCCCAGTTCGAAGGCTCCTCCAAATGCATCCTTTGTTTCCTGTAAAACCAAGGACACAACAGATGGATCCTTCATGACCTTGCCTCATTACGATCATGAATCATCCTTACCATAAATCATTATGAGTCAGTGACGACAGGGTTTTTTATTTTATTTTTTGAGAGAGAAATCGCAAGTTTCGGGTTTCAGCTTTTTCAAATATCTAATGATACAAATGTCAAAATAAAAGTAAAAACTTTAGAGTGGTTAAAATGTTGACTAATATCTTACTGTGATGCGATTTTATATACTTTATACTCTTTATTGTATATATAAATGGACCATTGTGAACATATTTAGACAGTTTGTGAATCTGGTTTAGTTTAATAAGACAGTTTAATAAAACTTTTTAAAAAGCCTTTACTGTCACTCATCAATTCATCCGTCCCATTTGGCATGGAGGAGATAATGTGATCTTTGATGAAAGGGATTTCTGAGATCACACTGAAATCATTGGAGACTTATTATTGTAATAATCTATTATCTAATAATAATTATCATCCGAGAAAAGTATCTCTAAAGAAGGCAATGTGAGATTACTTTTTTTTTCAGGAGAAAAATCTTAAAGGCAGGATATTCTCCATTTGCTCTTCATTGACATTTATGAGATGTTATTGGTAAGTAGGTGAGAGTTGTCCACGAGTGAGCGAGCAGATGTGAAAGTAAGGTAGTCTCTCACTTCAATGACGCAAAGAAGTGTCTGAGAAATGTGACTCATATGTGGTATCAGGAAACCCTTCCGATGATCACAATGTATCCTCAGCTTATGATTCAGAAAGTAGTGCCATGTTTCCTTTGTTCTCATTTAATTTCTTCCTAGTTTATGAAAAGAGCTTTCTTGTAGCCTTTTATATGCTGTACTATATACATTATTTAAGCGAATATCACAAAAGTAAGAGTCCTTTACTCATTTGTAAATTCAAAGCAGGTCTATTTTACTATAGCTTTTACATTAGAGAAAATATAAGTGGTGCTTTCCCGTGCTAAAACCACCGCTAGAGATGGCCTGATGACTTTACTAATAATAACTGACCTGCTTTTCAATGTAAATCTATTGGTTTATTTCACCCATTGGCGAACGCAATAAGCCTGTCACCTTAATAGGCCTTAGTCATGTCATCTGCTGAAGGAAGTAATGTTTCATATTTACACAATGTCTTTAGTCATAAAAATGCAGTGCCGCTGTATGACCCAGAGAGAAGACATCCTGGCTACTCACCACTCTGACAGGAAAGGGCATGCACAAATGAGCCGAACACTCATGAACACACAGCACATCACCACTCCTGAAAGACCCTGCCCACCCTTTTGAGTAAACGTGAGCTGGATCAAAGCGTTTTGATCTGTGATATGTGTAGTGACACCTCCAGTAGTTTTATTTTACCTTATAGGGAGATTTTATTTAAAGCTTGTAGACTCCTTGAGGCTTGTTTTAAAATGTTTCAAATGAATATATATAAACCAATTTCAATTTATTTTTCAATTTCAATTCAATGATGCATCGCGCTAGAATGCATTTCTCGTACGATTATGTAACCGCCTAAAGGAATAGTTCACCCAAAAATGAAAGTTACCGCATAATTTACTCACCTTCAAGCCATCCTAGGTGTATACCACATTCGGTAACACTTTATTTTGATAGTCCACTTTAGATATTCTACTAACTAAAAGTAACTTTGCAACTACATGCCAACTAACGGTCATTAGAGTATTTGTAGACTGTCTGATTAATATTTACTAAAACTGTATTTTGTTTGTCCCCCAGCAGATATTCTACTGACTATAAGTAACTTGGCAACTACAATTCAACTTATTCCATTAGCCCGAACCCCAACACCTAACCATAACCTACCAGTCTACTGACAGTCTACAAATACTCTAATGAGAGTTGGTGGACATCTAGTTGCAAAGTTACTTATAGTTAGTAGAATGTCTAAAGTGGACTATCGAAATAAAGTGTAACCCGACATTCTTCTTTAATACAATCTAAGTTATATTAAAACATGTCCTGCCAATCCAATCTTTATAATGGATGGCCAAAAAGATTTTTTGAAGCCCAAAAAGTGTATCTATCCATTATAAAAGTGCTCCACACGGCTCCGGGGGTTAATAAAGGTCTTCTGAAGCGAATCAGAAGGTTTGTGTAAGAAAGTTATCCATATTTAACACGTTATAAAATAAAATATCTAGCTTCCGTATTCAACTTATGAAAAGATGTAGTGCCTCTCGCAGTTTAAAAAAAGGTTTACTGACATAAAGCTTGGAAAAGCCAGGACATTTTTTTTATATAACTCTGATTGTATTTGTCTAAAAGAAGAATGTCATACACATCTAGGATGACTTGAAGGGGGAGTAAATCATGGGGTAACTTTAATTTTTGGGTGAACTTTAATTTAATCAGCATTGTACAATACATCATTGAAGTCAAGTCACTATTATTTACACAACACTTTATTCCATAAAGAATGTTTCAAAGCAGTTTTACAGGAATAAACAGGTATAAAATGATTCAATGATGTAAACAGATTTTTAAAAAGACAATGATACATTGTACAGCATGTTTGCTTATTTTGCTCAAGATCATGTTTTAAGCACACATATCAAGTGTAACAAGAAACTCTGGGGCTTACATCACACCATTTTCAACTAAAAACAGAAAACTATTCATGCGTTTTGGCCATTCATTTAGAAGACAACAGCGTTTTGTGGGGCATTAAAACACAAACTTTTGAAAACGGTTTCAAAGTGCGTGTGTAAACTACGAAAACACAAATTTGTGAAAACAGTGACGTGCGCATTTGTCTGACGTGTTCAGTCTTTAGGAGCGTTGTTTCTTTACTAAGTAAAATCGCCATCTACTGTCCTGGCATGAATAATACAGTGTTTTAGTTGTTTTTGCAGATCTGTGTGAACGGGGATCGTTTTGACAACAATGTTGTCTGTAGACGAAAAGCGCAAAGGAACAAGCTTTTCAGTTTTTTGTACATGGTTTTCATTAAAACAGATGAAGAACTGTAGTTCTGAACACACAAATTTGCAACTTTTAATGTTTATTAGATCTGTGGTTTTAAGAAATACCAAATCGTTGAACTATGTTGGTAACGGCCACACGAGACCATAGTTAGGCCACGTTCCAAGCAACCCGTAACCCATGTTTTTTCAACCTTCAATTCGTAAAAGTGCACTGGAACGGCCAGGGAACGGCTCTAGCTCTTTGGTTGCCCTAGGCGAGATGGAGTTTTGCGCCCCCCACCCCTATCCACCCCACCCCACTCTAATTCAGCACATGTCTGTTTTCCTAGGCCTACCCCTAACCGAGAAGCACTTATTATTAAACACGTTCAACGCTTTATTTCCACTTTTCAAACATTTTCTCACTTTTTATTAAAAATATATGCCTTTCCAATTTGATATGTGATGGGAAAAGGGAATAGAGCGAGTGTGGCAAAAGGCAGGATCGAACCTCTGATCAATCTGCATCAAATCTTGATGCCATGCGTCTTACCACTACACTACAGCCACTGTAAAGAATTAGGTGAACACAGCATATTTGTGTTTAATGTAAATAATATGGCATCTATCGTTAGGCTGCTCCAGTAAAAAAAAAAAAAAAAAAAAAAAAACGAGAGGCCGTATTTATTTCCTTCCGACGCCCACGTAGAGAGCGTTTCTACTTTTCATAAATAACATGCATACGTTATCCATATTTATAACGAACTGGACTTTTGATATTTAAATGACATCCATGTAGGTTATTGTAGATTATTGTCAGTGAAGTTATGTTTGCAATACGTATAGTAATTATGTAGAAAACTAGCAAGTGATAGCTTAGTGACAATATTAATAATAATTATAAAATAAATATTAGTTGATAAGATTGATACTAAGTAATTTTAATTTGTTTGACAACTTATTGGCTGGGATAAGAAGACTAACCTCCATATTGGGCTTTCTTTCGATTTTCTACCTTTCTTTTTTCTCTTTTTCCGTCCCTGTGCATCCGCGGGGTTTAGACGCCTCATTTTTGATGAACGTGCAAGATGAGCACTTGCCTGACCTAACGGCTGAACTAATAATCAATAATCACCATCAATTCAATCTAATAATCAGGTTGATGAGTAATTAAAGGTGTGGCTGAGGGGGCGCCCTATGATGATCATGTTTAATGAACATTATGTTGTATTTAGCTTGTTCCGATTCTATGCTTAATGGGTAGTATTGGGCGGCACTAGAGCGCGCTCGCGCCCCTAACACAATTGTCGCCCTAGGCAACCGCCTAGCTCGCCTATAGCAAACGCCGGCCCTGGGAACGGCCATCAAACCCATGACTTCCCATCGATTTACTCCCAATTACGAGTTCTTACGTCACATAGCCCGCGAAACAACAATGGCAGCCCCTACAGATGCAGTGTTTAATGGAAGTCGTACTTTAAAAAACAAATCGTTTAGTAAAATAAAGTATTGGTCCAATGTTATTCATCCGCAATGCTATGCATTAGCTATCAGGAGCTTTTGTGGCGTTAGCTAGTTTTCACTCCATTGAGTCCAAGAATAAATTAACATCAAATACATTTACAAATTTACAAATAACATAAAATAAAAGGTATAACATCTTCTCTGGCCTTATGTGCTATTTTTAATTCTCCGTTTCCCTAAAAAAGCAAGGAGTAAGCACCTTTGGCGATGGAAATTATTGTAAATGAGCATATTATCCCCGTACGGTCCGCCATTCTTTGTTTACATCTAGCGAACGCAATTCCTCGCGCTCAGGCAGTTTGGCGTAACTTTACCTGAAACGCTACAAAGTCGTGGTTTGAAGTTGTAACTTACGGGCTTAGAAACCTGCCTGAACCCGCTTTCGGGAAACGCACCTCAGGTCAGGACGCTCAAACAAACGTTTAACCTCTTTCCCACCTTCAAGCCAACAGGTTTTGTTGCGAAACTGTGCCATTCCGTGCGGATCCAGGCCAGCTGGCAGATTTACGGTTTGTCTTTTTCCATTGTGCTGCTGTGAAATCTGGATTAGAAAATGCATTAACTTGCTGACGCAAGACTGGGCGATGGTCTGATAATGTAGGTAAACATTGGAGTGAACACACAATAGAGGATGATCACATTACAATGTGTATACATAGGTAGAAGTTCCCAGACACTGACATGATATGAGAAATATGTTGACATATGATGTGAGTTTTAATGAGTTATTATACCTGATTGATGATCATCAATCCATCATTAACTCGATAACCATCATCACATCACCGCAGTGATCCGACAGAAACGATAGCTATTGTGGTAAGAAATCCAGGCCATGAATGGTTGGTAATTGTACCGTGCCAAATCGTGCTCAAGTGTAAACGCAACTGGAATCATTATTCATTCTGTTGAGCCCGAAGGTAGAAAAGCACAGGTCTTTTTGGGTAACCAATCTAAAAATGGCTGTATACGCTCTGATTAGACAATTATCGCAATAAATAAAACAACACACTTCACTTTTTATTAGCAATTCATCCATGGTGTGTATTCGGTGTAGCTAATTAAACACATACGGTATAATGGCTATTTTATAACTCTTGTATCAATCTGCAGGAAGCAGCACAAGAATAAACAACCCTCAAACTGTAACAGTTTCGCCCACACATTCAGATGTTCCTGTGGGCGTTGATCACACCCCAGTTCTCAAAACAGCCCTCTCTTAACATTCATATCTGACTCGGTTATAATTAGTCAAGCCTCGGCTACCTGGAAATGCTTTGAACTCTTCTGCTATTGTGAGCTTCTATGAAGAAGTGTTCAAATAAAACGCAAAGGCTTTCCCACAGATCGTACGATCTGCCTGAAACTGTACCAGTGGCTTCAGTAAATTCACAGAAAACATCTGTCACTAACAGAATCAACTCTCAAACATATTGTACACACATTCTCCACGCTGACAGGTGCACACAAGCATCATTCAGGAGAATGGAGATAGTATATCCATTCATTCGTGCGCTCAACCCTTTTCCTGGAAACGGCTACAGATAATTTTTTCCCTATTCAAATCCATGGCTCTGCCTATCTGGAGATAAAGCCACTAAGTCATGTGTATTTAAATCAACTTGATTCATGGATTTTTATGAATAGGACATTCATTGTATAGTAGAACTAGCCAGGATTGGCATTCATATATATATTTTTAGCTAAAACAGTTTTAATGTATCCACTTATCTGAAGTAACATACCACATAATGTATGTAGTGATATAATTAGAAGTGTAAGACATTAACAAAAAGCCACAGACTATTTTTACACAGCCACATTTCTTGCCAGAGGACATAAGAACTTAGGGCGTAGGGCTCTGTGCTGTTTTAACAGTTATCACTGATAACAGACAGCTGATATAGACTACTAGGAAGTCAGTCAGTCAGATACAAATCATGAACCACACACATGCTAATGCTTGGCATGGCCGGAGCACATGTACAACCGCGAGACCACACCTCTAACTTTAAATGACCACGCTGTTACTAAAACAGTCAACGCTGCAGTAATCTACTGCATTCTAATTTACCACACTTTACCACAGTAGTTGTGTGAACATTGCATCATCCACTATATTTACACTATATTGCCAAAAGTATTGGGACACCCCTCCAGATCATTGAGCTCAGGTGTTCAATCTCTTCATGGCCACAGGTGTATAAATCAAGCACTATGCAGACGCTTCTACACACATTTGTGAAAGAATGGGTCGCTCTCAGGAGCTCCGTGAACTCAAGCGTGGTGCCGTCATAGGTTGCCACCTGCGCTATAAGTCCATCCGGGAAATTTCCTCACTATGTTCTGCAGTCAACTGTTAGTGGTATTATAACAAAGTGGAAGCAATTGGGAACAACAGCAACTCAGCCATGAAGTGGTAGGCCACGTAAAATCACAGAGCAGGGTCAGCACACCTTAAAACTTTGTGACCCCTCCAGATTAGCTCAAAAACAGTACATAAGGAGCTTCATGGAATGGGCTTCCATGGCCGAGCAGCTGCATCCAAGCCTTACAGGGGTTGGGCATGGCCCCTTAGTTCCAGTGAAAGGATTTCCTAATGCTTTAGCATACCAAGACATTTTTGACAATTTCATGTTCCCAACTTTGTGGGAATAGTTGTGGGATGGCCCCTTCCTGTTTTAACATGACTGCGCACACTAAGCGTCGGTCCATAAAGACATGGATGAGCGAGTTTGGTGTGGAGGAACTTGACTGGCCTGCACAGAGTCCTGAGCTCAACCCGATAGATCACCTTTGGGATGAATTAGAGCGGAGACTAGAGCCAGGCCTTCTCGTCCAACATCAGTGCCTGACCTTACAGATGAGCTTCAAGAAGAATGGCCAGAAATCCCCATAAACACACTCCTAAACCTTGAGGAAAGCCTTCCCAGAAGAGCTGAAGCTGTTAGAGCTGCAAAGGGTGGGCCAACTCCCTATTAAACCCTATGAATTAAAGATGTCACTGAAGTTCAGGTGCATTTAAAGACAGGCGTCCCACAACTTTTGGCAATGTAGTGTATGTACTTTTTCCTGCACACGTTGAGGTAACACTGCAGTTTTTACTGTATTTACTGCAGTTCATGTTTAAATGGGAAACCTGGGCCTTTGTTACTAATTAGGTACTCTTTTATTTCTCTTCCACTGAAATCCATTTTGGTGCTGCATGTGTGTAATGAATGGTGACAGGTTCTCCCTAAGTGGAGGGAGAAGCCTTTAAACAAATGTGTGTTTGTTTTATAACTATTTTATAACCTTCATTTACTGTCATGGCATGCCACTGTTGACAGAGCTGTTTGCACAGCTGTCATATATTGTTCGCACTGTATAAAACAGTGTCTAAATAATATAATGTCAAAGATTCATGCTATAATCCTTTTTTTTGCTTCAAGACCCACATTTTAAACAATATGCAAAATCACAGCACAGAGCATGAAGCATTCTGCTCTAGCTTTTCTGCTCGGTACGCCTGCAGATGTACACATGGTCTGAGAATATTTCAGACCGTGTGTAAACTGACAGGAAAGTGTTTCAGAGTGGATTGTGTCAATATTAATAACATGCTGTTGAAGAAGGAAAAAATACTTTCCTGAAGAACACGTGTTCTTGACAGGCGATGACCAGAGGATATGGATTTGCTTTTCCAGGCTTTACGAGAAAGCCAAGCCCTCTTTTTGCTGTCATGACAACCAGATGTGGTGTGATGCAAGGCATAGTCTCATATAGTTTGTTGGGAAAGGAATACTAGCTAATTAACTGAATATTGCATGGTATGCACTTTATATTGAAGTTTCCCAGAATGTGTTTAGTAAGGAATAATTGATGACAGGCCATTGAATTGTTAAAATTGTAAAAAATTGTTAAAAAAAAACAATTATGCACACCCGAGGTAGTTACTCTGTTAAATATTTGTATAATCATTTTTACTACAGTTACCACACCTCAATTCATTGTGTAGATGTTGTATTTCTAGACATTTTTCAGTTTTTTTGTGCTTAAAAAAGGTTGGTTGGTTGGATGACTGGTTGGTTTGTTGGTTGGTTGGTTGGTTGGTTGGTTGGTTGGATGACTGATTGGTTGGTTGGTTGGTTGGTTGATTGGATGACTGATTGGTTGGTTGGTTGGATGACTGATTGGTTGGTTGGTTGGTTGGATGACTGATTGGTTGGTTGGTTGGTTGGTTGATTGGATGACTTATTGGTTGGTTGGTTGGTTGGCTGGTTGGATGACTGATTGGTTGGTTGTTTGGATGACTGATTGGTTGGTTGGTTGGATGACAGATTGGTTGGTTGGTTGGTTGGTTGGATGACTGATTGGTTGGTTGTTTGGATGACTGATTGGTTGGTTGGATGACTGAATGGTTGGTTGGTTGATTGGATGACTGATTGGTTGGTTGGTTGGTTGGTTGGTTGGTTGGCTGATTGGATGACTGATTGGTTGGTTGGTTGGTTGGTTGGTTGGCTGATTGGATGACTGATTGGTTGGTTGATTGGATGACTGATTGTTTTGGGTGACTGATTGGTTGGTTGGTTGCTTGTTTGGATGGTTGGATGACTGATTGTTTTGGATGACTGATTGGTTGGTTGCTTGTTTGGTTGGTTGGATGACTGATTGATTGGTTGGTTGATTGGATGACTGAATGGTTGGTTGGTTGGTTGATTGGATGACTGATTGGTTGGTTGGTTGATTGGATGACTGATTGGTTGGTTGATTGGATGACTGATTGGTTTGGATGACTTATTGGATGACTGATTGGTTGGTTGGATGACTGAATGGTTGGTTGGTTGGTTGGTTGGTTGGTCGGTTGGTTGATTGGATGACTGATTGGTTTGGATGACTGATTGGATGACTGGTTGGTTGGTTGATTGGATGACTGATTGGTTTGGATGACTGATTGGATGACTGGTTGGTTGGTTGGATGACTGAATGGTTGGTTGGTTGATTGATAGGCGGGGTGATTGATTGGTTGATTGGTTGGTTGCCTGATTAGTTGGATGACTGATTAGTTGGTTGGTTGGTTGATTGATTCATTCATTTATTCCATTGATTAATAATGTGTGTATTATTGTCAGGGTCTGTGTGGCTCTCCATAGTGTTCAGCAGCAGCAGCGTCTCTATAAATGGCCATGCTGTAAGTTGAACTGCTTCAAAAACAGTGACATTACTACCTCGCTACTAAGTAGTGAAACTATTTTATTGATAAGGTCCTAGGCAGCACTGAGACGTTTCTGTACATGTAAATGTTTCTATCTGTACTGTATGGTTGGCAATATGTATCATGCAAATTTGTATCAAGAGTGCCGCACACATCCTGAAAAATTAAGCCAAAACATCCCGATCATCCCCAGATGGCTGGTCCCAGTATAGGTCATAAACGCTGCCCTCGCCTATGGTTTGTATGGTAGATAGAGTGGCAGAAAGATTTCCATATATAATGAAATGTAAAGAAAAATGTGACTATAGTTAGTTATTTTTATCTAATGTTTGTTATGTTTGCTTGTTGCAGTGTCTTTCTGGGTTTCGGTTCTTTTGCTGTTGTAATGACCTTTGAAATAACTGAGCTCATTTGGCGAAGTGATTTGGAACTGTAATGTGGTCAAAACCTGCCTGGAACTATATTAGCAGTGTGTCTACTGGAAAATAACTGCACACATTAGAATAACCATCAACCATTTATAATCAGAATTGTCCTGTATAATGTCAAATAAGCAGTCCAAACATTATTAATTTCATTCTTAGTGTGAACAGACTGTTAGTTGGTGATTTATTTACTTAGTTTTTGCTCTTTTAATTAGTGTAAAAGGTCATTGGTTGGTGATTACAGCGCTCCAAAAATGCTAAAATACACTAAACAGTAACATATGCAAGAAACAGCTAGCAGCTGCTGACATCACTACACCGCACCCTTTTCAAACCAAACAAAGGGCTTAACAATCTGTACTTTAAGCATGTATGAGATCTTTCAGATCTGAATGTTTATTTCGAGGTGGCCCCTTCCTGTAAATGCCTTCCTGAAGCTCATGTATCTCGCTGACACAGGGACTCTGTTTATCAGAAAATCATCTGAGGAATTCTACGCTTTACATTTTAAACTGGCAAACAACCATATTAACAGTAACAATGTTAAAACATGCATGGCATTCCTGCTCACTCACAACAGTTTATTTTTATTTATTTTTTTGTTCTGTGAGTCTCAAATCATTCACAACAATTACCAAAGAAGACATTTGCAGTATTTACTATGACACATTTACAAATATGTTTGAATGAAGCCTGAATTTAACGAATGTTCTACTTTCAAAATAAATGGCATCCTCGACTGGAGTGTCATCAGACTCAGCCTGCAGCCTGTACCAGTTCTCATTTATTTTGAATCCATTCCTAATTCATTTCTGTGTATTTCCAGGTGAGGTGATAGCTTCTGTTCCACTGATTCATGGGACATGAGGACCCCTTCTCCCTTTAGCACCAAACGAGAGAAGTTGATGTGAGCTGATTGAATGCTGGGAACACATGCTGGGAAATGTAGAGCTATTTTTCAGGGTATCCGTTTGGGAAGCTCATATGTCTCCAGTGTGTAGTAATGCCTTCTGCTCTGAAAGGAATAGGTCATTCAAAGCACAAAAAGAGCTGTGTAAAAAATCTTTAAAAAGATATACTGTAGCTACTCTGTACTTCTTGGGTTCACAGAAAATAATGACTCTCTCTTTCTCTCACTCAGACACACACACACACACACACACACACACACACACACACACACACACACACACACACACACACACACACACACACACACACACACACACACACACACACACACACACACACACACACACACACACACACACACACTAAACCTACCCATCACAGGAAACATTCGTCATTTTTACTTTCTAAAAAAAACTGTATGATTTATAAGCATTTTGAAAAGTGGAGACATGGCCAAAGTCCTCATATTTCACCCTCTCCTTGTAATACCTGTGTCATACCCATGTCATTATACACATTTGTGGCCTCATATGTCACAGAAACATGCCCACACACACGCACACACACACACATAGAAAACGAAACAACGCTGCCTAAAAATACAGTTGCATTATGTGTAATGAACAGCCCTTCATTGCGATCATGTCATATTTGCATCTAGCCAAATGAGCCATAGGGCATTTTATGGTGGATTGAGTTCCATTTAATCTGCCTTACATATATGGAAGTCAAGGTTGACTGTGAGAATGGCACAGTTTTCTCTTGAATTTAGCCTTCATGACATGTTTAAACTCTTCTGAGCTAGTGTAAATATAACAGTCAGCGTTCCAAAGAACAATTAAACACTTATAAACAATGACTCATCGCTTTGCTAGAACCACAATTAAGCACACACATACTGTACACACACACACACACACACACACACACACACACACACACACACACGCACGCACACACACGCACACGTCTAGGAAGGTTATCTTTCTACCAATCACACAAAACTCATTCTGTATGATTTTTAAGCTTACACACACACACGCACAGACGCGCGCACGCACGACGTGTTTCCATGTTTTATGGGGACTTTCCATAGGCGTAATGGATTTCATACTGTACAAACTGTACATCCTATCCCCCTACACTGCCCCTGCCCCTAAACCTACCCATCACACACACACACACACACACACACACACACACACACACACACACACACACACACGCACAGACGCGCGCACGCACGACGTGTTTCCATGTTTTATGGGGACTTTCCATAGGCGTAATGGATTTCATACTGTACAAACTGTACATCCTATCCCCCTACACACACACACACACACACACACACACACACACACACACACACACACACACACACACACACACACACACACACACACACACACACACACACACACACACACACACACACACACTGTCCCTGCCCCTAAACCTACCCATCACAGGAAACATTCTGCATTCTTACTCTCTCAAAAAAACTCCTTCTGTGTGATTTATGAGATGTTTTCCTCATGGGGACCTAAAAATGTCCCCACAAGGACAAGGATTTCGGATACTGCCATCTTTGTGGGGACATTTTGTCCCCATAACATAGGGATTACCAGGCCGCACGCACACACACACGTACACACAAACACACACACACACACACACACACACACACACACACACACACACACACACACACACACACACACACACACACACACACAATGCATTGTCACCCAAGTCAAAGGCATCTGTTCTTTTGCCATCGCTGAAACTGGCTTTACCAGAAATCTACCAGTATCCTCTTTTAATTTCTCACATGACGTTATTACTACAAAGGTGCTTTGTACAGAAAATGCTGTCTAATGCACCACAAGGCTCTCAGCTGTTTGTCATAAAGAGTTATGTACCTGAAGAAAGCTATCCATTAGCATCCCCGTTCATGGCAATAGACCATTTGGGAGAATATGTCACAGTTAGTTAGAGACAAACTATGGTGGCAGAAAAACACATGGAGGAAAATGGACGAGATAAATGGAATATGATGGAAAAAATGAATGCAAAAAGATGGTCTGCATGGTTTATAGTGTAAGGGTGGTTTTCCTAAAGGGGTTCAAGGCTGCACGATTGCCGAATGACAGAGGTGGTAAAAGTACTCAAAAGTTATACTCGAGTGAAAGTATATATACCTAAATAAAAAATTACTCCAGTAAAAGTAGAAAGTCCTCCATTCAAACATCACTTGAGTAAAAGTACAAAAGTATCAGATTTAAAACGTACTCAAGTACCGAAAGTAAAAAGTAAATATTCAAATTAACTGTAAATATCAATAGTTACGCAGATAAAATCTTTTGGGACTGATATGCAATGCTTTAATTGAACAAATGATAAGATTAGATACTGCAATTAAGAATTTGTTAGATTTGCAATTAATAAGAGACAATGAAGCACCTTAACACAGTATAGGGGATAAACTTAAAATAGACGTGTTCCATAACATTAGCTCCATAAAACAGATGAGGAGCAAGATACTATTAACTAATTCAAAATTAATTCAAAAGCCATAACCACAATGACATATTACGTAACAATTAGTTAATAGTCATGTGCCTCAACAAGTAAAGTCATAATATAATTTTGCCAATTGTTGTGATTAATGATGAATTACACAGACAACTGAGAGTCGGAATGCATGGCTTTGAATACATGAATTTACATTATTAGTTAATGTAATATGTTATTAGGGAATTAATAATGTGAATAGCAATTCATATATTACTTAATCTATTAATCATAGAGAATGTTCATTAGTTGCTGATGCAGTAATCATTAATAAATGGTTTAGTTCTTCATTAGTAATACATTAACTCATGATTATCTGTGCATTAGTTAGGCATGAATTATAATAGTGCACCTGTATTGTAAAATGTTACTGATGTTTTCATAGTAAATTGTGTGCCGCAAAATAAAAAAGTTGGGGAAACACTGAGCTAACGTTAGTGTGGCAAACCTGACTTGTCAGCTTTTCCAAGTCTATACCCGACTGGATCATCCATGACTGACCAGACCGGTTTGGAAATCAAGTGTAATAAATACTTAATACTTGGAGCGGGCTTGGGGAAATGTATTGGAGTAAAAAGTAAACTTTGTATTTAATATTGTAGTGGAGTAAGAGTAAAAGTAGATGCAAATAAAATATACTCAAGTAAAGTACAGATCCCCGAAAAAAATACTTAAGTAAAGTATCAAAGTATTTTTACTTGATTACTTACCACCCCTGCCGAATGAGAAACGTTATCAGCATGATGGTAGAAAACTGTTCATTTCTTGTCTATTACCACCCATTATACCAACAATGGAGATAAGCGCAGTTAAAATAGCAAAATATGAGGAGAGCATTGCTGCGGTGTGACGATATTGTATTACAGTACATCAAAGTTAATGCCGAATCAAAACTAGTAAGCACATTTATAATTTAAACGGTTTAATGAACATATGGTTATACTTAAAATAGGAAATAGATGTATGAGATGATTAAAAACTCATATAATCATACCCAGCATACACAATGTTGACAAAAGCTTTGTTAGTGAAAAGTGTTGTAAGGCTTGGATGAGCTCTTCGGCCATGGAAACCCATGAAGCTCTCTACACACTGATCTTGAGCTCATCTGAAGGCCTCATGAAGCTTGGAGGTCTGTAGCTATTGGACTCTGTAAAAAGTTTGGCGACCTCTGTGCGCCTCAGCATGCGCTGACCCCACTCTGTGATTTTATTTGTACTAACTGTACCAAAGGTGTGACAATTCGTAAACCCATGATGTACACACATCTTGGCCTACAGGTCTTTAGGAATATCAAATGGTCTTTGTGGTAACAAACAGGGTTTGTTTTTCTCAGTATGTCAGTTGATTGGCTGGCATACCGCATATGCTTCCTCATATGCATGCTGCCATCTCTGCTAATGGGTGCTCACTTGCAGAACATATTTTTTGAGCCAGTCATCTGATCCGTAAATGGCATGTGTCTAGTCGATCTAGAACCACAGGCGGATGATATCCAGATAGGAGTGAACCCAGAGATCAGGCACAGTCCCAAACTCATCATGATCTGTAATCTCAGCAGACAGGGAAAATAAATATCTTTACAACCTCTGTTCTCTTATAAGCCAGGCTACTTAAACTCTCTCTCTCTCTTAATTATGATATTTGTATTGTTTAATGCGAGCTGTGCTAATGCTCCATATTAGCTTCCACATGGAGGTATACTGACTGCCAGCAGATATGTAAAAACATGCCATTCCCTACATTCCTCATCCAACCTTTCTTTGTCAAGAGCTAGCAGGATTGGTAACAATGAGCTCATTCTTGGTGCAGTCGATCAGGGTTAAACTTTCAACCACTCTGTGTTCAGGCCTGGCATGCATCAAGAATGAGGTCAGCTGAATGTTCCCAAAAGGCATGACGAGGTGAGGTTTGGATGGTAAATGCTAACGATTTAGCTTAATAGTCAAAACATACCACACACACACACACACACACACACACACACACACACACACACACACACACACACACACACACACACACACACACACACACACACACACACACACACACACACACACACACACACACACACACACACACACACACACTCTAAACCTACCCATCACAGGAAACATTCTGCATTTTTACTTTCTCAAAAAAACTCATCCTGTATGATTTATACACATTTAGAAAAGTGGGGTTATGTCCTCATATTTCACCCTCTCCTGCAATACCTGTCATACCCATGTCATTATACATATTTGTGTCCTCATATGTCACAAAAACATGGCCACACACACACACACACACACACACACACACACACACACACACACACACACACACACACACACACACACACACACACACACACACACACACACACACACACACGTTGTGTTTCCATGTTTTATGGGGACTTAGGCGTAATGGTTTATATACTGTACAAACTGTATTTTCTATCCCCTTACACTGACCCTACCCCTAAACCTACCCATCACACACACACACACACACACACACACACACACACACACACACACACACACACACACACACTAATGAAATGAAAGGGGGGGGGGGATGGAAGGAAACACTGATCCCCATAATGGTGACTTCAAACTAAATATTAATTAAAATATCAACATCTAAACCTCTGTTAGTCTCACAAAGAACTTCTGTAGACGTCTGACAGAAAAATAAAGTCAACATCGTCATCAGCTGAACTAGTCCACTTTCACATCCTTGCTGTATTTATAATGACATACTATTAAAACTCAAAGTTTTCAACTTTATTTTAAAGAGATAAAGTAGATTTTAAATAAAGATCAAACGAGTTCCCGGTGACGAGGTGACATAAACACACACATGACGACAACACGTCTGTGGAAGTACAAAGGCACTTTACAAACAATTTGATCCTATGAACTCAAAAAAACGTTTTAAACACCAGTAATCCGAACATACTGTAGCTGATCATTGTAATTTTGTTCATGTAGAAAGCACTGACATTCAACAATCACAGTATCCTCACAAGCATTTGAGTCTGAAGTGATAGTGTCTTCAGTGTAATGTACACGCTGGCAGTTTTCTAGATATTTGATTGTGTGTTCATCCTCAATCATCACCTTTAGTTTGCTTTTAAACTGTGAGCTGGGATGGAGGAAGGAAACTTTTCTTCATTGGAAGAAACTGATGTGAGAATCTCTGGGAAAATCAGTCGTGTACTGGAAACTGACATTTTCCCAAATAACAACCAAACAAGACTGCCCTGCTCGGGCTCCCACTGCAAATGTTGAAAAATGACCTCAGAGATGTGGTGAGTTCAGGACGGCACGGCGCTGAATGGACCACACATGGATCTCTGCAATATCCCTATCACTTTTCAGGGCATGCAGGTTTTATAAAAAAATATTTAATACATATGTAATGTGCATGTACTAGGCAAGTCAAGGCAAGTTTATTTGTAGAGCACATTTCATACCCAATAGCAAATCAAAGTTCTTTACAAAGAAATTCATTAAAATAGTGGTACAATATGCATGAGAAAGTGACACTATGTGACTATTGTTTTAAAGTTTGGGGATGTCTGAAGACTGAATCGTCTGACGAGCATTTGCATGATTTTAGAGAGACATCTAGTGGCGACATTAATCTTACAAAATAAGTTAAACAGGTTAACCCTGGCACAAATAATTCATTTTACCTAGGATAGTTAAGTAAATCCACATGTTTAATAATATAATTTAATAGTTAACTATCAAAATATTGTAGTATATAGCAAAAATTGCTTCCCACAAAACAGGAGGAAGTACATACATTATTTGGAGAAGAAAAACACGACGTAATAACAAAAGGATAATTCAGACTATCTAGTCATCTGTGAAGGAACGCACATTGGGCAGCACTGAGGGCAAGAGTCTGCCCTGCACACGGTGCTTCTCAATGCCTTACAGCAGCGTCAGCATGTAGAAAGCCAGATCGACACTGCTGAGATCTCAGAGGACTCATCAACCACAATACTACATCATTGACGTGTTGGTCCAGTCTCTCTGTTCGTCTGCTCCTCCACTCCCAAAGAGCTGTCCAGTGCCGTCTCAAAAGGAAGATGTAGGACTAAAAACACATGAACATTGCTGGAGCTTAAGAGAGAAGATGGTAATAAAACTGAAATATTTTCCCTGATGAGAGTTCTTGAACCCATTTAGGATTCAGCCTGTGAGAAATCACCTTTATCGCCATTCTTGAAGTGTTTCTTGTTAAAAATAGCAGAGCTGTCTTTGCTATGTTCGAATGAATCACTGGCTGCACTTCAAAATGATGTAAAACATTTGGGTAACACTTTATTTGGGGTGAAATGCTGTTTCATGCATACTGAGCTTTTTACACTGTTAAAGACTTGGATTCCCAAAGTTTCTAAAACTAATGTTGGACGTTTGATGGAGTATTTCTGTGTCAAAAATATTCCTTCCGGTTTCTCACAAGTTTCGGAGAGTTTTTTTCGAGTATGGGTCGGCTTGACGTCGACAGAGCGGAAGGTCCTTGTATGGGCCGTACGGGCTCTTCTCCCGGTAGGGTGCGCGCGCGTCACTAGAGCGAGAGAGAGGAAATGCACGCCCATAAACACTCTCAGGTGCAGATCCAGTCGTCTGTGAACACTTCTGTCGCGCCGCGCTCCACTTTATTCCTATGGGTGACGTTAAATGACTTTAACACTTCAGCACAGCATTCCGGGAAGGCAGCGCTGCATTTGAACCGGTTTGAACGCAGAAATGACGGCAAGCGTCACAACATCAGGCTTCAGTTGCATCGCAAAAGTGGATCTCCACGGTCACTGCTGTCAGGACTTCACCAAATCAACAGTTACCAAAGAAGTGTGTTTTTGACGGAGCGGTCCCAGCGATAAAGGTTCGGTCGTGCTTTGGAAACAGGCAGTGAGTTAAACTGCTTCAAATGTCTATGCTGTTGGCTATCGTCACGTGAGTAAACATCAGTAAACGACACGATCGCGTAAAACGTTAGTTAATTTATCAATGGAGCATGCGATCTATGGTGTGTGTTTAAATACATTTGTTTAGCTGACCACTATAGGTGTCAGTTTGATTATTGTAAAACCACCCAAACATAAACCTAGGGGACGTTCTCACAAAGTGTTTCGTCATTCAAAAATCCACTACTCCATTGTTTTTTTTATACACTATCTGATGTGAAAAACCGTCACATACAATAGTCCATAAACCGAATCATGTCCTCATAAACTGCGAGTAAAGACACACAAATGTTGACAGGCCACTAAATACAGTACATACCACAGAGACGGACGTCCTGCTGTTGCTGCTTCTCCTGTTCAATTTATTTCAGCGTCCGGATCTGATTCTGGATCATATCTGTATTAGTTGAATCTGATTGATAGCCATGGTTTATTTAGGGTAACGTTTTCTTCTCCACGCTTGAGGACGTCACCGCTTTGCGCATTCGTCATTCTTTAGCTCCGCCCACACGATACGCCTCCAGGCGCTCGTTTTTTTCCGGAAAGACTCAGTACAGCCCATATTTCTTTTATAAATATAAGAAAACTAAAGACTTTTCAGAGATATGAAGGATGCAATACTACTCTATAGGTACTCAAGATTGACATGAGATTGTTTCACCCCCACCCCCCCTTTAAGGTTCAGTTATTAACTATTAACTAGTTGCTTATTATCATGCACATTACTAGGATATTGGCTGTTTATTAGTAATTATAAAGCACATATTAATGCCTTATTCTGCATGACCTTATTCTACATCCCTTAATCCTACCCAATACCTAAACTTAAATGCTACAAAAACCTTACTAACTATTAATAAGCAGTAAATTAGGAGTTTATTGAGGAAAAAGTCGTAGTTAATAGTGAATATGTGTTCCCCATACTAAAGTGTTACCAACATTTGTCACACGGGAACTTTGGCTAATGCTCATCTCAAAGTTATGAGCAAACGTTCTTCCCGTAACATTAATATTGTTCAACGTTATCTCTTTAATTAAACTATTAAATAATGTTCTCAAAAGGTTAGCACAAAAACCTTATTTGGACATTGCTTGTAGAAAGTTCTCATAATGTCGGTGGATAATATTCTTTACAGCACATTCTTCGATTGTCCTTTAAATATTGAGGATCACTAACTTTCTGGTTTAAAAAGGGATTAAAGTTGGATGTTACACAAAACCCCCTGTGTTTAGTGAACACCTAGAGGAAACAAACAGAATCATTGACGGAAAGAGGAACAAACTTTTGAAGTCACCTTTGTGGTGATCAATGTTTCCTGTAGTTGGGCTGTGTTTTGTTAGTTTTAGACTGGCAGCTTTAATAATTTGCTCAGAAAACACTTACTGTGGAAGAACAAACTGAGACAGAACAACCTCAGGTGATGTTGGCTGTTAATTAATGGTGGCATCATCACAATGTGGCTTGATTCACTCATTTCATATTTAGGCCCTGTCCCAAATGGCACACTTCAGGTCTTGTGGACTTACAATGGCCATTGCGTGCGCGTGTCCGTTAAGTCCACGAGACCGTAGGGTGTCCCATTCGTCATCTAAGCTTAGAGAAGGGTGCTCGTGAGCGCCCCCTTCGCGGCAGCTATGCACCCTCGATGCGCACTTCAGCTGAGCCAGGAAGAAACATGATAACAAAACACCAATCATTTGACTGTCAATAGCCGCGTTTCCACCGCAGGAACTTTACCCAGGAACCAGGAGCTTTGGGTGGTACTCGGTGTGTTTAGACCGCAGGAACCAGGGTCTAAATGAAGGTCCGGGTAAATATTTCCCCCTCCAAACGGCCCTGCTCGCGAGGTAGTACTTTTTCAAAGTACAGGAAATTTTGAGGGCGGGACTTGGGCGCTGAACATGCTGATTGGTTGAGCTCACGCAGCATTTTATTTCAGCCGGCATTTTTGTGTCAAGTCTTTTACAAGTCTTTTGCGAGGTTCGGTCTACATTCAGTAAATCAGTCTTGCTCTCTGCCTGATGGCGCGCGTTCATCTCAGCCATCTCATGTTCTATGTTCAATGTCCGTAATAGCTGATAATAATATACATTTTCATTTTAAATCTAGCTTTACAAGCTTTCTGAATATGCTAGTGCTCTTTTCTGTCGTTGTTAATTACCTCTTTAGTAAACCAGTAAAAGCAGCACAGCTTGAATCTCTTCCATAATCGTTATTAATTTTTTTACAGTCTATATTTTTCACCATGTAAACGCCCTGACTGATTACTTTTAAGTGTGCGTCCTTACATGACGTGACAGCGCGCGCCGCGCTCATGTTGACAAGAGAGGAAAGCTCATTTTTCTGAGGGGTAAACTTTTTATTTCGTAAGTTATGAAGATAATGTTGGAATAATGACACGGCGTATATTGCCCCAGGCAGTTTTTACTTTAACTGCGCCTGACAGAAGAATTTTTTTTTTCTGAGATGATTATTACACTTTACAACAAATAAAAAGCTAATAATAATAATAATAAATAATAATAATATAATACTGTATTAGTCCTGGTGGCCGCTAAGAGTTGCTGTGGCTACAGTAAACACATTCAGCTGCTGAAGAAAACAGCGGCGACATTTTTGATGCGGCAGACAAACTGCATGTGACAAAATGATTGCGATTGAAAGTCATCACATGTAAACACCAGATCGGTTTAGATAACGTCTCATGTTAACAGTCCACTAAATCTTTCAATCGGAATGACAAAAAAAGTGTGCTTGTAAACGTAGCTAGTGTCGCGCAAAAATGATTACTGTCCGTCACTGACTTGGAGGAGCAGTCGAGCGCAGTCCTACAGCACTAATTTGCCTAATCTTCTCGGAACTTTATCGCGGTGGAAACGCAGACAGCTGCAGGTCTGGGGGGGAGAAAAGTTCCTCTAAAAAGGTTCCTGGTGCAAATTGTTCCGGGTAATTTTGGTGGAAACGGGGCTAAATAAGCAGATGTTTATCCATCTTTCCCCAATCTCTGCCTTTATCATTGCAGAAATGATCTCTACAAATAAAAGTAAAGGCTAAAGAACCCAAGCAAACGCTGATCACCATAATGGTGACTTCAAACGAAATATTTCATAAAACCAACATATAAACCTCTGTTAATCTCAATAAGAATTTCACATATAACAAATGAAGTCATTTTACATTGAGTGTTAATTTAAAACTGATGATTTTGCTGTGTTGAATGTTGAGAGAATGCTTCAGGAACATCATCCTAACCTAAAAATAAAAAAATGTTATTTTAATGTTCTTATAACCAAAACAGAAAGTTTGGAAACGTTCTTAGAGTACGTGGTTATCTGCATGGGCACTAGCCTACTCACTGCATTTGCACTGAATTGCTTTGGCAAAACATGTCAAAATGTCGGACTTGTGCATTGGGACCTGCAGTGTAAATGAGGCTGCTGATTTGTATCAGTTGTTGAGAAGTAGGCAAGTGCCAATTTTATTTCAATATATCAAGCCTTGACATGCACATTGGCGGCACCAGGGGACTCTACACAGGTTAAATGATATGGTTCTCTCTGAGAAACCCAATTTATCTGCCTGTCATCGCCTTACTTCACTCTATTACTCAGTATTTTATTACACACTACCAGGGCCGGCACAAGCTCGACTGCCACTCGAGGCAAAATACGGTCATGCCGCCCCCACTTCACACTCAGCATCTCAAGTTCATTTCCAATGGCAGATTGGACCCATATAAACATTGAGTCGTGTTCATTTAACACTGAGGATTTTGTTGTGTAGAAAGTTTAGATGCGTTTATAAAAAAGTACGTTGAAAGAATAATTTAGGAACATCATACTAACCTTAAAAAAATGTTTTAATGTATTATGTATGAAAAAATACTACAAAAACTTAACCACCTCCGATTTGCTGCTTTCCATATGTCTCTCAAAGAAAATGAACTAGAAACTTGCACTTTTTGCATGCCATGGCCCAATTTGAGCAGGCCACCGGGAATTCTCACGATTCTTCTGATGGCCATTCTGGGTTTATGTGTGTGTTTGTATCAGAGAAATTGAAACCACCAATAATGTTCAGCTAAATTTTATAGTTAAATATATTTAAACATTTTAATTTGTAGCTCTAGTGGTGTCATGCTGATTTTTTTAAACAGTACAGAATGGGAAAAAAACACATCAGAAAACATGTTTGTGTGTGCTTTTATATTACTGCAATTTTATAAATTACAAACCAAAAATCCCCAGACTTTCACATGCATCTTGAATATTGCATTAAATTGTGAGTGTGAAGTGAGGTCAGCGCGACCGTGTTTTGCCTGGAGCGGCAGTTGAGCTTGTGGTAGTGTGTAATAAAATACTGAATAATAGAGTGAAGTAAGGCATTGACCGGCTGTGAAATTGGGTTTCTCAGAGGGAACCATATCATTTAACCTGTAGAGAGCAGTAGCACTAGAAAGAGGGAAAGTTCATTTAGATTTAGAATAAATGGGGGGATAACTTGTTACAATCATTTCAAATGAATATCCAAAAAATAAAAAGTAAATAAATGAAATATTTTATCTCTCTTATTTCTGCTCTAGTCAACACAGAATAAAAGCATTTTGGTCTCTGGCAGCATGTTTTTTTTTTTTTTTTAGACATTTGGTTGAAGTAAACATGACACAATAATTGCAGTTCACTCGTGTAATGTTAAATGTTAATTAAGCGAAACAGCATTTAGCTAAGAAAAAAAATGTAGGGTGGGGATTTAATTTATAAATTGCTCTCTGTGGTTTGAATGAGAGCATTGAAAAATACAAGTGGGATTGGCAATGTCATCAGTCATTTCAGATCAAAACCAAGTTACAATTTACGTCCACAGTTATTACCGTTGGGATTATGCGCGCTGATGAAACATCACTAAGACCATGAATGTTCATTAAGAAAGTAAAGTTTGATTCATGTTGCAGACTTTGCTTTTAGCGTGCTGACATCACTGCTGTCAACATTAAGCGATGCCATCTGGATTTTTTCCACTCAATGGGCAATTTAGCTAAATTATGAGCTCCAGATGAGAGCAGCATTTGAATGAGCAGCACATGTGTATGGAGATATGATAATTAGCTGCTCTGAATCTGTCCATCTCTATATTGGTAACACTTGTCATTTAGAAAACTGTTCTGTCATTAAAGAATAACTACACAAGAACATGATTATGTCATGGCTAAGCAGCGTACAGCCTTAATTTCATATGTCGAGGGAGCAATATATTTTTCTTGTGGCTAGGACTTCATATTTTTTCGATGGAATGACATCTATTTCTCATATATGATAAATTAAAATTAGCTGTTAAATCACTGTTTTCTCCAGAACGACTGTACAGCCAAATACAATTTTGTAGCAATATTGTCCTGTTTGACACCGTGAAGCTGCTTTGAAACAATCGTCATTGTAAAAGCGTTATATAAATAAAGCTGATTGATTGATTGATTGGGTTTCGATCGAAAATACGTATTATATAATAACCGATCGATTGATTGATTGATTGATGGCCACCAGTTAAATGCATAAATAACCTGTGCCAACATAGCATCCTGAAATTAACAGAAAAGAATAGGGCTATATAATAATATTTACTTTTAATTAAGAACATTTTTGGAATTAAAGTGGGGGTTTTAGTCAATCTTGAGTACCTATAGAGTAGTATTGCATCCTTCATATCTCCGAAAAGTCTTTAGTTTTATTATATTTATAAAAGAAATATGGGCTGTACCGAGCACCTGGAGGCGTATCGTGTGGGCGGAGCTAAAGAATGACGAGCGCACACAAAGCGGTGACGTCCTCAAGCGTGGAGAAGAAAACGCTACCCTAAATAAACCATGGCTATCAATCAGATTCAACTAATACAGATATGATCCAGAATCAGATCCGGACGCTGAAATAAATTGAACAGGAGAAGCAGCAACAGCAGGACGTCCGTCTCTGTGGTATGTACTGTATTTAGTGGCCTGTCAACATTTGTGTGTCTTTACTCGTAGTTTATGAGGACATGATTCGGTTTATGGACTATTGTATGCGACTAAACCTTAGCGGTAGCAAGCAAAACGGTTTTGCACGTCAGACTAGTGTAACGTTATACATAGAACAATAATGGAGTAACCGTTAGCGCATCTGAATGACGAAGCACGCTTTGTGAGAACGCTAGGTTTATGTTTGGGTGGTTTTACAATAATCAAACTGACACCTATAGTGGTCAGCTAAACAAATGTATTTAAACACCAGGCTATTCTCACATAAATGCATATAAATAGTACGAGTGTGCAATGTCGTGGAATGTATACGCCAAAACACATTTTGGCATGTCTATGACATGCATTTTATGGCGTATTATACATACGAACAGCGTATAATATGCCCGCCAAAATGAGTTTTGGCGTATACATTCCACGACATTGCACACTCGTACTATTTATACGCATTTATGTGAGATCGGGTTGTTAAACACACACCATAGATCGCATGCTCCATTGATAAATTAACTAACGTTTTACACGATCGTGACGTTTACTGATGTTTACTTACGCAACGATAGCCAACAGCAGAGACATTTGAAGCAGTTTTACTCGCCGGCTGCTTCCACAGCAGGACCGAACCTTTGTCGCTGGGACCGCTCCGTCAAAAACACACTTCTTTGGTAACTGTTGATTTGGTGAAGTCCTGTGACAGCAGAGACCGTAGAGATCCACTTTTGTGATGCGACTGAAGCGTGATGTTGTGAAGCTTCCCGTCATTTCTGCGTTCAAATCGGTTCAAATGCAGCGCTGCCTTCCCGGAGTGCTGTGCTGAAGCGTTGAAGTCGCTCGACGTCACCCATAGGAATAAAGTGGAGCGTGGCGCGGACTATAACAACATAAGTGTTCACAGACGACTGGATCTGCACCTGAGAGTGTTTATGGGCGTGCATTTCCTCTCTCTCGCTCTAGTGACGCGCGCGCACACCCTACCGGGTGAAGAGCCCGTACGGCCCATACAAGGACCTTCCGCTCTGTCGAAGTTAAGCCGACCCATACTCGAAAAAAACTCTCCGAAACGTGTGAGAAACCGGAAGGAGTATTTTTGACACAGAAATACTCCATCAAAAGCCCAACATTAGTTTTAGAAACTTTGGGAATCCAAGTCTTTAACAGTGTAAAAAGCTCAGTATGCATGAAACAGCATTTCACCCCACCTTTAATGTAATATATTAAACCTACACTGTGTAACTTTTTTAGTTTATTCTTAGCTAAAAACTTAGTTCTTTCAAAAATATATGTGCTCATTAATGTATATTTACTTCTTTCAAGTAATAAAGTATTCTCGTAAGTTTATAATATGCCATTGAAAATACATTCGGGTGAGGGGTTCGAATGCCGGTCGCCATGTTGCCCCTCCATCTTGAAAGTACATTAGCTAAAGAGGGACATACCCGTAAATTCAAGCTTCGCCTTTCGCGTTTTAACACTCGATGGCACCGTGTCGAATGTGAAGAGGGGGATTGCCATGTTAATCTTGGACTAAATCGGCCACCGTAGGAGTTAAAACGAAATCAGAATTGAGAGGAACAGAAACTAATATTCACTGGATGGTCATATACCTTTACACCGCTAGATGGGGGAAAATATCACACAGTGGAGCTTTAACATTGGCTATTATATTGTATTGTGTGCGATAGACAGCAAGCATTCGAATGAAGTTTCCTCAATAAATGTTAAAAGAATATGCCTTATAAAATATTTGTATGTAGATCACATCCAACAGTGTTTTAAATCCATTCACTAAATGTTTATTTTGTATTTATTTAATATCTTTCAATTATAATTATTATTAGGCTATGTTTATTATTATCGGTTACATGTTTTATTGTTATTGGTGTGTGTTAAAGTATACTGTAAATGCCCAATCATGCCAAAAAAGTATTGACTTTGTGACTGTATTTCTGCAGTGATGTTTTCATTTGTAGCCCATGAGAGCCAACAAACATTGCTGTTATCCAACAAAAAATAACTAAAGCACTTTTAATAATTTTACGGGGATTTTTTTATAGTGTACATGTAACATTTGGCCCACTTGTAGTGGTTAAAAAAAAATACTGCATGGATTTTGCAGAAGAACATTGTTTTGGTTGTGCTTTGGCTCTGAGTGATGTGTGGAGGTTTTGGAGAATGTGCTGTAGAGTTCAATTTATGCATTACTGGTTTTTACAAGCACCCTAGGAAAGAAGTATGTAGCACCTGAGAGCTCGTACCCAAAGTCTGTTGTCAAAGTCAAAATCGAGGACTTCCTCAAAGCACAGTTTGACTCCACAGTCCTCAAATCCGCCTCCGACTCTCCACAATCCCGCTATTCACAGTTCACACACAGTGCCCTTCAAACATCAACACTTTAATTAAGCAGTCACGTAAAGGCTTAGAAAAAAGGCAGAGCATTAATGATTCAAGAGAATAAGACTTGCATATTGATGAGATGAAGGACAGGAGATTTTGAGCACGTTCAGCCAATGGGAGGAGAACATAAGTGGACCAAGATGAGAATGCATCTGAATAAATGAGTGATATTTAATCCCCATCTTCAAACGGAGATTTGCCACTGTTATTACAAGCTCTGTTAAGATGAGTTTTGTGTGAAGTGCTGTGAAGATCTCAGAAATGATACTTATACGTGAATGTGTAGAACTGACCTTCACACCACCTCCACACATTTCTCATTAAACCTTCATATTACTTTTTGAAGACTGGATTTCAAACTCTAGGAGCCATTTAGCAGGTGCCACATCCTGTAGAAAAAACTATATGTTACACACATGGCCATATACTCTCATTTTTGAGGTTCAAATGAGAAATATAATGAAAGGCATTGAAGTTTGGCAAAGAAAACTTACAACAACCTACCTGAAATCAGGAGTGTGTCAAACTGGAGTGGAAAACACAGTCCGTCCAATCATAGTCAATAACAACACAGCAGGAAAGATAAGTGGCGTTGATTCTGTAAATCACAATGTGTTAATTATGAAATGAATGTGAGAATTAATCAATGGGTGGTTATGTATTTTGTAGTTTGAAAGGTGCCCTAGAATGATTTGAAACAACATGTTAAATTGTTCTCTGATATCTACACAGAGTGTATGTGTCTTATTTAAGGGCAAAAATGGTCCAGATAGTTTTACAGGTCCATTTACAACCCTATAAATTGGCCCTAGGGTGTAATGCTCTGTTTTTGCCTTATTTGGAAGAGTCATGAATATTAATGTTGAGCTCTGCTCTGATTGGCTTATTTCAGCAACTCACAGCAGACTCGTGAGTCCTGACCGTCCTGACACAACAAAGACCGTCTGAATGACACTTTAAGCAGAACATCTCAAATGGAGATTGCTGAAATACAGCCTACTTGTTTATTTGGTGTTTTCAGACCATCCACACGAGAGAGAGAGAGAGAGAGAGAGAGAGAGAGAGAGAGAGAGAGAGAGAGAGAGAGAGAGAGAGAGAGAGAGAGAGAGAGAGAGAGAGAGAGAGAGAGAGAGAGAGAGAGAGAGCGTTTGTGCTTGCGGTTGCCAGATTTCAGTCATTTAATTCCCCCAATCAGAGCTTTTCTGTGAAAAGAACATGTATACTATCAAACAAGTAAGCTGCATTTCATCAATCTCCATTTGAGATGTTCTGCTTAAAGTGTGTCGTTCAGCCTACATTTTAGACTTGTCTTTTTTCGTCAACGATATTGCATGTTTATATAACGTTAGTCACAATGTAGGCTAACGTTACGCAGTGACTGTGATGTAGCCTAAACTGAAATACAAATAGGCAAAAACATCATAGGTCTACTTCAGTTCTCACAAATATAAATATATAACTTATATTTTGACAAAATGAATAGCCTTGTCAAATGACTATCGTTTGAACTTATATGGTGGAAAAGGAACGTTTGCTAGAAGGATCGAGTGAACGATCTGTAGGTAAAGTATTTACGGTTGTATTTTGTAATACAAAATAATATTCCCCTTTGTCATTAGACACACTATTTAGTTTTGTATGGTACTTGGAGTTTCCTATTGTTACTGTACTAATATCTTGTGTCATCTAGACAATGCTGTCTCTCTAAGAAACTTTCAATTTAATCAGAAATTGTTTAAACAGTCAATAAGTGGATAAAATCACTACTTACTGCTTGCAGGATTACAGTTGCCCTTTTCTTCATTTTAAGACGCTGAGCGAAGATTGCTTGAAATGGTCCGCACAAACGAACGATTTTGAAATAAATTGTTGTGGTATCCGATAATAAACATCAACCATATTGACATATGAAGAGTCCTCACGTCCCCTGCACAGCCTGAACATGAGTCATGAGAGCTGCCATTTTGCTATCCTCAAATGTCCTCTTGTTTATCTGCAGTCCCGATGATTCGGCTCCGTCAATTCCGCCTGACAGTGAACATATTTGGACATTTGCAAATGTTGGGGGCGTGCATGATCCCCAATACTTGGGTCACGGTTGGGTTTATGTTGAGAATCACTTATTTCGCTGTGGTGTTTTTCACAAAAGAGATGTACATAAGAAGTAGGAGGCAATGGTGTTTGAGACTCACAGTATGTGATGTCCATGTACTCTTATTATTTCATTATGGCAAGGTTAATTCAATTTTTCATTCTAGGGCACCTTGAAAGGAAAAAGAAAATCCACCCACCTGAGTTCTGGATGTAAGAAAACGCTTTCAGGGTTCTCAGACGTGTGGGGAAAAAACTAAATTGCACCGATCTGTCAAAGCCAATATAGGGAGAGAGTAATGTGTTTACCCCGAGCTCCGCTTGATTATGCAGCAAGTGAGAGAAGAAATATTATGTACCATAAAAGTTTAATGCGTTTGGTCCAGGTTTAATCTATAGCAGAGGTCCTATCAATCTCCTCGGCCATTTGCTCTCAACCAGCGAGAATGCGGAGAAAGCATTTCACCCGGAGCTATTTGGTTTCTACAGAGACATGACAAAGCTAGCTTACTCTAATCATCAAAATCATCATCACTAAGCTGTAAAAACACTAAAAACGCTTCAAACTATTTAACCAATTAAGATCACTAATAAACCTTTTTTAGCCTTTTTCAGACAAATTGCATCTCTTATAAATGTATTAATAAAGAGCATTCACATCTTGTACTCATATAGGAAGCACTCACAATAATTTCATTAAAATGAACACAAATTAATAAACATTATTTAGTATTCACACGCACATTATAATTGCAAGATGTATAAAAAGTCGCATTACGGTCATTTAAAGTGCGTCACAATAAACTTTAAAGCTGCAGTCCGTAGTGTTTCCTCTTTGTCGCCATCTCTGTTCGAAAACTGCAATTGCAGTTATTCGAGGAATTATCAACTCTACGTGAGGTGTGCCCCGGCCGGCACAGCGCGGAGGAATCAAATGTTTAGAGGAGAACGTGCAGCTGTCAGGAGAAGCTGTCATTCACAATCACAGACTTTACTGTTTGAAAGTATGACATAAGAATGTCATCTGAACAAGTAAGTAGCTCATCCTCTTTTGTTCTGACCAACTAAGGAGAAAAAAGCATCGCAATGATTAATCTAACGATCGTTTATCATATCACGTCAAACTGCAAATTACATTTTTTCAAACTGTTAATGTTATCAGGATTGCGTGACTACATTTAATGGGTATTAGGGCTACCTGTAGTACAGTTTCCATTTCTGTGCAGTCTAATTTCTAATCGTCATAAACCAACATATTAATGTGGAGTAGAGGTAAGCTCCCTCTCATAGCAAGCACAAAATAACTGATGTTACCATAATGCACATAGCAAAATGAGAATGTGCTACTGTTACATAGCCTAATTCAACCATTGAAATTTCTTACCTGTTCAGCCGAAAAAAAGCTAAAAAACCCTTCAAAACACGGAGTTCACGCCACCTTTAACTTATCCTTGTTTTCGCATCGCCCGGGTGAAGTCTCTTTTTTTTACTCCGAAGTCCGAAGACTTTTGCATTTTACTACGGATGAATCTCCAGTTGTCACTGCTGACTGTCGTTTGAACTTTTTTGGATCCGCCATCAAATTGATAATTTTATCAAGTGGTGTGAGAAAAGGCTATCTCCACTTCCAACATCCTCACTTGCGATAGCCTGCTAACCGGGACTCCTTCTTTATGTGTACAGATGTGACGTAATGACGCAAACATATGCTTGAATTTCCCTTGGAAATCCACCAGTACCACTGGAATTAAAAATATTATTACAAGCTTACTGCTGTAATGGGTCCTGCACACTGTGCGATTTTTCAAAATCCTTTGCGAATGTCCCTTGTCAGACTGTACGAACATGATCGCCATGTCACACTGTAAGATCTCAGTTGGCATTAATGTCAGACTGCACGATAGGGAAGGCGCGCTAAAAACGGACGCGCGCAAGAAAACTCACCCGGAGTTTTATGTCATCAATGAATGACGCGTTCAGTGACAGTGAGCTGCATTACATGCGGGACTGAATACTGGCTACAAAGAAATCTCTAGCTCTCGTTTTGGTCATAGTTTGTCTTGAAAAACGGAGATATTTGACTGTCGTTGTAGGAGAAGTCACACTGCAGGATTGTGTGCCAAATCTTCTGACACTGCCAGAATTTCGTCTGAGGTCAAATTTGATCGCAGCGCTCATTAATCGGCAGTGTTGGGAGTAACGCATTACAAAAGTAATACATTACAGTAACTTATTACTTTTTGCTGTAACGCAGTAGTGTAAGGCATTACTAATCAATTTTCAGTAATATTTTACTCTGTACATTTCCAGTAACGCTTGCGTTAACCCCCCCCCCCAAATACAATAAAACAAAAAAGGAAAAGGAAAAAAAGGCGCGATACATTAACGCATGAAAAATGCAAGTTATTACCTGTTCGTGGTCATTCAATAGCCGCGTGTGGTGTCCAGGTTAGTAATTAAATACTAAATGACAGCTTCTGTTATATTTTTGTATAGCGATTTACTTCATTTTCCTTCAATTCAATACTTCAATTCATCTCCCTCTTGCTGGTGTACTTTTGGATATTGTGTGTAGTCCAGTGAAGGCGTACGTGTTTATTGCGGATTTTACAGAAGTGCCGCAGGCATGATTTCAGCCTCTGTGCTCGCGCTGGCCGGTGGAAAAGTGGCTAAAGAAGGTTTAAAGGCTCTGTCGTTTCAAAGAATAGCACAACGACAAGCGCGTCGAAGAACGGACGAGAGACAAAGCGCGCGCTGCAGAGCCAAACTATAGGCCTAATGCCTATAAACAACACTTGGGTGAAGATGAAAGAATAAGACTACTGCACACAGGGACACCGTCATTTAGATATTTTATAATAATAAAGTAATTTAGTTCAGTTAGAAAACAGGCCGTTCAAATAAAAACGGAAGGTGTCTGCTAAGCATGAGCCGAAAATGTGATCTTGAGCTGACATATGATCGCGGAAGATTTGGTTTCAAAGTAAAATGTAAAAGCGCCTATTAAAGGGGGGTTGTCATTGTGTATTTCATTAAGAATAATAGGCTAATTTTAAACCAAAACTAAAATCTGCTTGGCCGCACAGAGCGCGCTTACTAACGAGCTGTCATTCTGGTGTGCGCGCACTGGCGCGTTTTCAGTTCATATGGAAGCTTAACTTTTATAGGAATTCATTGAAAGCACTCGCTTTGCATCCGCTCCCGTTATTAATGACCAAGCGGCAGTGTGCATGTTCCTTTCGGTTAAATAGAATAGTGATTTAAAAGCCCAGATATCGGTGTTGTCATCACACTTTGATTAACTGGGGGAAAATGTCCCCACCGTCTCATCCCTACTGTACATTCACGAGATGGATGCGCATTGCTTAGTTTATCAGAAATAAGGACAAGAACGTACGCCAGTCAAATGCAAATGCAGTCAAATACAACCTTTTTCTAAAACCGAAATAACTATCTCGCAAATGTCGCAACAATAAGAAAAGATCAAATGCGCACATTGTAATAACTTAGAGTTTACACAGTTCTGCTGTGTCTATGAACAGAAGCTATTCCCAGATATTGCCAGATAATCACTTTACCTCTAAGACAATACTTATAACAGAGTTGGATCGTCATGATTTCTTGCATTGTCTTGAGCATTCACTTTTTTGCCAATTCTCTATTGTTAGCCTGGATGGCCCATGTCATTATGCTTTATCATATTGCCTTCTACTGGATGTAAAATGCCCTCTGCCTACATCTTAGCATGTTAAGAGCTACTTCTGAAGATATTTTGGTGAAAGTAACTCAAAAGTAATACAGGAGTAATGTAACGCATTACAATTCTGAGACAGTAATATTGTAATGTAATGAATTATTTTTAAATAGCAGTAATAAGTAATCTATAATATATTACAGTTTGGAAGTAACTTGCACAACACTGTTAATCGGCTGCTGGTGAACATGTCAAACTAACGACCAAAGACGTCAGATTTTAGCCTAGGATCAGAGGATTTGCTAAATTTGTCCCAGACGGCCAAATCGTGGCCAAAATCGCACAGTGTGCACCCAGCTTAAATCGAACTACTTTAAGCAGATAGTTTTGAACACTGGCTGGTTATGTACTTGCTCAAAAATTGATTTTGGATAATTTTTAACCCAAAAAAGTTACGGACTGCAGCTTTAAGTATGTGAAATTATAAACCCCACATGAGTTACATACCCCTATGATTGGCTCCTGGGAGCTGTTGTGTTTCAGTGTAAACGTCCACTGCTGTGATTGGCTGACATGTTTAAATATGAAATAGTTAGCATTACATGTAAAACTCTCTAGAAAACTTGTGTTTTACTGTTACAGTTCTCAAGGTCAACTAATTGTGAAAAGTGTTGATTGTAGCATTATATTTAGATCATGGGATGAAAGGTTGCAGTGATGAGCATTGTAGCCGATCACACGTTGAGCACATGCAATTACTCTCCCCCTCCCCCTGACTCGAGGTTGCCAGATTGGCTGCAGGATCTGCAGGAGCGTTTGTAGATCTGCAGCTGTGGTAACTAGAGCAGATCTGGCAACCCAGATGCCCAAACACTACTGACTTTGTGATTGGTCGATAGGTGGAGGGCGGAGCTTCAGGCCAAAACACAACATGACATCAACATCAGTTGAGGGCTGCAACAACAACTTTATAATGACAATATCCTGGCCGGGCTACTGTTGTCAGTGATAGAAGTATTTGAAAATGAACATGATTTCTTAATGTCTAGTGACATATCAGGGCCATTTTATGATTCATTGAACTATATTTCTTACATACAGATTCTTTAAAATAAGATATTTGTTGATTATTACAGGGGTTTTAGCAAGAGTCCAGTTGAGCGTTTAGTCACTGGTTTGATTTACTGATACATAGACAAAGAACATCTGACTGTACATGAATCATATCAGAAATCACTGATCTCAGATCAGGCATAAGAGTTAACACTTACTCACATGTTGTGGCAATACTGATGAGTCCATATCTTAAAAGTCTGTTTGCAAAGCTTGCACCAAAATTGCTTATTTACCAAAGGCTCCACAATGAAATTTACTGCATACAACTAAATAATGCTCAACTTGAGACAGTCACATAGTTGGAAATAAGCACATTCGAAACATTATGATCCTTCGTTATTTTTAGTCAGCGATCCTGTGTCGCTCTTCTCTCCTCGTCATCTCACTAACACACCAATGGGCGGAGCCAAAGCTGCGATGATGAAGTGGGCGTTGATCTTCCTCTGCAGAGTCAAGTCAACTTTATTTATAAAGCGCTTTTACAGGCACTCTGCACAATGAGTCGTTCTCTGGGCTTAGTTTCAATAAGAGCTGTGTTTGGACTAACAAGGAAGTTTTCAGTTGTAAAATTTACAAGATATAGGGCTTGGGCGTCGTGACGTCATTACTTGGCGTGGTGGCCATGTTGATGGCATCCTTTACTGCTACTCGGACTACTGCGTACTGTTTAAAGATGTGCTCCCTCTCAGTCGTGTGTCTTAATTTGATTATTTTGGCGTTATTTCAACAATGGTAAACCGTTGCTGTATTTTGGGGTGTAACCGCCCCACACATAATCGCCATGGGAAAAAGGTCGAAAATGGATTAACTTTCCACTGCTTTCATGCTTGGAGGCGCAACCACGGACAAGAAGGTACGATGTGCAAAAAGCAAGAATTGTCACACAATCAGATGTTTTTCAGTGTTTATTTGCAAGTAGTGCAACCTGAGAACACAGAACGGTGCAGTGCAGTTAGAATGCTTCAAGATAAAAGGTTACAAATAAAAAATGAACACAGAAAACGGAGTGAAATTTCTTATATAACAATAATAAATACACTTTTTTAAAATAAATTATTTCAATACTATATAAGCAAATAAATAAATAGGAATAAATATCTATAAAATAACAACAACGGACACAGAAATTGGAGGAAGTGCAAATTATAAATATAGTAAACAATAACATTGCAATAATGGATACAAATAAAAACGGAGGTAGTGCAATTTCTTATGTAATAATAATAATAATAATAATAAGTATACGTTTCGGTTACACTTTATTTCGATAGTCCACTTTAAACATTCTACTAACTGTCTATAATGTACATTTTCAACAACATGTCAACTAACTCTCATGAGAGTATTAGTAGACTGGTAGGTGATATGTGTTAGGGTTCGGGTTAGTAGAATAAGTTGAACTGTAGTTGCAAAGTTACTTATAGTCAGTAGAATGTCTGTCGGGGACCAACAAAATAAAGTTTGTCGTCGTCGGTGCTCCGCTCTTTGTTTGTAAATTTATGTGGATCCAAAACTTTAATAGTTCCGATTTTATCCATATAGCGGTCCCTGCCTTCCCTATTTAACGTATCCCGGTAAATTCCACATCCCTTTTGGGATTTTAACATGTTTTTTCTTTCTCCCAAATCTGCTTCTCCTCGTTCGACTTGCTGTATGTTTACATTCGCGAGGCTATCAACATGGCCGCCACGTCCCAGAATGCAACGCGGCGCCCAAGCCCTATTCTTATAATACGATGACCTCTTATATATCAAATGCTCAAAGAAAATGTTGTTTCTCAATTTATGACTCCTTTAAAAAGAAGCTTTTTTCTTATTGGAAAGAATATGATCTAAATATTTTTGCCCATGCACTACACTGTAAAAAATAAAAACGTAAAATGTACTGGTCATTTTCTGCCAGTACATTCTCCAGTAAATTTACGGAAATTTCCGTTAACCCTTAAAACACAAACTAATGCAACGTGTAATTCAAAATACAGGTAAAACACCTGTAAAAAACCAATACGAAAAATTCCTTCATATTTATACAGTACATTGTGCTGAAAATAAAATAAAATAAAATAAAATGTTTCCATGAATGTAAAGGTTCTTCATGGGACCACTAATGTTTTCATTAACTGCATTTTGAGATATCGCATTAAAAAAAAAAAAACCGCTGGACAGATTTGCCAGGTTCCTGCACAAGCCACATTTAGCTACAACACACTCTCTCTCTCTCCTGAATATTAATCACCCACACCTGCACCTTGTCTGCACCCTCATCAGCATTACTACACACACACACACACACACCTAACCTCAGTCGTTTGTCTGGTCTTATTTGTGTGAAGTGAAGCTTATCTTGCTTCATTCTCATATGCGATCTCCAGCGTGTTTCCTGAGTTTCCCTCCAGCGATTTCCCTTTCTCCAAGCCTCCTGTGTGTTCCCCAGAGTACCTCCGCTCATCGAGGTGTGTGTATCAGACTGCTTCCTCACTCATCCACCCTCTTCAAAGTCTACAAGATCCTGAAGATAGGATTGTCCACCCTTTCCTCACATTCAATGAATCCCATGCTCTGCCAACTTACCGGAATGCATCGTCACAGTTTGAGTCTTGTCAATAAATCACCCTTACACTGCATTTATCTGTCTCTGAGTGTGCTTCTGTAACAGATCCCTCCACAGACAGTCTTTTAATTACCACGTTCAAGTCCCAGAAATGTAGTAAAGATAACGTTGAAATAATTACTGGTAATTACTGGCAGTTCTGGTATTTAAATTGCTCTCTATGGGGGGTCTGTTACAGAAGCACACTCGAAGACAGATAAATGGGTGAGGGTGATAGAGCTCTTGGATTTCATCAAGAAATATCTTAATCTGTGCTCCGAAAATGAACGAAGTTCTCAGGTTTGGAACCACATGAAGGTGAGTAATTAATGACCGAACTTAAATTTGTGGATAAACTAACCCTATATATAAATAAAAAAACATGCACATCTCTCACTCACTCACTTATGCACAAAAACCATGAGCATAAACTACAATTTAAACAAATTTATCAAATAAATTCCTTCATGTGCATCAAAAAAGACGTGGCGACCTCATTGCACTGCATCGGACATGCTGTTTTGCTAAATCTGAAATGCCTGAGCAAAGGTATTGTCATCAGAGTGGGTCAGTATAATAACCTGCCAGCACACCACTGCACTCAGCAGCACCTCCGAGAGCAAGCTAACGTGACCATGCTTACTGCGCTTCGTCTGCACGCTCAGAGGACTAATATATTATATATATGAACATTATTATATGCATTAATATTAACTGGATGGAAAATTGATTTGCATATGTCTTATGCGATTTTCCAATTTTGCTGATAAGTTAAATGTGCAACTTTGGACAGAAACATCTCTTTTGCTAATAAAGGACTTTGTTTTTTTAAGAGTGTAGAGACAATCAGGTGTGGTTAATTTAGGATGAGGGTGTATTTCAAGTAATTGACCAAATCAGCATTATCCACAGGCACACACACTCAGCCCTAATCAGCAGCACCTGTCCCTCATCAGCGCATCACTCAGCTCCCTCACAAAGGCCACAGTCAGTATGGCCTCCTGTAGATACTCAATTACAATCTCCAGCAATACTTACCATCAATCTCCATTCCGCGTCTCTCCTCTCCTCATGTGTCCTACTCGTGGGTGTTGGCTCATCAAAAACTCTCCTATTCCTGGTGAAAAAAATTACTCCGTTATCCATTCACTCTGCAATCATATTGTGGTTGTTACTCACCTGTATTCTCCTAAAAACCTGCCTTTGGGTAATAACACCATCTTTAAAAATGTTATCATAAACAGAGAAAGTTGGGTAGCCAGAGCCATCATGCTGTGCCACTGACTGGGAAGTTTTCCAAATGTTGTTCAGCTGGTTTATTAACTTTCTGAGCTATCTTTGTGCTTCTTTAACCCTTAAATGCATGACTGTTTCGCCAGTCATTATTACATATCACCTGTTGTGATAATGTAAAACTCTCCTGATATTAGAGTAACAATTACAGAAGAATCAAATAAAGCATATTTAGTTGTCTTGTGGAGCTTGTAAGGGTTCAGTTTGAGCAGATGTTTTATACCATCATCACTGTCCTCATCAGAGCTCATCTCAGTACATTCAGCGTCTGCCTCATATTCACTGTCTCTATTCCATTAAACAGAACTCAAACATTGTTACGTCTCCTTAATCAAACACCATAAGTAATAACGCTGAGGTTGTGGCAAAATTTGCAGTGAAGGTTGGAAAGAACACAACGCAACAACAAGTAATGCTGAAGAAAATGGATTTATTGTACGAAAGAGCCAAAATGTAGGGATAACTTGTTTGCAAGATCTCGTTCGCGTTCAATTTGGAGTCATATTAAATGCTGGTGAGAACTTGTTTTGCTGCGGATGAGTTGACATCACACAGCCTGATGGAAATTGACAGGTCGATGAGCTAACCAAAAAAGTGTAGAGAGGTGGAACCTAAAAAAATGACAGATAGCGGGTAAGACACAGACAAACCTACAGGGATGTAAAACAAGCATAAACATCTTTAAAGCCCTATTCGGACGGAACATGGGGACGTGGGGGTAAAGTAATTATAAACAGAGGTTCTCTGTGATTTTAGTCCTGTCCGAATGTGCCATCTCGGTAATCATTACGGACTTTAGCCCTATTCGGACGGGATTAGATTAACATGGGGGCATGGGGGTAAAGTCATTTTACCTCAGTACGTCTGTAATATTAATGGTCAATTCGCACGGGATAAGACATCTCAGTAAAACTAGCAGAAGTGGGAGGAGTAACTCGCTTTACGCACCTCCTTGATGTCATGTGCGTATGATGTTACCGTTATCACGTGAGCAAACAAACAACCTAACCTGAGCGCCAGTCTGAACTCCGTCTCCAATATATATGTGTGTTTTAATAAACAGTTAGGTCCAGTCTAACGATTCTGATTGGATTATGTTGGTAATAGACACTTTCCTAGAGCTAAAATGTGTTGTGCCTCTAATAAGTACTTTTGATCTTCTTTTTGCTTTAAATGATATGCAGAAAATACCGGACATTTGCCACAGATTTGTCCCACCACCTACAATGCAACCGAATGCTTCAAGCGCCTCCAAGGTCGCAAAATGCGCTTTTTAAAAAATTTTAAACCGGAAATGACGGAATTTTACCATACATTTTTACAGCAGGTCTATTCGAACGGGATTATTATTTACCGAGGTCATTTTTCCAGACCTTTTTACAGAAGGTAGAAGTCTCGGTAATCTTTACTGACATTAGCACTATTCGGACGGGATTAGATTAACATGGGGACATGGGGGTAAAGTCATTTTACCTCAGGACGTCTGTAATATCAATGGCCAATTCGCACGGGATAAGACATCTCAGTAAAACTAGCAGAAGTGGGAGGAGTAACTCGCTTTACGCACCTCCTTGACGTCATGTGCGTATGACGTCACCGTTATAACGTGAGCAAACACACAACCTGAGCGCCAGTCTGAACTCCGTCTCCAATATGTGTGTGTTTTAATAAACAGTTAGGTTCAGTCTAACGATTCTGATTGGATTGTGTTGGTAATAGACACTTTCCTACAGCTAAAATTTGATCTTCTTTTTGCTTTAAATGATATGCGGAAAATACTGGACGTTTGCCACAGATTTGTCCCACCACCTACAACACAACCGAATGCTTCAAGCGCCTCCAAGTTCGCAAAATGCTGCTTTTTTTTTTTTTTTACATTTAAACAGGCAATGAAGGAATTTTACCATACATTTTTACAGCGGGTCTATTCGAACAGGATTAGTATTACCTGAGGTCATTTTTCCAGACCTTTTTACAGAAGGTAAAAGTCTCGGTAATCTGCACTGACATTGTCCGTAATGATTACCGAGATGGCACATTCGGACAGGACCAAAATCAACGAGAACCTCTGGTTATAATTACTTTACCCCCACGTCCCCATGTTAATCTAATCCAGTCCGAATAGGGCTATAGTCAGAAAAGATTACTAAGACTTTTACCTTCTGTAAAAAGGTCCGGAAAAATGACCTCAGGTAATATTAATCCCATTCGAATAGACCCGCTGTAAAAATGTATGGTAAAATTCCGTCATTTCCTGTTTAAAAGTTTTTTTTAAAAAGCGCATTTTGCGACCTTGGAGGCGCTTGAAGCATTCGGTTGCGTTGTAGGTGGTGGGACAAATCTGTGGCAAATGTCTAGTATTTTCCGCATATCATTTAAAGCAAAAAGAAGATCAAATTTTAGCTCTAGGAAAGTGTCTATTACCAATACAATCCAATCAGAATCGTTAGACTGAACCTAACTGTTTATTAAAACACACACATATTGGAGACGGAGTTCAGACTGGCGCTCAGGTTGTGTGTTTGCTCACGTGATAATGGTAACATCATACGCACATGACGTCAAGGAGGTGCGTAAAGCGAGTTACTCCTCCCACTTCTGCTAGTTTTACTGAGATGTCTTATCCCGTGCAAATTGGCCATTAATATTACAGACGTCCTGAGGTAAAATGACTTTACCCCCATGTCCCCATGTTAATCTAATCCCGTCCGAATAGGGCTAAAGACAGCTTATTCACCAGATCCACAATCACACTCATATTTAATTTTGGATTCAACAGTAAACCACTTTGCAATTTCAAGTTTTGCTGATGATTCTCCCTATTCTTTTGTTTTCTGCCTGCAGTGACTATGAGTGAAACTTGATGTTATCATTGGACAACATCATCTATCAGACATTGCCAACTTGGGGAATAAAGGGGAACTGCACTTATTCTGTCATTAAAGATTAAATTATTATTGTGCAGAAAATAATATACATTCACTCTTACAAAACCTCAGGTCGTTAGCGACCCTATACAATTTTGACAAAAACTGAATAGATAAACAGCCATTTGTTTATAATTGTACACTTTTTTGCCTTGTTATATTGTTTGTAATGAATTGATTGAGGAATGCTAAGAAGGCTGCTGTCTGACTTTAAAAAAACGAATGACGTCCCAGGTCACTAAAGACTTGAGGTATGCGTAGGTATAATGAGGTATAATTATTTGTGCCGTGATCTCATAAAATATTTATGCTGTACCTGGTTATGACACATTTACACAATCTCAGACCACCTCCAAATGGATTTGCACTCATCATTTGGGCTCTTTTGAATTGGGCTAGTAAGAAATCACCAAGCAACCACATTTATAAACCTTTCTTTAAAAAAAAGAAGAAAAAAACACACACAAAAAAAACAATGCAATACTTTGGGTCTGTTTGCTCATAGATAAAATGTTCTGTAGGCGATGGAGAGAAACTTTAGATGCACTCAGACACACTTCTCGCTCCATTTATTGCCAGCCATTAAGCAATTGTTTTCACTTTTAACTGTGTTTTGAAGGCAGCTATTTTGGCTTTCAAAGCATAAATAGCAGATTTACAACCACCCATTTGCAAATTAATATTATTACACAGATCTATTTCCCTGCAAATAAAGCAGGACATTACACTCTGGACTAACTTCTAATCTTCTGAGAAGACTTTCCTTCTGGAATGAAGACGGATGCTTTTGTTCTTAAGCAGCTCACTCTGTTCTTATGACACGTTTCCTAAATGAATCACGCATATTGGTTAATTACTGACAAATTGATTTTTTTAATTGAGATCACATGGTGCATCTTGGACATTTATTCAAATATAGGCCATAGGGAGTTCATTATAATTACCACAAATCAAAACATAATTATGACTAGCTTGATTTTAAATTGGTTTATGCCTTGCCTTGTGGACAACACAGAGTTTGTATTGTAATAATCAGAGAGCATAGAGCAATAAAAAAAAACTCCATACATGATATTGTTAAAGGTTTAAATGAGGTGTAATATACAAACATTTAGGGTTAAATCACACCTGTCAGTAATGTTTATTATGGCACCTCAACATGGCTTATAGAGTGTAAATGAAATTATGGTAAGTATACGTTTTATAATATTTTTACAAAAAGCAAACAATTTAACCATAAACAGGGTAAAACCATTGGCCTGTTGCACAAAGCTGGTTTGAGTTGTTACCCAGGTAAGTTCAAGATTAGTTTGAGGAAACTGTTTTTTCGGGCTCAAGAAGCTGGATTGGTTTTTAGCGGTGTTTATCACCATGGTAACTGACACAACCTGCTCTGGGTTAGAGATCGCAAAACCAAACTGGGAGTTTGCTGCAAGTAAAGATCCAATAAAGCCACACCCCCTGTATCTCTTGTTCCAAATTAAAGCAGTTTATAATGAAAAAAAAAAAAAAACGTTAGAGACAAACTTGCTCATCTTAAACTTTATATTTATATTATACGAATTATACTTACTTTTAATTAATAGAATATATTCATATAATTATTATATTCTTTGACAAGTAGACAAATATGAATATAACTATAAAACATGCATTCATGATTATTTCAAACAACATGTATTCATGTGAGCTCTTTGTGTATAATTATTAGGCATATTTCTTTGATTCACATCGATTCACATGCAATGATATAGTGAGGTATTCTTTTACGCTGCTTCTCAATCTTTCGCTGCAGCAGTAGACAGTGTTTACTTTGTAAACACATTTAATTTCATAATAATTTTCAAATCGATCTCTCAATCTTCAGAAGAGAAGTGAATCAAACGGACACTGTGATTGGCTGTTTGCCGCACGTGTCACACTTTCAGGTGCACGCGCTTCAGTGTTGATCGCTAACTCTGGATTAAACCTCAGTTGACAGAAAGTTTATACCGAGCTTTGAGAAACGGTTGAACTTGATCTGAACCAGGTTGGATTTATCTGGATTTGTCAACTCTAAACCTACTCTGAAACTCAGAGTTTGTTCAGCTAGCTTCATGCAACAGGCCTCATTTGTCACAGGGTGTTTTGGTGTTGGTTTCATGTTTCATGTTTTAAGGTTTTGATGTTCACTGTCATGTTTTGTCATGCACTTCCTGGTTTTGTCATGTGTTCCCTTGTCATGTGACTCTGCCCTCATGTGTTCCTGCCTCGTGTTCCTGTGTCATGTTTTCATTAGCTGTGTCTCATTTCGTTAAATTTCGAAGGCTGCGTCCCCCGGAGGACACGTCCTTTGTAGGATGCTATATACGGAGTGTCCTCAATCAGAATTAAACGAGACGTCCTTCATCTTGTCATTAGCCCTTGTGTATTTAAGCCCTCATGTTTGCCATAGTCTTGGTCAGTTATTGTCAATAGGCTTGTTCGACTTCACCTAGCGATGCGCAGACCGATCGGCGGCTGACTTAAAGCAGTGCATGCCGGTTAGAAATTTTGTCCGACTTGAGACAGCGCCGACAGCACGTGACTGTTACGTATGTCAACAAAGTACTGCGAGAGCGATTCGAGAGCAGCCGGCTGATGCAGCCGCTGCAGATTCTCAAGGGTGGCTGCAGGAGGCTGCTCGAGCTCTGATGACGACACAGCTGATCCACGATTGGCCGATTCGCCGTATGACAGCGATCACGTGCGTTTCGTGTTTATTCTGAAAACTTATGTCACGCTAATGCTCACAAATCATTTATTTATAACAGTAAAACCTTTTCATGTAGTCGCGATGTTATATTGTCATGTTTATCAAACTAAAACTGATAAAAACCGTTGACAACACTTCATTGATAGTGTGGTTTATATGTTGAACCTTTTATCTTGTCCAAACAGACGCTTTATTAAGCAGTATATAAAGTATTGGATGAAAATATCATTTGAAACATCTGTGTATTTGAGAAATATTGCATTTATTTAACTTCAGCTGTGATAAAGTTTGCAAACACAGCTCAAGTGTCACCACGGGAAGCAGAAAGTGTCCGACTTCACGTCTCCGTTTGCAGCTCCTCCCCGCCTGCACTCGGCTACTCTCGCCGATCGCATGCATCCAGCCGCAGCCGATGTCGAACACACCTAAAGTAAACCGCTGTCGGCCAGTGTCTGTTCATGTTTAGCCAAGTCTTTTGTTTTATGTTTATGATTGTTTTCAATAAAGTAACTGCATTTGGGTTCTTCAACCTCGCCTCTCCAGTGGAAATGTTACACCATTTAGAGATATCAGAAAATGGATGTGTTGCTCCTTTCCATCTTGTCATGATTATATTTTTCAAAAACATCCCTTTAATTTTATTTTAAAGTTTGTACCTCCAGTCACAATACTGCTGAATCTCATGCTGAAGGGCCAGAGGGTTTATATTATCACATGAATTTGATTCACATCCATAAAACCAGAGATTAGACTTTGGATGAGATTCAAACTAAATTATATTAGCTGTTTATTGCTGATGACATAATCATGATGATGATTGTCATCATTAATAAACAGCTGACACTGACCACATTATCACATAAAAAAATGCTTTTTAAACACTAGCCAGATTAACAACTAAGGTTAAAAAGGCAAGAGCCCAAATAAAGCAAACACTGATTACCATAATGGTGACTCTCCACACGAACACAGGTATTTTAAAAACACAAACGCCGTATCTGGAGACTGAAACCAAACCTTTTTGAAAACTCCTGCCAGGGTGGAGCTTTTTAGAAGCTTTGGTGTCAGTGTTGTCGCATGTGGACAGTGAAACCGGAGATTTTGGCTTATGTCAGAACCGGGACCAGCAATAACCTTTTCCAGGCTTCTGATTGGCCAACATGGCTTTACGGTGAAGGTTATATTGCTGCCTGTTGGTTCGACATGCTATTGACAGTGCTTCGTAGCGTGTTTTTTTGCGTTTTCATGTGGACGTGACAAGGAAAAACAAAATGTATACACTCTAAAAAATGCTGGGTTAAAAACAACCCAAGTTGGGTTGAAAATGCACTGACCCAACAATTGAGTTGTTTTAACCCAATGGTTGAGTTGTTTTAACCCAGTGGTTGGGTTAAATGTTGCTTAAGACAACCCAATTGCTGGGTAAGAACAACTCAACCATTGGGTTAAAACAACCCAATTGTTGGGTCGGTGCATTTTCAACCCAACTTGGGTTGTTTTTAACCCAGCATTTTTTAGAGTGTAAAAATATCTGTGTGGACTAGGCCTTATTGATTAGGTTGAACTGAGTCAGTGTAAAAAGATCATTCAAAAAGTTCAGTTGATTAGCTGGATTAGGTGTGTTAATTAGGGTTAGAGCTAAACTCTGCAGGACTGTGGCCCTCCAGGAAGTTTGAGACGACTCTTTTAATGTTTAATGTTCTGTTGTCTGACTAATGTTTCGTTGAGCTCCCTCCAGAAGCAGCTACTTTGACACAGTTATCTTGTGGCCATGACGCTCCCATAAGTTAATATGATGTTCCTATTAATTAAGATCTCTTGACCACAACACATTATCACGTTCCAATGAGTTAATATGTCTTCGCCACAACAAAATTAAGTGGACCAAACACATCAGTCACCATAGTTTTAAAACTACTATAAAATGTATTAGTATTGATGTAGCCACAAGTAAAATGTAATGGAATATGTTGATTATGGGAAGAAGGAGGCAGGACCCGGTGAACGTTTGAAGACTTTAATCAATAAATAAACAAAGTGAAAGTAAAAATGGCCGTCTCACCACAGACAGTTGCCACACACACATAGTAAAGCATAAACAAAACACAACAAAGTCCAGGCCTGGTCCTCTCTCGTCCTTCACTGACATCGCTCCACCTTTTATGAGTCCAAGCTCCTCTTCCTGCTCATTTTCACTTACCACCCCATTCTCGTGGTCCCGCTGCCTCGTTACTTGCCACATAAAGCTTTTGTCACTGTCATTACCGGGTTAAAGGTCTTGGCTGATCATAATCAGTAACAACAAAATTACTATGTACATAGGTGTACAGGTTACACATACAACCGTTTAAAAGTTTGGGGTCAGAAAGACTATCCAATGTTGTTGAAAGAGTCCTGTCATCTTACTGACTCCAATAGTCAATATTTTATAAAAATGTGTGCCTAGAGATAGATGTAAAAGCTCCAATGGCTTGAGTCGTCATGTTATGTACCACGAGTGCATGACACATGCATTGGTGAGCAGAGGAAACCGTGTTTCTAAGCCTTGAGGAAACCGTGATTGAACGAACACAGTCGAATGATGCAGACAAATTTGGCAGTCCTCGAGTTGCGCCTCTCCTTCAGTAATTGATGCAGCTGTCTTATTTGCCACCCGGCACTCTCCATTTCAGCTTTGACACAGCACAAACTCTGAAATGCATGTGAGACCCCATCATGACTGCAGTCTCAGCATCTGTGGTGAGCTCTGGCTTATGTAGAAAACTGCAGCAGGCTCCCGGTGGCACTGCCGGTGGATGAGACGGGCCGCTAGCATGAGCAGGAGCCCCGTGAGCAGCTCCAGGCAGAAGGACAGACAGGCCATGACCAGAGACCAGCCGAAGGACATGTGGACGTGGGACAGAGACTCCATATCCACCATGTGCTGGAGCTCTTCCAAAGCCTGCTGAGAGTAACTGATGTAGATGCTCACTCCAGACACCGTCAACACACCTGTGCACAAACAGCAGCCATTACACTCCACTCACGGCATACTTCAGCTCACAAAACAACCTGACAGCAAGTACTTTATATTTCCAAGTATAGTATTTTAAAGTATACTATTTCCATAATACGTACTTGATTTCACAAAGATATGTGATACACTGTTCAATGTCTGCCTATATGTACCATTTTACATTATAGTTAATATAATTTTTTTGGTAACACTTTAGTATTGGGAACACACATTCATTATTTTCATTCCCTTTTGCCTCAATAAACTCATAATTTACTGCTTATTAATAGTTAGTAAGGTAGTTTTGCAGCATTTAAGTTTAGATATTGGGTAAGAGGTGAACATTCAAAAACATCATCATGAATAAGTAATAGGCTATTTTCTACACTGGTTTTGAGCCTCTTCTAAGAAAAACACTCATCTTTTATGGCCGTGCCGCACTGAAGACTTGGAAGTAAACGCCCACGGCTAGGATTGGATAAGATTTGCATATTTAATGAGCGTCAGCTCCCCTGTCAGATCACATGAGAAATTGTTTTAAAGGTCCTGTTCTTCACGATTCCATCTTTCAAACTTTAGTTAGTGTGTAATGTTGCTGTTGGAGCATAAATAATACCTGTAAAATTATAAAGCTCAAAGTTCAATGCCAAGCGAGATATTTAACAGAAGTTCCCTTTCAAAGCCTACAGCGAACGGCCGGTTTGGACTACACCGCTGCACTTCCTTCAGGAATGACGTCACTAGAACCGTTTGTTGACTAACCCTCCGCCCACAAGAACACACAAAATAGGGGGCGCAGTCTCGTTGCTCTCCCACGTGGAGAAGAGCGTTCATTCAGCGCTTGCATCTCCCCGTTATGTTAAGAGGCGGGACCTTTCCGGGCAAAGAGCGCTAAGCTGCTGTCCAATCACAACACTGGAAGCGCTGGCCCAATCAGAACTCGTTACGTGTTTCTGAAGGAGGGACTTCATAGAACAAGGAAATCATCAGGCCGTTTTTAGGACAGAGGAAACAGTACAGTTAAAAGCGCGAGGGGAAATGGCAACCGAATCACCCACAGGGCTCACAAAATGTCTTTATAAATCAGACACAATGATTCATCTCTCATCCACCCGCAAATGATTGGAATGTTACTTTTTTATTACTTGGATCAGTGAATATAATCAAATATCAAGTAAAGCACAGCGCACATCAAGAAAGGAATATTACTTCACTATTCAAGATAGCCCGTCGGCTGGCCGGACTTATGATTTGCTAACCTGTCTGGAGAACACACACCCCCAGAACATTGGACTTTGTGAGCCGTGGCTCATAAATGTCTGATCCCGAATCGCAATGAACCAACAACACCACAAATAAAGGTTTCTCCAGCCTACGACAGCATCCTAAGGTATGTTCAGTTAGACTCGTACACATAATCAATACGATCTGTAATAATACTATCAGATATTTAATTTTTTAACTTTATTCACATTAGTGTGTTGCTTTATTCATTCATGTAATCTCATCCTGTCTGCAAATCCAGTCTCTTGTTTACAAACGAATCCGTGGTCAAATGAAGGAACAGACTCACAATGTCTTCCCCACGTGAGCTGGAAATTCAGTTAATCCATGAATTCATAATACTGGAATCCGAATTAAAGTTTATGTGGTATGTTACTTAGATGTTAGATGCAGTTTAGCTCCACATAGCCCTATATCATCCAGGCACAAATAGGTGGGCGTGGCTACAGAAAAGCGGCCTTTATCTGTTGAGGCGTTTGTTCCAGCATTTGATGACGTCAATGGTCGGCATATTCTGAGATCGAGCATTTTCTGGGTCTGGTGTCAATAAAAGATTTTCTTTGATTAACAAGGAAGTTTTCAGCACCGAAACTTACAGGATATTCTTATATCACTATGAACTTTTATATATCAAAGGCTAAATGAAAAGTTGATTTCTCAAGTCATCCCCCCTTTAATAAGAAAGGAGAGAAGACCATGTTTGAGGGAACCATCATGAACTCAGTCATTATCTCTATAATTAACCCACTTACATGAAGCTCAGAAGAGCCCTGACCTTTTTCAATCATTCATAATAGACAACTGCATAACAGAGGAGACGTTTCCCAGCTGCTCTGCAATTAAACTTTTTTCGCAGTCTAGCTCTTTCTACTCATTTCCATGTCAGATATTCTGATTGACAATGCATTGTTTCTTCAAGATGATAAATGAATAACTAACACAGCTAAGAACAGCGAGGTTTGCTTGTGTGCTTGTCAGGGAGAGTGACAGTCGAAAGAAAGAGATGAGATGGGTAGGTATAGGAAAAAACAGATCACATTAAACCGTTTTCTTAAAGGGATCATGACCATTTGTCTAAATGTTTCCTGAGAAGCTTGTAAAATGTTAGCAGGATTTTTACATTAAAACTATCATATAATAGAGGTAAAAGGCAATATCCTACACTGATTTTAGTGTTTAAAGGGTTTATTTCTGCACTCTCATGATGCTTTCATCATAACTAACACATGGAAACAAAAAAATTCACTGAGCAGGTAGACTGCTATTATGAGGAGAGTTTTAGCAAAAGTGGAGATCTCACTCTTTTGGTGTGTATTTCATTGTTTTCCTGCTCTGTTCCTGATTGCTTTGTTCCCTGTTTTCCTGCTTCTTTTCAGTTGCCTAGGTTACTGATTATGCCCTTGTTATTGTCATGGTTACTGATTGCTTTGTGGAAATCAGTTTACTAAATAACGTAAACTTGACTGATTCTTAATTTCCACTTTGAGTCCTCTTTTGCTGCTGCTGGTCCCACTCAGCCTCAAGTCTCCTTCATCACTGCTGGTCCCAGCCAGCCTCAAATCTCCTTCGTCGCCTCTGGTCCCGCCCCGGCCTTAAATCTCTTTTGTCGCCTCCCTCCTCTTCTGAGTTCATTCAGCTCCCTTCACCCCTTCTGCTCCTCCTTCAGTGGCTCTGCCCAGCTGCTTGGATCTGCCTTTGGTTTATAGGTCTCCAGCTCTGCCCTGGTGTGTTGATCCCCTAGCTCAGGCCTCCGAGCCCCGAAGTCCGCCTTGGCCCTCAGACTCATCAGGCTTTTGTGGTCCATCATCCCTAAGACTCTGCAGGGCTCACTCATCTCTGGCTCAACGTTGGTCAATAATTGCTCTGGCTCCGCTTCTCCAGCTACACTTTGACCCTCCACCCCTGTAGCTCCGCCGGGCTCCTCCTTCCCTCCCGTTCCTCCGTTGTCCTCAATCCCACCGACTTCGCCCGGTCTGCCGAGCCCTGTCTGCACCTTGGCCCTGTGAGCCTGCAGATCCACCTTGGCCTCCTGGCTTGCATGCAGTGGGCCGGCTGCATAAACCACTTAGACTAGTCTTAAAAGCAAGTCATCTATTTTTTTCTTTAAGACTGGGCCTAACTTTCTAAAATCAGTTACATAAAATGGTAGATCAGTTCAATTTGAATCAGAAAAGTAAGACAAATTACATTTTGACTAATTGCTAGTTGGACAAATTAGTGCTTAAGACAAAGTCTTAACATAGTGACTAAGTTTATGCAACTTTCCCCAGGTCTTTGTCAAAAGTCTCCACCACTCCCGGCTTCACCTCGGTCAATCGGGCTCCTGGCTCCATCCTGGCTCCTCCTTCCATTGGTTCAGCAATGGACCTTTGTCTTAATAGCTTTGTTCTGGGTCATTCCCTAGCTTCTCCCTCGGTTGTCTCCTGCCACCAGTGTCCTCTCCTTGGTCCTTCTTTTTACTCAATGTCCAGTACTGACTGAGTGAAGCTGTGTCATTCATTCTCATCTTTTGAATAACTCTCTTTGTTTGTTTTTTACAAATACAATTAAATCTGCTGCGACTGAGACCCTTGACTCCTCCTCCCTTGCCTGCACAGTGACAATCATTTGCAAGTACAGATTTTTAAACATATACTTATCAATACTTAATTACAATAAAAGTAAGCACACTTTTTAGCACAAGGGTGCATCTGTTTGATCTGAAGAGACACTGTAAGACCAAAAAGATGAAGTAGCTTTCAGAAGCACAGGATGTCATGAACTCTTCTTTCTTAAAAAAGAAACACCCACTGTGTTTCAGACTGACTAAGGTTGTCAGGAGAGAGCTGAACTGAGAAAAAGATACACAGTGTCTGATAATGCACTCCTGGCTTATATTCATTTATCAACTAAAGATTTCCAAACGTTAGAGAAGGCTTTGAGCTGTATTTGATTCGGTGCGTGATTCATCAGTGTCGTGAAAGGAGACGTGCGGCTGCAATTCACGTTTTGTTAGAGTTGGAGAACGTCAACTGTTTGTGAGGCGAGAGCAGATGGAAACGCCATCACCATCTTCTTCCCTGTCATGTCTTCGTATTCCAGAGGGATGCTCATATCCGTGTTTTAATGTGAAGAAAAGTGCTGGGACCACTCATGTAAACTCCTGTGAGACTTCAATCTTTCCGCTTTTGTACTCCAGTCCATCAATCGTATGCAATTTTCAGTCCTCAATGGCACAAATACTGCAACAATTTACCTCAGCAATAATGAAAGCAAGCCAACTAAACTATGCTAACATAGAAAGCTGTACAAAGTGCACTTGCATACACCCCGCTGTAACATTGTTCTGAGGAAGGTTAGTGATGTTTTTTCATCCCAGGAGCCTCATCAAACAGAACTGAAAATAGAGCGCGGATAAAAAAGCTGTGATGGTCTGCAGTGACCTCAGTGTTTCAACCTTTACGAACCCCGGTTGTTTTTCTCTGCTCCATCCCTCCCTTAATTCACCTGCACTTCAGTTTTCTGTTGTGCTCAGACTGGAACAAAAGCATTTGTTATAGTGCAGCAAAAGAGCCCAAACTACACGCCATCATCATCATAACAACCATCCAATCACAATAATACTGAGGACAGAATGAACACAGATATTCTAAAAAAAACCTGTAATGTAATCACAATGTGCTGTACAAATCATCTGAAATACTGTTACACACATACGGAGCCAATCCTGATTTATGGGTTTTGTGATGCTGTGACATAACGTTATGAGTTAATTAATGTTTTTTTTTATAATAATTTAACACATTTACAGGACAATAGAACATTAATTATAGAAATTTTACAGTAAAATCTTCCAATGGCTGAATTTGAATAATGAATTTTGCCTAGATTTTCCCTTCAATTTGCAGATCTGAGTTAATAGATTTCATATTTACATAGCTTCAGACTTTAAATCCATCCAGTCGGCAGACTCAAACTTGTTTGATATGTTGAGCTGGCAACTAGAATCGATTTGACATCATTGTTGTCTGTACTTGAAAAACGCAAAGGAAAAACCTTTCTGCTTTTAGTGGATTGTTGACATGTAAATGGACCCAAAGGTTTGAGTTTGAGACACTATAGCCGCTTTCACACTGCACGTCGGACCCGCAATATTCCCGGAACATTGCCGGGTCGCCTTCTGTGTGAAAGCAACAATGTCCCAGGATTGATTACCGAATTCGACCTGGGTCGGGACCTAGTAATATTGCGGGTTATCGTGCGACTCCTAGAGCTTGTTTTTTCAATAATACAACCCTGCAGTGCCAGAAGAGCTAGTCGGTGTTTTAAACGCAGAGAGTGTTCGTATACAAAAGAAACTAAAATTAAACAAGCAGAAACGTGCGCAAACTGGACACAAGTCGAGACCCCGGAGCTCCTTACTATCCGCGCTGAAGCTGAGATCGCTCGCCATTATACGTCACATCCGGATGTCACGTGTCAACTCGACCCGTGACCGTTAGGCGTTGTGTGTGAAAGCGCACATATTATGGTATTTCGCTGGCAGTGTGAATGGGCCAAATCTAGCGGCCCGGGAACAAATGCCGGGTCGCATTATCCGTGTATTTGCCGGAATCGCAGTGTGAAAGGGGCTTATTAGACACGTCTCATGTTTAGGACTTGTTAGGACTTGGATTGTGTACTTTTCTTACAGCAGCTCAGCTGCTATTTTTCAGATGCGTTCTCGACGTCAAAGTTTATTGATCTAACATTGTCCCCCCATCCTATGGGGTAAACTTTGCAGATTCAAATTACATTACGCACAAACTGAAGTTCAGCGAGTGCAGTGGTTAAAACAACTCTGCATTCGTCCGGTACAGATACACACTGAACCAAAAAATTGTACTGTTACATATTTGTGTCCCTGGAACATAATTTGATTCTCAAAAGGATACCACATAAAACACTTCAAATAAATCTTTCCAATGTGTTTGCTATTCATCACTGCAGGCTTTGGGTTTATTTGTTATTGAGCTAAACCCCTCCATGTCTATTTAAACTCTCTGTGTGTGTCCAGTTCACTTAACAGCTGCACTCGGCTGGAAAGCATTAAATTTTTTTCTTTCCCATTGTGTTATATATCCATGTGTGGTTGACCTATACACAACAGCACAAACTCCACTGAGACCTCATTTCCTCACAGTTGCTCTCTGAGGACGGGTAATGTAGCTTTTAGTGGCACTCACTGCAGATGAGGAAGTAAGCAGCGATGCAGTTGAGGAGAGTGAAGCTCTGAGCCAGAGACGCCACCAGACCGAAGATGCCCCCGAAGACCAGCAACACCAGGCTGAGCGGCAGCAGGACCACTATGACCCTGTGCAAGTCTGAGAGACACGTACAAACCTTTATTACATGCCACAAACACAAGAGTTTGAAGAAAGCTGGAGTTTAGGGGCCATTTTCAGTGAGATATTTTTATACGATGATATCACAATTGTGGTTTTAGCCATGTGGAAGCATTATTACTCACCCTCATGTTGTTGGACACCCATCAGACCTCCGTTCATCTTCAGACACAGATGAAGATATTAGTGTTGAAATCCGATGGCTCAGAAAGGCCTTCATTGACACCAATGTCTTTTCCTTTCGCAAGACCCATAAAGGCACTAAAGACGTCGTTACAAAGCCCATCTCACTACAGCGGCTCTACAATCATTTTATGAAGCCACGAGAATAGTTTTAGTGCGAAAAAAACAACAACTAAATAACGACTTATATAGTGGTCTTGAGAGAGGAGATAACATTGGTGTCAATGAAGGCCTTTCTGAGCCATCAGATTTCAGCACTAATATCTTAAACTGTGTTCTGAAGATGAACGGAGTATCTTACGGGTGTCGAACATCATGAGGGTGAGTCATTAATGACATATTTTTTGGGTGAACTAACCCTTTAATGAGTATGTCAATGAAAAAAACAAACAAAAACAGGCCTTGAGAGCTGCATGCATTAGTACAATGCAATTAGAAAGACTCTAAGAGTTTTTGTCTTATATTTCGATATGACGTTAATAGGATATTTCACCCAAAAATAAAAATTATGTCACTATATGCCTCAAGGACTGGAGCTGGGTCAGAAAAACATTGCTATGTGGGGTAGGGTGACCCAACATCCTGTTTTCCCAGGACATGTCCTGTTTTCAAGTCATGTCCTGGCCCTAATATAACAATTTTCTATCCATACAGAGGGGGAATACTTTAAATATATTGAAATATTGAAAATCTTTGAGTAAACTTTGAGTATCATTAGAATATCTCATTGCCTGGCCGAGTGTCCTGGTTTTCGGTAAATATGGTCACCCTAATGTGGGGTTATGTTGGTCTAAATGTATGTACTGTATATACTGCATCTGTGAAAGGCGTAAGACCATCAAAATGTTCGTTCAGTCATACATTCAATGTCCTACCTGTCTATCAATGTAAGTATTTCCATACCTCGCTCCTGCTAACACCATGAACCGTGTAACAGGCTGGTGTCTTATTATTATGGGCCAAGCTCCAAAGGTGCGATGACACCTATTGTATCCGCCAGTTTTCCTATTATTATTCTCCTTCTGCTCTGTAAGTCTATGGTAGCCCATGGAACCGTAAGGTATAAAGTTGTGAAACTTGGCACACAGATAAAGGACAGTCTGAACATTCAGCACAGAGAATTTGGAGTCTCTAACTCAATCCCTCTAGCGCCACCAGCTGTCCAGATTTTCACTTTTGAACCATAAGGATTATTGTTTTTCCTCTGATACCGTGGCTCAATTGTTCAAGCTCCTCTCTGACAGTTTGTTCGATTTTTTTTTAATAAAAATTTAAACGGATTATCTTCCGACCATGTTGGTAAAAAGTTATTGAATACTGTTCTCGAAAAATGTGCGAACAAATTTGACGAAGAGCACGCTATATCTCCGCAACGCTTTAGCATATTCAGACCAAAATTGGTACATCATCACAAGCATGACCAGAGGCTACATGCGGCGTTTCGGCACAGCGCCACCTACTGGTCAGGAGATATGAAAAAACTGAAAATATATTGATTCAGCGCATCATGCTGAGTAGAATGAAACCCGATTTTTCCATACTGGCCATTTCGAATTACGTCCTAAAATGCCCAAAACGCATTAGCAAATCATTACAAAACTTGGTAAGTGTCATGTGGTCAAACATTATAATGACATTTCCAAAAATGTTAAGAATTTTTATTTAATTTTGCCTTTTGTAATGAAACCCATCTTAAAAGATTCCTTGGGGCACCAAGATTAACCAGAATATAGATCCGAAACTTCCTGTAGACCATTTCATTTTTCTTTAAAAACCTGCTTTTTTAAACTCCTCCTAGACTGATTTTTTTATCAACATGGCAAAATGTTATCAAAAGCTTTTTGATAGACCGAACCGTTCTCGAGTAACACATCAACAAATTTTGAGGATGTAAATGTGCAATATTTTGGCATACAGACACCAATCATTTTATGTCATTATCACCTCACACTGACCACACCATAATAATATATAACAGCGCCACGTATTGGTCAAAAGTGATAACCAAGTTAATCATTTTACAGTGATTGTATTTGTGATTTTTCAGCAATTTCGACTAAAATAATATAAAAACATGTTTAGTTAGTGTTGCAGTTTTTCTGAAGCTAATTGAATTTATTGATTAAATGTAAGAATTTGACATCAAATATGATGTATATATCTAATAAGGTTAGAAAGAAGTGTCCTATAAATGTAAACATGCCCCTGGAAGAGCTAAATCTGGCACTACTGTAACTGATTATGAAAAACATCAAGAGTCAGCTGTCCACAACAAGATATAATTATTTAGCCAATATCGCACACTGCCAACTGTGGCACTACAAATCAAAGACAATCAGCTTTAAAAACCGGACAGTCTTCTTTATAATGAGGTTGGCTAAAGGTCGGGACGGTTAATTGTCGAGCTGGGACTACAGCTCTTAAAGAGACGGAGAACACACTAACCATACATAAGCCTATTCCCAGTGTCAATCTCTGGCTAATGTGTGGATGGACTTTCAGAGACTCACTCAAAAGGTGCTTCTCCTGCTCCGTGTGGTTGGAGGTGTCCGTGTAGAACGAGATGTCATGATAACTGCCGTTCTCTCCTAGGGGAGACAGTGACATACCAATGCTTAATGCTTCACACAGAGAATCAGTCTTCTATACTATTACAGCCTACAAGTTTATGGCATACAACACACGGTTTCTTTTCTTAAAAGGAAAAGGATGATATCTATTAGAGGGAAGAAAGCAGCATTACAGCAATTCGAATGAAATGGAAATCTGTCCTTTCATGCGACTGATTTAGTGACTGTCATCATAATGTAAGTAACATTAAACATTTACAGTTCTGTGAGGGACGGCTTCTCGTTTTAATAGTCTCCAGTGCCACGAAACAGCCACAGAACTGGATGAGAGATTAATTATGAACATAATGGAGCCTCAGCCGGTGATGAGGACTGTCTCTGTGAACATTTGAGAAATATATTTCGTATGAAGAGAAAAGCCACTTATGCCGTGATTAAAAATAGATTCAAAATACTTTAATCTTAGGCACATGAAGTGACCAGCTAAACAGTAAGAGAAGGGGGAAATGTGGTAGCATTTTTATATTAAATGAATGTTAAACACATTACTATATTCATGAAAACTGCATGGCACATTAAGCTCAGTCCAGTAATACTCTGTATTTAGCCTAATGTTAAATGTATAATCATGTGTATATTGGTGACTAATTATGGAATTAGTCCAGATAGACACATTACAGGAAGAATGTAGATGTGCAACAAGTGGAGGATAAAATATTCAGACTTAAAGCTAAGCTGAAGTTGTGTGTGTTGAGCATCTTACCTTCATAAATCCTCCAGAGTCCGGAGTGAGAGCTGCTGTACTCCAGGCTGGAGCTCTTGTCCTCATCCACATCTATAATGTACCAGTATTCAGTGCCGATGGACACGGCCAGCAGGATGAAGCTGAGCAGCCCGCACAGACCCGCACTGATGACAACTGTCCCAAAGCTCATTTTCATCCGCTCTCAAATCCCTCTTATGGTACATTGAACTTGAGCGTCTGCTACTGCCATCCAGTTCCTCTGGAGCCCAGAGTGTTTCGTTCGAACACATTAAAGCTCATCATCATTCTCTCTTTATTACTCCAGGTGTGTCCGTGGTGAAGTGCTGATTTTCTCTGCTGTACTATATGGAGTGAGAGCTGCATCTGTGTGATTCTCTCAGCTCAGTTTCAGCCGTGATCACTCACTGTGGTTCATTTGCTCAGCTCAGCAACAAGCTCGTTTCTTCTCCTTCTGGTGCCAGTAGATTACTCTGTATATAGTGGCCTATATATAGGGTAGAGCTTGTGCTAACCTGCCTTGTTTTTTTTGTCAAAAGAGAGAACATTTCAACAGGTAAGGAAAAAATGCACACAAAAACAACCACACACACGTTTGTTTTTGTGAAATGTGGGGACATTCTATAGGCGTAATGGTTTTAATACTGTTTTTATCATGGTTTTCTATCCCCCTACACTGCCCCTGCCTTTAAACCTACCCATCACACACACACACACACACACACACACACACACACACACACACACACACACACACACACACACACACACACACACACACACACACACACACACACACACACACACACACACATGTTGGTCTATGTGGTTTACAGGGACTCTCCATAGGCGTAATGTTTTTTATACCGTACAAACCATATTTTCTAACCCCTTACACTGCCCCTGCCCCTAAACCTACCCATCACACACACACACACACACACACACACACACACACACACACACACACACACACACACACACACACACACACACACACACACACACACACACACACACACACACACACACACACACACACAGCCCCTAAACCTACCCATCACACACACACACACACACACACACACACACACACACACACACACACACACAGCCCCTAAACCTACCCATCACACACACACACACACACACACACACACACACACACACCCACACACACACACACACACACACACACACACACACACACACACACACACACACACACACACACACACACACACACACACTGCCCTTGCCCCTGCCCCTAAACCTACCCATCACACACACACACACACACACACACACACACACACACACACACACACACACACACACACACAGCCCCTAAACTTAGAGAGAAAATCTAAATTAAATGTTTTTGCTGAAAACAAGAAAAATTGTCCAGTGGGGTAAGAAAAGAAAAGACATTTGTTTCTTTTAAATTACCTCAATATATTTTGATAAATGTTTTCAGAAAAAACACTTACTATTTAAAATAATTTTGCTTCATTAGTAAATGTGCTGTAAAACAACACAAAAATACCAAGTAGGGTTTTTTCTTCTTTTTTTTCCACTGAGGAAGTGACCTTTAATTACTGTCAGAAAGGATGACAGTAAATGGAGAGGACAGTAATGACCACGTGCAGTGTTTCATATGAAGCTCACGCTAAAGGAAAGCCAAAGATGAGCTCCTTATGAGGGACACTGTTCCTAAAATATAGTCAGCAGTATTTTTTTTGTTATTTTTCATCTGCTTGATTTGAGAGAAATGTGGTTAGGAAGTCTTTGTGTAACACGGGCAGACAGTGAGTAAAGGAAGTGTCATATCCTTGATAGGAAGCAATGAGGAGGCACTCGGAAATAAAGATTACTCTATTTAACCAAATCAAGTAGTATAAACCACACAGCACATTCAGCAGCAGGTGGTGTGCTTACAGACTCTTACTCTTCTAGGCTCAACAACACACACCTAACACACAGACCTCTGCCGCCACCTACTGGCTAATACACAGAAGAACACAACAGGAAGACTGTGGCTTTTTTTTTTATTTTATTTTTTTTATTGTCAACAAAAAGCATGTACAAAGGTCCATATCATTGTATAACAAGACACATTTCACATGCCTCAACATAAAAGAACAAAAAAACATATAAAAAAAAAGAAAAAAAGAGAGGGTACATAATCATTAGTTTACATATATATATTATACATATCATTGCATTTGTATTATAATTCAATGATAAGATTGAGAATATATTCTGCATGTAAGCACCACTAAATACTTTCCCTTTCTGTGAAAATGTTCAAGGAGGAGCATATATTAATTGTTTTAACTGCTTTACTTTTTTTAGATTTTGACATCACATCTATATACATTTTAATTTCTTTTTCAAAGACTATGAAAAGAGGTTTACCTTTTGTAAACTTGCATCTATGAATGTGAAATTTACATAAAAATTAAATAAAATGTATAATAAAGTTTACATCCTTTAAAGAGTGTTCTTTAATATAATAACCAAAAATCACCTGTTTATAAGATAAAGAAAATGTTTTTAAAAGGTTATCAACAATGAAGGCCTTCACATTATTCCAAAAATCCTGAGTATATTGACAAGACCAAAACAGATGAGAAATTGTTTCTGTGTAGCCTTCACAAAAAGAGCATTTTAAATCGATATCAATTTTAAATTTTTGTATGAATTCTTTTGTAGGGTAAACCCTATGAATTAATTTCAATGATATTTCCTTTACTTTATTAGTGAGGAGAAACTTTTGAGGTAGTGACCAAACTTGAGAAGGAAGACAGTGGCTCTAAATGGAAGAAAGGGTTTTAAAAGAAAAACAAAACACATAAAACATATACATTCAACAACTGAAAAAGAACAAGAAAACACAAGGGCAACACACACACACACACCTTTTTTTTTTTTGACATATATGAGGACATTAGGCGTAATGGTTTTTATACTGTACAAACCGTATTTTCTATTCCCCTACAGTGCCCCTGCCCCTAAACCCACACACACACACACACACACACACACACACACACACACACACACACACACACACACACACACACACACACACACACACACACACACACACACACACACACACACACACACACACACACACACACACACACACACCTGTCATACCCATGTCATTATACACATTTGTGTCCTCATATGTCACAAAAACATGCCCACACACATAGACTATAAATATGGCAAGCGTAACAGGAAACAGAAACAGAAGAACAACACAAGTGTCCGGGGTGATGGGAGTTTGATAACAGTTTGATTATTTTGGAGGATATTTCTCTCATTCTGAATTTCTCCCTTTATAAGCGATACAGAGATGAAACACAGGACTGTAAAAGCAAGGCATGTATGTTGTATGATGTTTGACTTATAGTTTATACTGTATGTGGGATGAGGTTGTGTAAATGTGTGCCTTGTTATTTAGTGAAATATATTTATGGTTATTATTTTATTGTATTTTTTTGTGATTCTGATTATGCAAAAATTGGCAATGTGAATGATAGTAAAGATTTATATGGCACTGGAAATGCCAAGATCATGAGTTTCAATCACCAGGGAATGAACAAACTGATAAATCACACTTTGAATGAAAGTATCTGCCAAATGCTTAAATTAATTTGTAGCTATAAAAGAACATGATGTTGGTATGGCTTTTATACAAATTTGTCATTACAGCAATTTATCCTGGAATATATGTATATTGTATTCACTTAGCAGTGTAACTTACCCAATATTAGAGCAATGTGAGATGTGCTTGATGTTATTACATTATGAGTTGCTCAAACATCTTCAGTTGAATTGAAATGTATTGTGCAGTTGTCACAATAAAACTTATTATTTCCTGATAAAACTGCCTGTGAGTGAGATATAATGGAGGAATAATATCTGCAGAGAGACTGTAAGGCCCTGTCCCAAATAATACACTTTCAAGTGAACTCTCGGTCTTGTGGACTTACAATGGCCTCTGCTTGCATGTGTCTGTTAAGTCCACGAGACCGCAGGGTGTCCCATTTGTCATTTTAGGTCTCAGAAGGGTGATCGCCAGCCAATATGCGCCCCCTCGGTGCGCACTTCTGCCAAGCCCGCACTGGTGCGGGTTGAAAAACAATAGGAAAAGAAATAGACAAAACGTTTTGACAGTCATACAACTCAAGGGCCATTATTGTAACCCCTCTACGTTTTTCACTTTGGACCGGTGTTGCACACTAAAAATATGCCGAATATGTTACGATATAAAAAATGTAAAAAATAAAAAATAAAAAAAATGATTAACCAAATGTGAATTTTAGTTTTGTAAGAATTGCATCTTAGTTTTATTGTGTTACATTAGACTACCGAGAGGTCAGAGGCGAGCAGAAGAGTGACATCACCAGCACGTGTCCTCAAGCAGAGAAAAAAAGCGAACGTTCATTTTGTTAAGTGTGTGTAGAGAAATTCTCGCATGCAAATACTTACTCCAACTGTGAACTGAGACGAATAAAGTTGTGAAAACAGGATGGAGTCTTATCTGTTCTGGGGTGCAACATTAACGTAGTCAGGGGTCATCCCAACCTGTTGATGATAACATGATTGATACTGGCATGTAGTTATTATAGCAATAAGAGGAGGGAATGGTCAAAAACCAGGGCAGGAACATGCTGGCTAAGTTCATTTTTAGTAAAAAAAAAAAAACACCGGGTGCGAACGAAACCCCGGACGTCCGCCGCACCAGGGCCGGGCGCTCCTCGTTGCGGGCAGCAAGCAGCACAAGCCACCGGCAGCCGCGGAGGAAGGTCACCCAGGACCCCGTAGGGGGAGCGGGAGGTTTCTCCCCGGCGGGAGAGAGGAGGCGGGGAGGAGACGGTCTGAACTTGGGAGGACGGAGGCCTCGGCCTACGACGCTCCAGCCGCGGGGCGCGAAGCCCCGATAGATGGCAAAGTGACCCTCAGACAGACGAAGCCCCAGGAGGAACCCGGGGCCACAAAGTGCGTTCGAAGTGTCGATGATCAGTGTGTCCTGCAATTCACATTAGTTCTCGCAGCTAGCAGCTAGCTGCGTTCTTCCTCGACGCACGAGCCGAGTGATCCCCCGCTAAGAGTCGTACTCTTTTTTTCTGTGCATGTGCCTTTTATGCTAATGAGCGTTGCTCACCCTGCCCCTCTGTTCTGTGCACTCAAAAAAATGATTCTAGCTGTTTGCTCAGTTTATTTAAATAAAATAAGCTGAAACAACACAAATCTTTAGTTTTTTACTTAAGTGTTATTTTACTTGATTTTATTAGGGTACATGAAATCAAATTTGTTAAATGTTAAGTTAACCTAACCATTTGTGTTGAGACTACATGAATCATTTATGTTGCGCTGACTGAACTGGGCAGTGTATTTCTATTTCCCAGCATGCTTTGCATAGGGATGCCTCAGGAGAGTAAATGTTGAAATGAAGTGCTGTTTAATGTGTTTTTTAGGGAAGGGAAAGACCTGTTAATGTTTGATGTTATATTTGACAGTTATAATTAAAAAGTTGTGTTATGTTGTGTTGATTTTTTTGAGGTTACCATTATAGTGAAGTGTAGACCTTGTGGTTAAACTGTCCTGTTCTCAATAAGCTGTAACTGAGCTGATGCCAGCGATGAGAAATGCTGTACCTGATAATTACTTGCATGTTACAATTAGCAAGTGATCAAGTGCTGTTGACTAACAGTTTTTATAGAAATAAAGAAAACTAATTCATGTGATGCAGTTCTAGTGGGTGGAAATTTTTGAGTTTCAGTTGTTTATTTTCAGTTCGTTCACCAAAATGATTTGTTCAGATTTATTCATTGATTCGTTCAGTAATTTTTTTTTTTTTTTAATATTACATTACTGGTAATTATGACTGCAGGTGACGGAAAAGAGTGTTTTATGTGTAATGTCTGAAGTTAACGAATGTATTTACTTACAAAAAAAAATGATTTGGCTTTATTAAAATGTGCATAATCTACTCATTAAATAAAATAAGTCTAAATAAGTGGTTTAGATGACCAAAGCATGTTTTCTTGCATGATTAACATTTAATTGTTTGGTCAGACATTTAGACATTAATATATCTGGGATTATGGTAAACATGGGGTTATAAACATGAGGTTTGTCTATAACTGTGCTTTGCATCCGCTTTCTGCTGATTGCTGAACGAGACTGACACGCATGCTAAATGACCGAGGTAGCCTACCAGTTCGTTCACGAGCGAGATCTCTCTCTCTCTCGTTCAGACTCAAAACAGCGACTCGGTCAGTGAAGTTTGTTCAGTAGCTCAGAATGCAGTTTACTGACGTGACACACTAGATCTTTTAAACCATAGGCCACTGTCACATTTTTTTTTTTTTTTTACAGTTTTTGGAGAAGTGCATGACATGACTCATAAAACATAAAACATAAAATACAAACACACTTTACTCTGTAGTAATCATTTAACCATCAACCTGCATTATTACACTGTTTTCATTACAGTGGTAAAGTGTACATTTCTTTCTTCGCTGCAAATATGTCACCTACACGAGCCAAGCTGTTCGCTATCAGTATCCTTCAACAACTGGTTGAATTCGTTCCGATTCGTTCACAAACAAGATTTCTCGTTCAGAGTCAGACTCAAAGCCTCTCGGTCAGTAAAGGGCGTATTCGTTCAGTGAATTCAACAAATCACATCCTCCGTCACATCTCATACTCGAACGCTATTGGCTTGAGGTTTTGTCATTCTTTGACAGAATGAAACAGTCGACAGAGCTGCGCATGCGCTCGCTGCTAATAGCGCCACGCTGCGGTGGAGGGAGGATTTTCAGTGAACGAGAAACATGAGTCAATAGACTACGTGAACGAGAACGGTCTCTCTGGACACATCTGTGCAAGTTCAACCGCATCAATTCGATATATCAGATATATCAACATCAAAATGGCTGCTGTGTTCATTATTACACCCAAGAGCAGAACACCACAATCGCTTAGACGCCATTCTGCTCCAGCGTATCCACAATGGCGGACAGCTTGAGCTCAGGGGCGGGTCTGAGCTGAAACGGTGCTGTCAATCAACAGTCGTGGGAGCGGTGTCCGGTCGTGTGATGTCACACATCGAACGGCTTGATTTCAGACAGGGGAAAACATATAAGGAGATTTAAAAAAAAAAAAAACACTTGTTGGATTTTTATTATTATAGGATGGTTGTGTACAGTCACTACCAACACACATTGCTGTATAATCAACTTGTAAAAGTGCATGTACCATTATATGACCCCTTTAAGTGAAGATGAACGGAGGTCTTACGGGTGAGGAACAACATTAGGGTGAGGAGTTGACATACATACATTTCACTTAAAATACAGTTTATACTCCTCTTATGATCAGCGGGTCCCCTGTGGAAAGGGTGAGCAGCCTACCGTGGTATAAACATCTCTGAGGACCTGACTTGGACTAGCCATATTCAAACACAAGTTAAGAAAGCCGGGCAAAGACTGTACCATCTGCGACAGCTGAGGAAATTCAGGGTCTCACCAGCAATCCTGAAAACATTCTATTCAGGGCCATAGAGAGTGCATTGACTCAGTGTATCTCAGTGTAGTATGGGAACAGCTCAAATAAAGACTGTGCTCTTAGCTGAGCGCATCTCAGGGTCTGCTCTCTCCTCTCTACAGGACATTTACCTCAAACGCTGCAGAAGCAGAGCTGTTAAAATCATCAAAGTTTCCATCCACCCCAGTAACCATCTTTTCACTTTATACCATCTGGTAAGTGCTTTCGTAGTCTGATGGCAAAAACCGAGAGATTCAGGAAGAGCTTCTTCCCCCAGGCCATCATGCTCCTTAACTTAAAACCAGCCTCTTAACATTTTTATGTCTCCACTTAGTCAGTAAGATCTCCATCTTTCACTACCTCACTTTCTGACAGTGTCACCTGTTTGCACTTTTTACCTTTTGTTCATGCCCGTGTATCTTAATATTGAAGAGTACAGTATAATGCACATATGCACATTGACTCTTGTACATCCCTGGGTATCTTATTATTTAGGACTGTAGTTTACTCTCATGCTAATTATTTCCAGTCTATATTTAATTCTACAGTATACATAATATTTATATGATTCTTATAGTTTTATTGTTTAGATTTTTATTTTTATTTTTTTTATTTCTATATTTATGTATATTTTCAGCTGTGTTGTATTTAATTTTTTTTTTTTATAATTGCACTGTCCATGGAACGGACCTGACTCACATTTCACTGCTGGTTATATATGCCTATATAATTGTGTATGTGACAAATAAATAAAACTTGAACTTGAACTTAATGTCCCGCTGCCAATTGATATTGTATCCATGTAAAGAAATGGATTCAACCATAAATATAAACTAAAACTTTACTTTAAATGAAAATAATAATAATTGTAAGCTATTTCAATGATAAAATACACATTAAAGGAACAACAGCAATGCTAGACTTTCCTCAGAGTGGCTGAGCTGACTGCTGTGACATCATCAGTGAGCTCACTGTGACATCATAGTGGAGATTCCGTTCAGCACAAAGCTGCAAATCTGACTCTCGTTCACTGTCGGTGTTTGAGGAGCGAAGAGATCGAAAGACTTTCGACACTTTCTGCAGATATCCACGACAGATACTGAAGCCACTCGCAGCATTCAGTGTCTATAATGGCGCTGTTTTGCAGTGTATCTCGACTTTTTGAGCGTTTTGCTCACTTCTTGCTAAGAAGTGAGACACGAACACAGCAGTCAGAACCTGCGGCAGAGAAACTTCCAGAGCAGTGCGAGGCCTTCGACTACACTGCCAATGACAAGAAGTGCAGGAAGAGACGCCGCAAGGTGCCTGAGAAGTACCCGCTTGGAGAGAGAGAGGACGAAAGAGAGGTGAAGGTCAATAAGGGAGGCCGTCATGAAGATGAGGCTGAAATAACACCCGGAAAGATAAAGAAGAGAGGACGTGCACAGCAGAAAAAACGAGAGATGCACAGTCTGGAAAAGTTGATGGAGGGAGGAAGTGAGCATAGAGAAGCTGGAGAAAAGAAAAGGAAGAAGAGAAAACGGAAGCAGCCAAAGGTCACAGAACCAACGCCGCTTCTTGTGGAGGTCAAACCTCTGCCTTCAACCATCCGATGTTCCTTCCTAAAGCCAATAGAGGGAGAACTACCAATGCTCCCAAGTGTCTCCGGACACCTCCCTCTACCAGCCGCTCACCTCAAACCCCTGCCGCCAGTGACAAAACCGGAGCGTCCTCAGAATCCAGATCCAGAATCTGATGAACGGGTTTCTATCTCTTCATCCCAAGTGCGTCGTCCCAAAAGACTTCCTCCGAGCCCCACTCCTGCACACGATGAAGCCGTTGCTCTGGGACGTCCTCCCAGCCGGAAGCCTCAGCCGTTCCCTTCTTCCCAGTTTGAGCCTCCTCCAGAACTCATGCTGATCGACATAGAGGATGAGGAGAGCGAGTATGTGGAGTACACGGGGAAGACCTTCCGGGCCAGTGACTTACGCAAGTCTGAACGCCCCCAAACGCCGGAGGCCGAAATCAGGCAGAGAAGGATGCTTGCTTGGTTGGAGGTGGACGAGGACGAGGACGAGGTGCAGGAGGAAGCATGGTCAATGGAAGTGGTCCGGGCATTCGAGGAAGAGGACTATGACCCCAGTGAAATGGGAGACTCTGAGGCCATAGAAGGCCCTTCGGATGATGACCCTCAGATCGCAGAGTTCATGAGGAAGCTCTTCTGTGAAGCCTCTCCTGACGGTCCCAAGAACGAGACCCAGGACAATATGAACGTCCAGATTAAGAGCACAAGAAAAGTGCCATTTTCTCTGTTCACCTGGGCAGAGAAGAAGGCCCAGAAAAAGAAGGAGAAGAAAATAATCAAAGAGAAGGAGCGAAGAGATAGAGAGTTGCTGCTTGATCGGTACATGAACGATCCGAAACTAAAGCACTTGTGGATCAACAAACACAACCGCAACTACAACTCCTCCTAAAGCAGTTCACCGTCCCTCACTCCCTCCTCACCTTTAACCGGTGGAAATAAAAAAGTCTGCATACTAAAAGTTGACAGATTCATGACTCTTCCTGATTCAGGCCCTTCAGAGATAAGACACATTTAAATGATGTTTACTAACTTAATTCATTAAATTTAGCTAAATTAGGTATGTTTGTGTTCAATCAGCCTAATATATTTAAAACTGAAGTTTACTTAATTAATTTGCGTTAAAACTACATAAAATATTTGTGCTGACATAACTAACTGGGCATAATTATTTGAAGGTTGACTTTTTTGTATTAAAAACACTTTTCTTTAATTGGTCAGATGAAATATGTTAATTTTTGAGAGCTGTATGTCTTGGTTTTCATGAGCTGTAAGCCTAAATCATCAGTATTAACACAATAAAAGCCCTGAAATATTTCAGTTGGTGTGCAATGAATCTAAAATATATGAAAGTTTAATTTTTATCATTACATCATGGAAAATAATGAACTTTATCACAATATGCTATTTTTTGAGAAGGAGCTGTATACTTTAGACTTTCTAATAACTATAACATTGCAACTATATGTCAACTTATTCTACTAACCCTAACGGTCTACTAATACTCTAATGCAGCGTTTCTCAAAGTGTGGGGCGCGCCCCACTGGTGGGGAATAGAGACATGACAAGTGGGGCACGACAAACGGGAGGAAATGTGTTAATTTTTTGTGACCATCTCTATTAACCTTTTTGAGCGGTCCCACATGGGATTTTTATTTCTATGCCCCTGAGAGTACGGACCCACATATGGGATTTAGAATGTTTAGTGACGTGACATAACTGTCAGATTCAAACGGTGGGACGCGCTTCGGCTGGCACTGAGCCAGATGCATACGCGCTCAGCTCTTGACATACGTCATGCAGTGTTTTCAACCGCATACTGTTTATTTTAGGTTTAATTTAATAGGTAACATTTAAATACACAAGTACTAGTAAAACAATACATTTAGAGTTTGTAGAATACACATTGGTGTCTTTGGAAGCAGCAATAACAATCCATTCAAATATAATTGGCCGACATGTTTTATTCATATCAGATACACATAGTGTAAGTAACTATAAAGTTTGCTCGATTCTTTTCCCAGTTCACCGGTCACTTACTTATTCCAGGAGAAGCTGATGAATATACGTGCTGTAAATCCGATTGACAGGACTCTGAACTGCGGTGCATTTGTTCAAACGGTTCAAATGTGGCAGCGCCCATTTCACATTATAGATCAAAATCAAGATCATTTATAAAGGGGTTTAAATGGCAAAACACACCTACAATTGGATTATTAGACAGTTGATGACATGGTATGCAAGTATGTATGTCAATATTTTGAATAAAAAAGAAAAAAACGTAATAAAAGCGATACATCTGTCATTCAGCGCTATTTTGATTGTGGTGAGTCACGTGATAAACATGACGCGTTGCCATAGAAACATTAAGATGAAACGTTCTAAAATAACGTTGCCTTAAAATTTTTTTAAATGTGATGTTAATCAAATAAATGTTAACAGACAAACTTAAAGCCTAGATAATTACCATTTTGTTGGGTGATTGGGGACAGGTGGGGCTCGTGGCCCTTCCCTACCTCCAAAGTGGGGAATGGCAGAAAAAAATTGAGAAACACTGCTCTAATGAGAGTTAATTGATAATCACACTATATTGCCAAAAGTATTGGGACGCCCCTCCAGATCATTGAGTTCAGGTGTTCAATCTCTTCATGGCCACAGGTGTATAAATCAAGCACTAGGCATGCAGACGCTTCAACACACATTTGTGAAAGAATGGGTCGCTCTCAGGAGCTCAGTGAACTCAAGTGTGGTACCGTGATTGGTTTCCACCTGTGCAATAAATCCATCCATGAAATTTCCTCAATACTAAATATTCCACGGTCAACTATGAGTGGTGTTACAACAAAGTGCAAGCAATTGTGAACAACAGCAACTCAGGCCATGTAAAATCACAGAGCGGGGTCAGCACATGCTGAGGGTCACAGAGCACAGAAATCGCCAACTTTCTGCAGAGTCAATGGCTACAGACCTCCAAACTTTCATGTGGCCTTCAGATGAGCTCAAGATCAGTGCAACTTATTAGGTCAATTGGCAACATGATTGGGTATAAAAAGTGACAGTGTCTCTCAGAAGTCAAGCTGGGCAGAGGATCGCCAATTCCCCCAATGATGCGGTGAAAAATAGTGGAGCAATATCAGAAAGAGTTTCTCAGAGGAAAATTGCAAAGAGTTTGAAGTTATCATCATCTGCAAGGGCATATCATCCAAAGATTCAGAGAATCTGGAACAATCTCTGTGTGTAAGGGTCAAGGCCGAAAAACATCCTGGATGCTCGTGATCTTCAGGCCCTTAGACGGCACTGCATCACAAACAGGAATGATCCTGTAATGGAAATCACAACATGAGCTCAGGAATACTTCCAGAAAACACTGTCGGTGAACACAATCCGCCGTGCAATTCACCGTCGCCGGCTAAAACTCTACACTGTAAAAAAAATATTTCAAAAAATAAGTTACCTGGTTGCCTTACTTTTTTAGTTCATTGAAATAAAAAATTTGAGTTAATACAATGAACATTTTTAAGAATCTACAAATTTTATTAAAATATTATTAAAAGATTTTGTAAGTATATTGGGTAATTGTGTGTTTTATTTCTGATGATGCAGTGAAACGCCACATTGTGTTATTTTCATGATTTATCACATTGTTTATGTGGTTCAGATACAATAATATTTTGAGTTTCTATTTATTAAACACATTTCCTTCATTATATCAACTCAAATTTTATATTTCTATAAACTCACATTAAGGCAACCAGGTTACTTAATTTTTAAGTTAAACCAACAATATTTTTTATGGTGTATAGGTCAAAAAAGAAGCCGTAGTTTTGTTCCTGTCCTCAGACCCCCCTCCGGTAAAGATACAGGCCCTCTAACTATAGAAAGACCAATATGATGTGTGTATTATTACCCTTAAAGCTTTAAAATAGAACAATTTCATGACAATATATGAGCCAACAAAAAAACATATTCATTACGCTGAGTGACTATATGTAAATGCACATGAATATAATCATGATTCAGTGTTGAATTGTGTCTGGTTAGTGCTGGTTTCCACATGGGCTCCTGGCCTGACTGCAGATGGCAGTACAAGCTTGTGTGTGTGTGTGTGTGTGTGTGTGTGTGTGTGTGTGTGTGTGTGTGTGTGTGTGTGTGTGTGTGAGCCTGTTTATGTGGTTTATGAGGACACAAATTTGTATAACTACATGGGTATTACACTGGTATTAAACTATAAATGTGGTTTATGAGGACATATCAAATGTCCTCATAATTCAAATGGCCTTAAAAACATACTAAATGATGTTTTTTTGAGAAAGTAAAAATGCAGAATGTTTCCTGTGATGGGTAGGTTTAGGGACAGGGGCAGTGTAAGGGGATAGAAAATACGGTTTGTACAGGATAAAAACCATTACGCCTATGGAGAGTCCCTGTAAACCACATAGACCATTCTTGTGTGTGTGTGTGTGTGTGTGTGTGTGTGTGTGTGTGTGTGTGTGTGTGTGTGTGTGTGTGTGTGTGTGTGTGTGTGTGTGTGTGTGTGTGTGTGTGTGTGTGTGTGTGTGTGTGTGTGTGTGTGTGTGTGTGTGGATCAAGACTGGTAGAAATACCTGAGAGCTGTCAATGAGCAATCGCATGAATCTCAGTAAAGTTATACATCGTGACAACACTGTTGGCGTCACACACAGTCTCAAAGCCCATATTGTAAACTATACAGCTTGCAGAAAATCCCTTAGAGTCAAAATCTCATGTCCATCAATGGATGAAGATGCTTTTATCCCATGAACAGTGTAGTTACAGCATCTACCAGCAGGGGCACGCATGTATTATTATAAATGTATTCAAATACTTTTATAAGGCATTATATATAAAGAAGTTAAGTAGAGAGTGACCCACACTTGCTGTACATTGCCTGACTTGACCCAGACGGTCATCTAGAGCTCGGACGCCAGGCTTTGATCTCAGGAATTACTATAACCAGTTTCAGGAATCTGCTAATATAATAATGCATTTTAACTTTGGTTATAATATATTTACCACAAGATATAGTGCATTATAATGTACACTATATATGACGCATTATAAAGGCTTTAAGTGAAGTGTTGCATGTTCATGTCCGTTTTCATTAGACCTGCAATCTTCAAAAATATGAAGAGGAAGATAAAAAAAAAGATGGAGAAAATAAAAACAGCACAACTCACGAAAGTTTAACTTGATCCAGGTCTATTTGGTCACATTATTACAAATAAAACAGGGAGGATAGCACAATGTGAAACGGCCTCAAACTTAAAAGCTTATAATAATATAATGTTGTAATGATTCTCTTCTATTGTTGCAAAAATAGAGGTAGTAACAGTATCTTTGGACTGCATTCAAAGAAAGAAACCTTATTGTTACATAAGCCACAGTAAATCAGACAATCACAAGCGTCTTAAGGCTGTCTGAATATGTTTTTCACAAGAGGATAATGTGAGCTTTAGTCCATGGAGAACCAGAACCAGATCAAACTAAACTAAATGCTTGCTGGTTCATTTGAGTAACAAAAGGGGGATCGCTTTAAGATGATCTTCACTTACAGTGCTTACAAACAACATTTACACTAAAGCATCAGTCGCCTGTTCTCAGAGTATTACCCAGAGGATTTTATGTGAAGGTATCATGTTATCAGATACATTTGATCTTCAAAATATATTAGTAAATGCTGATATTAAGATTAATAAATGCTGTTGATTATTATTTATTGTTAGTTAATATCAACTAACTTAAAAAAATGAAACCTAACTGTAACGTGTTACCGTCCCTGCAGTCAGACGCTGTTGGAAATACAGCAGCAGTATCATTTGGAAACAACAAATAATCATTTACAGTGAAATGAAAAGGAAAAAAAGCTTTTTGAAATGACTGTAGGTTAATGGCTGTATGACTGTACGTTGCATCATGGGTGTAAAATGAACATATGTCATAAAAACAGGTTGGTGACGCATTTTGTCTGATAAAAATGTGGAAATTGCTGCAATGTTGGCACATAAATGTGGACTGATCCAAACTTTGACTGAGAGTGGAGGAGTGGGGCAAGGCTGTCCAGGTCATATCTGATGTAGAAACAGAGAGGCAAACGTGGAGATGGAGAGGCAGAGATGTAAACAGGAAGCGGAAATCAAGGAAAAATGGGATCTTGGAGTAGCCTGACAAGCCAGAGTCGCAGCCAAAGCCGATTTGAAAGACCGATGTTCGCCAGCTTCTTAGTTTTCAAGTAACACGCGGAACCGTCTCTGCCGTCATTATGTTAATCCCGCCCACCGACTCTATACACGATGTGATTGGCCTGACCAGAGTTTGGTTTTTTCAGCTCGCGAGCCAACGGAGAGTTGCTAGACGACCCTGGATTAGGTTTGCTGCCGCTAGGGTGCGTAGGGATATCTAGGCTAACACTGGAGTCCAGTTTTGCGTCTCATGGGTAGATCTGTGGACTTAGCCATTGTGTGGGTCAAAATGATCCATTTTTATTTAAAAAAATCATTAGTATATTAAGATCATGTTCCATGAAGATATTTTGTACATTTCCTACCGTTAATATATCAGAAATGTCAGTTTCAAGACAATTTTCAAAAAATTGACCCTTATGACTGGTTTTGTGGTCCAGGGTACACAAATAAGGAATATATACAGGGCTGGACTGGGGCTAAAATTCGGCTCTGGCATACCCAGCACATCCGGCCCGTCAGTTCCCCGTGAATGTTTTTGCTGGGGTTTGGGCCTTAAATTGGAGTATATAAATAAAACTAGGACAAGGACAATAATGATAGATATTATCAAATTTGCTGCAAATGCAGATAAACTTAATATTGCTTTTTTTGTCTCACAGAAATGCCCTTGGCAGTAAAGCACTGATGATTTTGAGCTAAATTTACTGCTTTTAAATGCTGTCATCATTTACTCACTCTCGTGTCCTTCCAAACCTGTTTGACTTCTGTGAAACACAAAAGAAGATGTTTTGAAGAATGTTGGCAACCAAGCCATTTTGGTTAGGCTACCATTTGAATATTGTATGAACAAAAAAACAACTCAAATTATTTTATTTTATGCTACACAGAAATAAACTCATTCAGGTTTGGAATGACCTTAGGGTGAGTAAATGATCACATTTTTGGGTTGAAGAATCATATTTTCAAGAGTTAACACATCATTAAAGTAAGACACTGATATCTATCTTTCATGAGGCTATTACATTAAATTAAATCTATTGAAAAAAGTTAATAAAACTTTTAAAGAGAAAAAAAAAAGCTTTGTCCTTAATTCATGGGATCCAGACTTTAAAGCTGTTTTATAGAGTATAGTTTAACTGTAGGCCAGTTTCATTTAAATGTAAGATCATGGTAGTCACAGGGTAAAAAACATAGACTGTACAAACCTTGCTCCTCATTATATGGCTATATGGTTTCTAAAACTATATAAAACATATATAATAAACTATTATATTTGTAAGTAAAAAAAATGTAAACACCTGTAGAAAATTTAAACACAGCGTACGTTCGTCAGCGGCTGCGCTGTGCGGATATTCGCCTTTGCAGTTCCATGCGCTCAAATACTAACAAATAAATAAATAAATAGAAAAAAGCGCCTAATATGGAGGGGAGGTCTCTCTCGCTTCGGCTTGTTAATTCAAAAGACAAACCAATGGGCCGCTGTCGCTGCATGTTGTCAGTGGTACAAAAAAAACAAAACACTACCGGCCCCAAAGTGCGTCGGCCCACCGGGCAAATGCTCGGTATGCCAGATTACCAGTCCAGCCCTGCCCGGCAGAAATTCTTAAAGTCAGTCTGGTTAATTTATCATAGAGCCATGTTGGCAGATCAGTATTATAGTTTATAGAATTAAATAAGACCTAATTAATTATTTTCATTTGTATATTTAGATGAAAAACTTAGATGAGTGGTTTTCAAACCTGTCCTGGAGGACCACCAGCCCTGCACATTTTGTATGTTTCCCTCATCTAACACACTCCCTCATCTTGAGCTCATAGACTGCAAGACCTGAAATGAGTGTCAGCAATACACAAATCCGGTGAAACACGGAAGTAAAGCATCGCCGCCATTAGTGCCTTGCTGCTAAGGACTTAAGCTAAAACACTTTTCAAATGAGGTTACTATCTTAACAATGACTGATTCTCCCCTCATGTCATGTTATAATAGCCTACCTTTTTTCCCCTTATAAATTATTTTTAATTCCCTTATAAATTATTTTTTGTTACGAATGCATACTATTATTATTTTTCCCCTGTTTGTATTAAGAGCTGCTCCCACAGGCTATATCTTTTCTGTATCCTATTTCGAAAAAGTTGATTTTATGCAACAATATTTGTTTGTAAAACTTGATACTTTCAATAATAATATAATATAATTAATTAATTAATTAATTAATAAACAGCAGCGTGCGGCAGTAATGCACGGTCGCTGTGATGAACGTAAAGAAAACCACTTAAAGACAGAGAATAATTAAAACATATGTGTCCATTACAAAGGGACTTAGTCACAATTAGACAAATAAGAAACGATCAGTTACAAAAAATATGGCCTTATTAAATCAGCACGTAAACTTGCGTGACCTACCGATGTGCTCATGCTCCACGACCAGTTGTAGCAATAGAATACATGTTCTTACAGGCATAAGATTATTTTATTAATCATCTGGCACGCGATGAGCGTCAAAACATAAACTACAGGGCATGAGTTCGGGATGGATTGGCCAGATACTGCATCCTCCCATCAAAGCCGCTGGGTATGAATCACAGGTGTCGTGAGGTTTTCAGGCAGTGGACTCATACCATGATGCCAGTAACAATAGAGAAAACTACAAAGTTACATTTGTGTAATTGTGACAAAGTCCCTTTGTAACGGGCACGTATGTTTTAATTATTTTCTGTCTTTAAGTGGTTTTCTTTACGTTCATTTGATCCTTTATCATTTACAGCGCGTCGTGCATCACCGCGCGCTGCTCTAAGTGCAGCATAAGTCCTCATAAATGTTCTTAAAACGTGTTTGTGTAAAACAATTCCATGATCACGGAAAGCAGGGCCCTAATATTAGCAACACAGCTCATAATGACAGTGTTCAGTTTTATTGCTGTCTTAATTACATTACATTTGGCAGACGCATTTATACATTAATACATCCTGTTGTCAATAAATTACCTTTCTGTAAGTTTTGGCCACTGCCTGACATCATCTACCCAATGTTTCCTTTCACCAGACATTTTATTTAATGTGCAGGATCCGCTTTCATTGAAATGTCATTAGAGGACACCGGCAAGTGTCACACCGTCACGCACTTCGCAGGCACGCAGTAATGGCGGCAGGCAAGATGGCGGCGCACATAAAATTTGCGGCGGATTTGTGTATAGGGAGACATGCAAAATGTGCAGGTGGTCCTCCAGGAAAGGTTTGGGAACCACTGACTTAGGTCGTAATTTTAGTGTCCCCAACTGAGCAAGCCAAGCCAAAGGCGACCAAAGGAACCCAAACTCCATCAGGGCATGATGGAGAAAAATAAACCGAAACAAGACTCAGTTCTCCTCTGGCCTATTAACACACAGTCTATGATTATTATTCTGGCAACCTTACAGGTCAGAAATCATATTAGATCAAAATATTTGAAATTTCTGCGTATTACACAAGAGACGGGTTTATTTAGGATGGCGCGTCGATTACACTAGAGAATGAATACTTCAAAGATCGGAGTTATTGCGCCAGAAACAGGCTTTTTGAGCATGACGTGCCGGTGAGGCAAATTCAGAGGAGACACCCATTGACACGGTCTCAACAGACACTCCAGGATGAGCTGGTCATGTCCAGGCGCAGGTCCACCTTCCGATCTGGACACGGCCCGGATCCGGGATAAACCTCGGGATAAACAGAGAGACTAACATTAGCGTAGATGCCACCCTTTTTATGATGTAACGAGTACATCAGGTGTTATGGGAAGTGTTCCCGCCGTCTCATTTCAAAAAAGTGAGAAGGACTCTCCAAATGTGACCTTCGAATGCGTCCTTCTTTCACAGGATTTCGGAGTGTGCATGAGGTGTAGCCTTCACGGCTGGAGATAACCCACAATTCTTTGCGTCGCCGTTAACAACCGTCATTTTTTAAAATATATTATATGAAAAAAACGGCACCAACGCCAGATACATGCAAGCGTAGGTGAGGTGTTTAAATGTAAGTAGTTTAAGCTTGTTTTTGTTTTTTAAGACCAACAGATAGTTGTGGTAACTGTTTAGTGCTTTTTAAACGTTTAGAACAGTTCATTGCTGTCAAGGCAAGAAACATTTCAAAGTTATTTTTAAGTTATAAATAATTTTCATTCATATAAACTGGCGTGAGAGCGCAACGAGGCTGAACTTGTTGGCATAGCAACGAGATACTTCCTGCCCGTGTGTCCTACGAAGGACGTCTCGTTTAATTCTGATTGAGGACACTCCCTATACTGCATCCTACACAGGACGTGTCGTCTAGAGGACGCAGCCTTCGAAATTTAACGAAATGAGACACAGCTTGTATATTTAAAAAAAAATGACGTTGTTAATGGCGATGCAAAGAATTGTGGGTTATCTCCAGCCGTGAAGGCTACACCTCAGGCAAGCTGTGTCCCAATTCAAGGGCTGCGTCCTTTGAAGGCTGTGTTCTTCAAAGTGTGTGGCCGACGCGGCCTTCAAAGGACGCACTGAGACTTGTTTACAGTGGAAGGTTTAGCGGATTGTGTCACTGCGGCGCGATGAAGGCTGTCCCAGTTCAGAGGTCCTTCGAAGGCTCCTTAAAAATACGGCCTGCAAATGCGTCCTTCATTTCCCGTGAAACGAAGGATACTCGGATGGATGCTTCGCAGCTTTGCCTACCCCAGAATTCATTGCACGCCGCAACATCAGATTGTTTAAAGGGGGGGTGAAACACTCAGTTTCAGTCAATCTCATGTCAATTTTGAGTACCTATAGAGTAGTATTGCATCCTACGTCTGGGACTGCTGTGTATTCTTAAGCACTATTCGGACGGGATTAGATTAACATGGGAACGTGGGGGTGAAGTAATTTTACCTCAGTAATATTAATGGTCCATTCGCACGGGATAAGACATCTCAGTAAAACTAGCAGAAGTGGGAGGAGTAACTCGCTTTACACACCACGGTAACCTCTGTGTCGTCATGTGCGTATGACGTTGCTGTTATCACGTGAGCAAACACACATGAGTGCCAGTCTGAACTCCTACAATATAATGTTTGTTTTAATAAACAGTTAGGTCCAGTCTAACGATTCTGATTGGATTATATTGGTAATAGACACTTTCCTAGAGCTAAAATAAGTGTTGTTCCTCTAATAAGTGCTTTTGATCTTCTTTTTGTTTTGCGGAAAATACTGGAGGTCTGCCACAGATTTGTCCCACCACCTACAACGCAACCGAATGCTTCAAGTGCCTCAAAGCTCGCAAGATGCATTTTTTAAAAAACTTTTAAAAAGGAAATGATGGAATTTTACCATACATTTTTACAGCGGGTCTATTCGAATGGGATTAGTATTACCCCAGGTAATTTTTCCGGACCTTTTTACAGAAGGTAAAAGTCTCGGTAATCTTTACTGACATTGTCCGTAATGATTACTGAGATGGCACATTCGGACAGGACTAAAATCACAGAGAACCTCTGGTAAAAATGACTTTACCCCCACGTCCCCATGTTAATCTAATCCAGTCCGAATAGGGCTTTAGGTTTTCTCCGAACAAATTTTTACCGGTCCAATCAGCGAACAGAGGGAGTGGCTGAGAACGATGACGTTGATGTCGAGTGCTAGTTTGAGATGTAGTTCAGTAATGGCGACGGAGAAAGATGCAAACTAAACCATTCATTGCATTGTGGCACCGCTGCCGAATATCCAGAAGTTAAAGCCGGAGCAATAACAGTCTTTGCTGGGGTTTGTTGGTGGCCATGATGTTGTGGCCCTCCAACAGGGTAAATTGGTGAAAAGTTGATTTTCCAGATCGCTTTGTTAGTGATGAAGGAGTTGCTGAAGCTATTCGGACGGTAACTGTTTCTCGTGGGGTGGGAAGGTATTGCCATCATTTAAGTTACAGGGACTGGTCAGTTATTTTATTGCCGTCCGTCTCTCACCACCCTTGGACAAATCCCCGGCCGAGTTACCGACTGCTTTTGACAAACACCGAGGTCGTGTTGATGTAACAGCTGTCCGAATCCACATCTCTGAGTTTTCAACAATATATCACTTCAAAATTCACTGTTCCCTTTCGGGGAACTCGAGCTGCGTCGAAACGCTGTGAGAACGCCTCTGCGTTAATGCGTCGTGAAGCGCCTGTAGAACCATTCCATCGGAAAAAAGATCGATCGTCGGCGTGATGACGTCATCGACCGGAAGCTATAAAACGTCCGTGAAAACAAACAGGAACTAGCTTCTGAGCCTTCAGCAAGCGGTCTGTGTGAACCTGTCTGTCTATTTGGTGTTTTTGTCTGTCTATATCAGAGTTTTTCCACCCTTTTGTTAAATATTTCATTATTAACAAACAAAGAGAAAAGAAAATAGATAGAATATGGCGAGTGAAAGCAGCAATTTCAAGAAGTGTGTTCATCCCTGCCCACGCTACATCACGAGCGGGGATACACACTCTCTTTGTGTAGCCTGCTTGGGAGCGCAGCATGCCCAGGCAGCCCTCGAGGGGGCTGCTTGCGAGCACTGTGAGCGATTGCCATTAAGAACGCTGCGCTCCCGCCGGGCACTCTTCGAGGAGGGTGCCTCGGCTCGTGTTCCCCGCGGCTCTGGTCCCGCTGCCGCCGAGGCGGAGCGAAGGCTGCAGTCGTGGGGATCACAATTGGATGTTGCAGAGGGGTTAGAGACGGGCGCTGCCTTATCTCTGCCCTCACCTGCTCCATCCAGCGGCTCTTCTCGGGGCATGGAAGCACGCATGGCGGTTTCTTCCCCCCCGAGAGAGTCGCCGGTACTTCATCTGTCCAGCTCTGACGAGGTGGACGTTGAAAGTATCGATACTGAAGACTCGCCACTTCAGTCCCCTGCTAGTGAGGAGCTAGTTGAGGTTTTGACGCGAGCAGTGGCCAGATTAAACATCGACTGGCCCACTGAAAGATCTGAGGCAGGAAGAAAACGTCATAGCAAGCTAGACGAACGCTTCCTGCCGTCTCGCGCTTCAGAACCTCAGCGACGGGGCCTGCCGTTCTTCCACGATTTGCACACCGAGGTGGCAAGATCGTGGAAGAGACCGGCATCATATCGTGTCTTCAGCCCGCAGACTTCGGTCTACAGCAACATTTGCGGGCTGAGACAGTATGGTTATGGGGCGATGCCAAAGGTCGAAGAGACGCTTGCGAGCCATCTCTCGCCTTCCTCGGCATCGTCCCTTAAGGCCCCGACTTTACCCACCACACCTTTAAAAACAACGTCGGCGTTAGTGGGTAAAGCGTACTCGGCGGCGGGTCAAGCGGCTGCATGCCTGCACACGATGGCTATCGTGCAGGCATACCAGGCTGACCTGCTAAGGGATCTGGACAGTAGTGATGCTGTGGGGGGAGATATTATCACTGAATTGAGATCTTCAGCTGATTTAGCTCTCCGGGCCACCAAGGAGACGGCCAGATGTGTGGGCCGCTCCATGGCAGCATTGGTGGCTACGGAGAGGCATTTATGGTTAAACCCCACAGACATCAAGGAGAGGGAGAAAGCCTTTCTGCTTGATGCGCCGCTTTCTCCTGGAGGCCTCTTCGGTGACGCAGTTCACACTGTCACCGAGAGGTTCCAGGAGTCGAAAAAGCAAGCTGCGGCGCTCAAGCAGTTCCTCCCTCTCCGGGTCCAGGTCCCTGGGGCTGCTGCTGATACCACCAAGCAGCCCAGGCCGAGTACGAGCTCCTCACACAGGGCTCAACAGAAGCAGAGCGTCGCTGCCCGAGCTCCCCCTCAGCGTGGGGACGAGGGGCGGCGCTCTCAGACGAGGCCTTCGAGGGGCAGGGCTGATCTGCGGACAGTCCTGATCGCCAAGAAGGCCTCGTCGAAGCGTTCCTGACGCCAGAAGCGTCAGGACGCTGAGGGTGGTTCCCCCCGTAGGGAAACGGTGTTTACCCCTGCTAACGGTACCCGTTTCCCTAAGGCACCCTCGGGGGGCCGCGCTGCCAACCCCGCCGCAATGCCGGGGCGCAGTCGGTCTCCCGAGGGTGGTCCGCACCCCCTCCGGGGGGTCCCCGAGCAGTCAAGTCAGTTGTTCCCTGCCGGTCCGCCGCTTCAGGGCACTGCGCTTGTTGCTCAAAATACACCAGAGGCCAGCCTCGAGAGGCTGGTTCCCTTAGTAGATTTTCTAGGCGAGTGGAAACGTCTAGCAAATATATCTCGTTGGGTCCTGCAGATAGTAGAAAAGGGGTACGCCATTCAATTCAGAAGTCGGCCACCTCCTTTCTGCGGTGTCCTACCTACAGAGGTGGGCCCGGAGCAGGCTCTGGTAATGGCACAGGAAGTAGAGACACTCCTGCAAAAAGGGGCTATAGAGAGGGTTCCCCCTCCCAGCAGGGAGTCGGGCTTCTACAGCCGTTACTTCATCGTGCCGAAGAAGGATGGGGGCTTACGCCCGATATTAGATCTGCGGCTATTAAATCGCTCGGTGGCCAAGCTCAAATTCAAGATGCTTACACTCAGACAGATTGTAACGCAGGTCAAATCGGAGGATTGGTTTGTCACCATAGACCTCAAAGATGCGTATTTTCATGTCTCCATCCTTCCACATCACAGGAAGTTCCTGAGGTTTGCCTTCGGGGGAGAGGCATACCAATATCGTGTACTTCCCTTCGGTCTAGCACTGTCACCCCGCACGTTCACCAAGTGTGTGGATGCAGCTCTGGCGCCGCTGCGTCTACAGGGCATCCGCATTCTGAACTATATCGACGACTGGCTGATTCTAGCGAATACAGAGCAGATGGCGGTTCAGCATCGAGATGCTGTTCTTGCCCATATGTCGAAGCTGGGGTTGAGGCTGAACGCCAAGAAGAGTGTGCTTTCTCCGGCTCAGAGAACCACTTTTCTGGGTGTGAACTGGGACTCGGTAATTATGCGGGCGCAATTATCGCCAACACGCATAGCATCGATCCTGGCAGCCGCCAAAGAACAGAAGCTAGGCCGAGCCGTCACTGTGAAACAGTTCCAGAAACTGTTAGGTCTCATGGCAGCAGCGTCCAACGTGATACCTCTTGGCCTACTGTACATGAGGCCACTGCAGTGGTGGCTCAAAACGAAAGGGTTCTCCCCGAGGGGAAATCCGCTCCACACGATCAAAGTCACGCGGCGATGCCTACGTGCTCTGGTCATGTGGAAAAACCCGGGGTTTTTATCTCAGGGTCCCGTGTTGGGAGCTCATGTTCGTCGCGTAACGCTAACGACAGATGCCTCTCTCACGGGCTGGGGGGCGACCATGAGTGGTCGCTCGTCCCAGGGTCTATGGCAGGAACATCAGCGGCACTGGCACATAAATCGGCTAGAGATGCTCGCAGTGTTTCTTGCATTGAAACAGTTCCTGCCCGACCTCAGGGGCCACCACGTACTAGTCAGAACAGACAACACGTCCGTGGTTGCCTATATAAATCACCAGGGGGGTCTGAGGTCTCGTCCGTTGGACAAATTGGCACATCGGATCCTCCTGTGGGCCCAAGGGAAATTGCTGTCAATCAGGGCAGTATATATCCCGGGGGCCCTGAATCAGGAAACAGACAGCCTGTCGAGACAGGGGCCGAGGCCCGGGGAATGGAGACTCCACCCAGAGGTGGTGGAGCTCCTTTGGAAGGTTTATGGGAAAGCAGAGATAGACCTGTTTGCTTCGGCGGAGAATTCTCACTGCCCGCAGTGGTTTTCTCTGACCCATCCGGCCCCGCTGGGGCTGGATGCCATGGTACAGGAGTGGCCGAGGCTGCCTCTGTACGCCTTCCCCCCGATTGTCTTGCTTCCAGGAGTTCTGGAGAGGGTACGCCGGGACGGGGCCCAGGTACTTCTAGTGGCTCCGAACTGGCCGACCCGAGTATGGTTTTCGGACCTGATATCTCTCCTGGAAGGCTCTCCGATGGAGATTCCGACCAGGAGGGATCTACTCTCTCAGGCGGGCGGGAGATTCCTGCACCCACGCCCGGAGATGTGGAAACTGTGGGCCTGGCCTCTGAGGGGGCTAGGCTCATAGAGGAAGGTCTCTCGGCCGAGGTCGTAGAGACCATCCTACACTCCAGAGCTCCATCCACAAGGAAGCTGTACGCTTTGAAATGGAGACTTTTCTCAGCATGGTGCAGAGAACGCCAGTGGGACCCAGTTAACTGCCCGGTTGGTACAGTGCTGGAGTTCCTGCAGGCAAGGTTCTCGGCAGGGTTGACCCCCTCCACACTAAAGGTGTACGTGGCGGCCTTGGGTGCCTTCCACGTCCCTTTCAGTGGAGTGTCTTTGGGAAGACACCCTCTAATTACACGCTTCCTTCGTGGCACATTAAGGTTGAGGCCAGTTATGCACTCGAGGGTCCCAGCATGGGACTTGGCCGTTGTTTTGAGGGGCTTGTCCGGACCACCGTTCGAACCTCTGGAGGAGGTTTCGGATAAGTTCCTCACCTTAAAAACCATTTTCCTCTTGGCCATTTCGTCTCTTAAAAGAATAGGAGATATTCAGTCCCTGTCAGTAGGGCCCTCATGTTTAGAGTTTGCGCCAGGGATGGTGAAAGCATTTCTGCATCCCAGGCCGGGTTATGTCCCCAAGGTTCCTACGAGCCCACGGGGCCCCATCACTCTACAAGCCTTCTGTCCTCCTCCGTTTATGACGTCAGACCAGGAAAGGTTAAATCTGCTGTGTCCTGTGAGGGCACTGGATACTTATGTCCACAGAGCTGCCCTGTGGAGGAAATCTGAACAATTGTTTGTCTGTTTTGGACCCCCTAAGAAGGGGGCCCCAGTATCCAAGCAGAGGATGAGCAAGTGGGTGGCCGAGGCCATCTCACTTGCTTATGAAGCTACCGGGCAGCCATCTCCACTGGCTGTCCGGGCGCACTCAACCAGGGGTATGGCTGCTTCTAAAGCACTCTTGTCGGGGGCTTCCCTCCATGATATCTGCAACGCGGCCGGATGGTCCTCTCCTTCTACCTTCGTCAGGTTCTACGAACTAGACCTGGCATCTACAGTAGGGGCACAGGTTCTCTCGTAACCGTGTGCGCTTCGGCTTCACACATACGAGACACTTGGTCCTATGGCGATGTGGGTATAAGCGTTCTCACAGCGTTTCGACGCAGCTCGAGTTCCCCGAAAGGGAACGTCTCAGGTTACGTATGTAACCCTAGTTCCCTGAGGGAACGAGACGCTGCGTCGCTCTGCCATACTCCCGGCGTGTCCGTGATCACTTACTTCAGGCTTTATCAGAAGTTAGTTCCTGTTTGTTTTCACGGACGTTTTATAGCTTCCGGTCGATGACGTCATCACGCCGACGATCGATCTTTTTTCCGATGGAATGGTTCTACAGGCGCTTCACGACGCATTAACGCAGAGGCGTTCTCACAGCGTTTCGACGCAGCGCCTCGTTCCCTCAGGGAACTAGGGTTACATACGTAACCTGAGACGTTTGTAATCATTTTTGACCACTGCAGAACACCATACGGTTGCTTTGCTATTATTAAGATGCATTTCTAGACTTGTATTTCCTTAAAATGCTGGCAAGTATTTAGAAGAGCAATATATTTCATCGCCGCTCAAACAAATTAAAATAAAAACACTTAAACATTTGAATTGGTCCGTTATTTATAGCAGCATTTATTATCATACCAAGCATATGACATTTTATTTACAGCATACAATGATGTTACGGACCTCGTGAGCGCCGCGTTCCCGATCACAGAACTCTCCTCTCCACCGTGGCGTGAATAAATCACAATCCGAATGCACGAGTTTTAGGTTTTATCCTATAGTTTTATCACTGAGGTGACATGCACATGTGCACTTTTATTTTGTCGGATTTCCATGAGTGAAACAGGCGAAGGGCGCATGACATACGTCACGACCAAACGTTAGCGATTGGTTATGGCAGATCCAGAGTGGCTTAGGGCAGATCCAATAGTTTTAAACCTCAACAGGGTGCCCACCTTCACGGAAATAAACGCTTTTCAATGGAGAGTGGCTAGACTATATGTACAAATGAAATGTACGAGAGTCTGGTAAAACCAGGCTAGAGAAAACATTCCTGTTAAAAACAACAAACACAACAGCAATACATTTCAGCCAAGATGTGTCTATTAACTTGCATACATGTATTTTTTGTTTTTTTTTGTTGTCCCAATTTTGTATACCTGCAAGGCAGGGGTGGGATGTTAATATGAGATACTCAACTCTGGTTAAAACTTTTGTAGACACAGCTTTTATGACAGACTATTGCATTATCAACTGGATAAGGGGGCTATAATACACGATAACCTAGTTGAAATAAATGGGTCGACTCGTTACCTCCAATCCACACTGGCCGAGTTTTTCGGCCGGCTAAATAAATACATTTGCTGCCCTTATTTTAATAAAGCTGTCTGCTAACGTTACTTGCTCCATAAAACAAAATATTACGTCAGATCACCTAAGGAATGAAGCCGCAGGGGTTAAGTTCAAATTAAGAAATAAAGACCCCAGGCTTTTAACATTTCAGTAAATTAAAACAATACTTTCATTTATATTTGTATTCCTCGGCCGTTGGATGGGCTAGGCCATAGACATAATATACGTTGATGCCTCATAGACTGACGCTGCCTATTGGAGCGGACGTATCAGCGCGGCGCCATCGTGGATGGGTCCTCAATGCCCGCCCCCCGCATTTATATCTACTGAAGAAGATGTATTCTCAACTACAATGATCATAACTCTCCGAGTTTTTACCGGATTTTCACACGATTTGGTTTGTTACAAACTGCAGAGACTTAGTTATGATACAGGATGCTGTCACACATTGAACAATTCTGCTTCCATGTAGAAAGGCTTTGTATTACAGGCTTTAACTAAGACATATGGTAGACTAGGGCTGGGCGATATGACGAAATATATCGTCTGGACGATAGAAAATGTCTATCGTTTTATATTAGGCCGGAGACACACTGCAAGCGTGGCGTTTCTGCTGCGTGTCAGCCGCGGGGCGACTGCCAGGCGTTTTCTCTGTCTTTGCACACCAGAAGCGTGTCTGACGCGGCGCTGCTGCTGCTGGGAAGCCCTATACTTCATGTTAAATATAAATATATTGCCTATTGATACAGCAAAGACAACGTCGGCAGTAGCCTATTGACCATATATATGGTATTGACGGCAAAATAGGCTATAGAATATTTCGTTCTGTATTGACAGGTTTAATATTTCAAAATCGATAATTATGTTGTTTTTTATTATTACAAGTAGGCCTATATCTGCATTTATGTTAACCTAAAGACTTTCAAACATGAAATGTCATTTATTAATATGTATTCGTGTCAAAATGGCATATAAACATCTTTTCCTATGCTGTTTTGCCTAGAAACGCTTCCAACACGCTCGCGTGTCACGTGAAAAATAGGCGTCTCTTCTATTTGAAGCATGCACGCGTTTTCCGCGCGGCTCGGACCGCGCGTGAGCCGCGCGGCTGTAGCAGGCAGTATGCAAGCGCTAACCGGTTAACACGGGAGCCGAAATAAAAACGGACACGCCACGCAGCCGAGACGCTCACGACACGCTTGCAGTGTGTCCCCGGCCTTAGGCCGGAGACACACTGCAAGCGTGGCGTTTCTGCTGCGTGTCAGCCGCGGGGCGGCTGCGCAGGGTTTTCTCTGTCTTTGCACACCAGAAGCGTGTCTGACGCGGCGCTGCTGCTGCTGGGAAGCCCTATACTTCATGTTAAATATAAATAGATTGCCTATTGATACAGCAAAGACAACGTCGGCAGTAGCCTATTGACCATACATATATATGGCATTGACGGCAAAATAGGCTACAGAATATTTCGTTCTGTATTGACAGGTTTAATATTTCAAAACGATAATTATGTTGTTTTCTGTTATTACAAGTAGGCCTATATCTGCATTTATGTTAACCTACAGACTTTCAAACATGAAAATGTAATTTATTAATATGTATTCGTGTCAAAATGGCATATAAACTCCTTTTCCTATGCTGTTTTGCCTAGAAACGCTTCCAACACGCTAGCGTGTCGCGTGAAAAATAGGCGACTCTTCTATTTGAAGCATGCACGCGTTTTCCACGCGGCTCGGACCGCGCGTGAGTTGCGCGGCTGACGTAGGCAGTATGCAAGCGCTAACCGGTTAACATGGGAGCCGAAATAAAAACGGACACGCCACGCACCCGAGACGCTCACGACACGCTTGCAGTGTGTCCCCGGCCTTAGGCCGGAGACACACTGCAAGCGTGGCGTTTCTGCTGCGTGTCAGCCGCGGGGCGGCTGCGCAGGGTTTTCTCTGTCTTTGCACACCAGAAGCGTGTCTGACGCGGCGCTGCTGCTGCTGGGAAGCCCTATACTTCATGTTAAATATAAATAGATTGCCTATTGATACAGCAAAGACTACGTCGGCAGTAGCCTATTGACCATATATATGGTATTGACGGCAAAATAGGCTACAGAATATTTCGTTCTGTATTGACAGGTTTAATATTTCAAAATCGATAATTATGTTGTTTTTTATTATTACAAGTAGGCCTATATCTGCATTTATGTTAACCTACAGACTTTCAAACATGAAAATGTCATGTATTAATATGTATTCGTGTCAAAATGGCATATAAACATCTTTTCCTATGCTATTTTGCCTAGAAACGCTTCCAACACGCTCGCGTCGCGTGAAAAATAGGCGTCTCTTCTATTTGAAGCATGCACGCGTTTTCCGCACGGCTGACGCAGGCAGTATGCAAGTGCTAACCGGTTAACATGGGAGCCGAAATAAAAACGGACACGCCACGCAGCCGAGACGCTCACGACACGCTTGCAGTGTGTCCCCGGCCATAGGCTCTATCGCTTACGCCACGATAAGGCGTTTATGGCAGAATTTTACGTCAAGCTACTCACGCCACGGCATGCCCATGCACGCTGTTATACATAAACAAACATGGAGGAAGACGGTAGTAAACACGGTTCAGACCAGGGTAATTCTCAGAGTAATTATGCCAGAGTGGTGGCATAAGCGCTCAAAACAAACTTCAGACACAGACGCTGCAACGGGCTTTTACGCATGGCACACCATATAACGTTAGCCATATATTGAAATATTTTAATGGCAGGTGTAGGGATGGCGAAAACTAAACATTTTCTTGACCAACCACCGAGCCTCATTAGCCGGTTGAAACCGGTTAACCGATTAGTTTAAAATATGCTGCGCTATTTGAAATAACAGCCGTGAGCCGCACACACTCTCTCTCTCTCGCTCTCTCACACACACACACACACACACACACACACACTGTACTAGCGCTGCCGCCTCCCTTCCACTCACGTCACTTTTTTAAAATCCCCTTTTTTAAAATTTTAAGAGTCCCGCAAACGCGCCGCCGAGGAGCTTGTTTGTAATCTAAGGACAATGGCTCCTTAGTTTCGAAATGGTTTGGGTACAAGGTGATCGCGTTGAAAATAAAGGCATTTGTCTAGCGTTCGAAAGCTCATTTGAAACATTGCCGTGGCTCATTTAAGAAAATGACAGCTCCGAAGAGATGCCGCTTTAGTTCGAGGTAGTGCTAACAATAATAAAGAAAGACGATCAACACCTTATGTGTTACCACTGAAATGTAGATGTAATATATTTCCAAATGTAAGCCCATCTTAAGCGGAATGACGCTTCAAACTGTCGTCTGCCCTGACTCTAACCTCAAGTGTTTACTTTTTGCAAACCTTGTGAGCGCGCAAACCCAAACGCTGTGACCTCGCGCCAGATGTTTTTATTGGTTTATTAAGTACAAACAGGAGAGTTATGAAAAATTGAGTGCGAGGGATGTGTTCACTTCACACAAAAAGATTTTGGAATGAGAAGGCCAACTGTAGTAGCGTTTAGTCCACTGTCTATAATAGCCTAATTTAGAGATCACTTTTTTTTTAACCGACAACTTTGATCGGTTAACGTTGATACGGTCAACCATCGGTCATCCGTTAACATCCCTAGGTAGGTGTTAACTTTACCAACAGTCTTGCTTGAAAAAAGGTTCTAAATAAAATAAAAATGTAGTCCATACTACCTTTATTTGTTTTGTATATAATTTCAAACTGCATTTCTACAATTTTGTATAGACTATTCATAAACTGAATTAACAGAAAAATTGCTATATCGTTATGTATATCGTTATCGGGATATCAAATGAGCTATATCGGGATATGAAATTTTGGCCATATCGCCCAGCCCTATGGTAGACTATGACATATTGATAAATGTATAAATGAATGAATTGTATATTTTAATAAAGAAACAAGTTTGATTTTTCCCTTGAATTTATTTCTCTCTCTCACACACACACACACACACACACACACACACACACACACACACACACACACACACACACACACACACACACACACGAAAACTCACTCACTCACTCACTCACTCACCTTCTGTAACACATACAAGCTCCCATATATACTGTACCAGCTCTGAATTATAATTTTTGTAAAGGCCTAAAGTAAACGTTATAACTCCAGGTCATTCTAGCATCTTACATTACCCTGTCAGGCTTGCAACTGGGACTGGGGAGCTAAAATCCTTTAAAGAGAACTGTTTTGCACAGCTTCTTGCGTATGCTTGCACTCTGTAACTCCAGGGTAGTTCATTTTACACGTAAGTAACATTAGTCACGATGACATAATTGTATAAATTGTAAAATGACCTAAATTATTGTTCAATCTTACTTGTGAAATGTAATCCCATGCGATCTGGTATCAATATTGCGTCGGTTATTGCAACCATAAGCTGCACAAAATACGGCATAACTGCTCTGCGTTGACTCCGATTGACTCTGAATGCTAGCGTTGAGTGGAGAGACCCAACCAATATGGCGGCGACGCTGGATCACCCTTCAGCACATTGGGGCGTCTACGTAAAGTGCCTTGCGAAAATATCCGGCCCCCTTGAACTTTGAGACCTTTTGCCACATTTCAGGCCTCAAAAATAATGATATGAAACTGTAATTTTTTTGTGAAGAATCAACAACAAGTGGGACACAATCATGAAGTGGAACGAAATTTATTGGATATTTCAAACTTTTTTAACAAATCAAAAACTGAAAAATTGGGCGTGCAAAATTATTGTATCTTAATATTGAAGAGTACAGTATAATGCACATATGCACATTGCCTCTTGTACATCCCTGGGTATCTTATTATTTAGGACTGTAGTTTACTCTCATGCTAATTATTTCCAGTCTATATTTAATTCTACAGTATACATCATTTTTATATGATTCTTATAGTCTTACTGTTTAGATTTATTTATTTTATTTCTATATTTATGTATATTTTCAGCTGTGTTGTATTTTATTTTATTTTTTTATAATTGCACTGTCCATATAACGGACCTGACTCACATTTCACTGCTGGTTATATATGCCTATATAATTGTGTATGTGACAAATAAATAAAACTTGAACTTGAACTTAATGTCCCGCTGCCAATTGATATTGTATCCATGTAAAGAAATGGATTCAACCATAAATATAAACTAAAACTTTACTTTAAATGAAAATAATAATAATTGTAAGCTATTTCAATGATAAAATACACATTAAAGGAACAACAGCAATGCTAGACTTTCCTCAGTGTGGCTGAGCTGACTGCTGTGACATCATCAGTGAGCTCACTGTGACATCATAGTGGAGATTCCGTTCAGCACAAAGCTGCAAATCTGACTCTCGTTCGCTGTCGGTGTTTGAGGAGCGAAGAGATCGAAAGACTTTCGACACTTTCTGCAGATATCCACGACAGATACTGAACCCACTCGCAGCATTCAGTGTCTATAATGGCGATGTTTTGCAGTGTATCTCGACTTTTTGAGCGTTTTGCTCACTTCTTGCTAAGAAGCGAGACACGAGCACAGCAGTCAGAACCTGCGGCAGAGAAACTTCCAGAGCAGTGTGAGGCCTTCGACTACACTGCCAATGACAAGAAGTGCAGGAAGAGACGCCGCAAGGTGCCTGAGAAGTACCCGCTTGGAGAGAGAGAGGACGAAAGAGAGGTGAAGGTCAATAAGGGAAGCCGTCATGAAGATGAGGCTGAAATAACACCCGAAAAGTTGAAGAAGAGAGGACCTGCAAAGCAGAAAAAACTGGAAAAGGTGATGGAGGGAGGACGTGAGCTTAGAGAAGATGGAGAAAAGAAAAGGAAGAAGAGAAAACGGAAGCAGCCAAAGGTAACAGAACCAACGCCGCTTCTTGTGGAGGTCAAACCTCTGCCTTCAACCATCCGATGTTCCTTCCTAAAGCCAATAGAGGGAGAACTACCAATGCTCCCAAGTGTCTCCGAACACCTCCCTCTACCAGCCGCTCACCTCAAACCCCTGCCGCCAGTGACAAAACCGGAGCGTCCTCAGAATCCAGATCCAGAATCTGATGAACGGGTTTCTATCTCTTCATCCCAAGTGCGTCGTCCCAAAAGACTTCCTCTGAGCCCCACTCCTGCACCCGATGAAGCCGTTGCTCTGGGACGTCCTCCCAGCCGGAAGCCTCAGCCGTTCCCTTCTTCCCAGTTTGAGCCTCCTCCAGAACTCATGCTGATCGACATAGAGGATGAGGAGAGCGAGTATGTGGAGTACACGGGGAAGACCTTCCGGGCCAGTGACTTACGCAAGTCTGAACGCCCCCAAACGCCGGAGGCCGAAATCAGGCAGAGAAGGATGCTTGCTTGGTTGGAGGTGGACGAGGACGAGGACGAGGTGCAGGAGGAAGCATGGTCAATTGAAGTGGTCCGGGCATTCGAGGAAGAGGACTATGACGCCAGTGAAATGGGAGACTCTGAGGCCATAGAAGGCCCTTCGGATGATGACCCTCAGATCGCAGAGTTCATGAGGAATCTCTTATGTGACGCCTCTCCTGACGGTCCCAAGAGCGAGACCCAGGACAATATGAACGTCCAGACTAAGAGCACAAGAAAAGTGCCATTTTCTCTGTTCACCTGGGCAGAGAAGAAGGCCCAGAAAAAGAAGGAAAATAAAATAATCAAAGAGAAGGAGCGAAGAGAAAGAGAGTTGCTGCTTGATCGGTACATGAACGATCCCAAACTAAAGCACTTGTGGATCAACAAACACAACCGCAACTACAACTCCTCCTAAAGCAGTTCACCGTCCCTCACTCCCTCCTCACCTTTAACCGGTGGAAATAAAAAACTCTGCATACTAAAAGTTGAAAGATTCATGACTCTTTCTGATTCCGGCCCTTCATAGATAAGACACATTTAAATGATGTTTACTAACTTAATTAATTAAATTTAGCTAAATTAGGTATGTTTGTGTTCAATCAGCCTAATATATTTAAAACTGAAGTTTACTTAATTAATTTGCGTTAAAACTACATGAAATATTTGTGCTGACATAACTAACTGGGCATAATTATTTGAAGGTTGACTTTTTTTGTATTAAAAACACTTTTCTTTTATTGGTCGGATGAAATATGTTAATTTTTGAGAGCTGTATGTCTTGGTTTTCATGAGCTGTACGCCAAAATCATCAGTATTAAAACAATAAAAGCCCTGAAATATTTCAGTCGGTGTTCAATGAATCTAAAATATATAAAAGTTTAATTTTTATCATTACATTATGGAAAATAATGAACTTTATCACAATATGCTAATTTTTTGAGAAGGAGCTGTATACTTTAGACTTTCTAATAACTATAACATTGCAACTATATGTCAACTTATTCTACTAACCCTAACGGTCTACTAATACTCTAATGAGAGTTAATTGATAATCACACTATATTGCCAAAAGTATTGGGACGCCCCTCCAGATCATTGAGTTCAGGTGTTCAATCTCTTCATGGCCACAGGTGTATAAATCAAGCACTAGGCATGCAGACGCTTCTACAAACATTAGTGAAAGAATGGGTTGCTCTCAGGAGCTCAGTGAACTCAAGCGTGGTGCCGTGATTGGTTTCCACCTGTGCAATAAGTCCATCCATGAAATTTCCTCAATACTAGATATTCCACGGTCAACTATGAGTGGTGTTACAACAAAGTGGAAGCAACTGGGAACAACAGCAGCTAAGCAATGAAGAGGTAGGCCATGTAAAATCACAGAGCGGGGTCAGCACATGCTGAGGGTCACAGAGCACAGAAATCACCAACTTTCTGCAGAGTCAATGGCTACAGACCTCCAAACTTTCATGTGGCCTTCAGATGAGCTCAAGATCAGTGCAACTTATTAGGTCAATTGGCAACATGATTGGGTATAAAAAGTGACAGTGTCTCTCAGAATTCAAGCTGGGCAGAGGATCGCCAATTCCCCCAATGATGCGGTGAAAAATACTGGAGCAAGATCAGAAAGGAGTTTCTCAGAGGAAAATTGCAAAGAGTTTGAAGTTATCATCATCTACAGCGCATATCATCCAAAGATTCAGAGAATCTAGAACAATCTCTGTGTGTAAGGGTCAAGGCCAGAAAACACTGTCGGTGAACACAATCCGCCGTGCCATTCACCGTCGCCGGCTAAAACTCTACACTGTAAAAAAATATTTTAAAAAATAAGTTACCTGGTTGCCTTACTTTTTTAGTTCATTGAAATTAAAAATTTGAGTTAATACAATGAACATTTTTAAGAATCGACAAATTTTATTAAAATATTATTAAAAGATTTTGTAAGTATATTGGGTAATTGTGTGTTTTATTTCTGATGACGCAGTGAAACGCCACATTGTGTTATTTTTATGATTTATTACTTTGTTTATGTGGTTCAGATAAAATAATATTTTGAGTTTCTATTTATTAAACTAATTTCCTTCATTATATCAACTCAAATTTTATATTTCTATAAACTCACATTAAGGCAACCAGGTTACTTACATTTTTAAGTTAAACCAACAATATTTTTTACGGTGTATAGGTCAAAAAAGAAGCCGTAGTTTTGTTCCCGTCCTCAGACCCCCCTCCGGTAAAGATACAGGCCCTCTAACTATAGAAAGACCAATATGATGTGTGTATTATTACCCTTAAAGCTTTAAAATAGAACAATTTCATGACAATATATGAGCCAACAAAAAACATATTCATTACGCTGAGTGACTATATGTAAATGCACATGAATATAATCATGATTCAGTGTTGAATTGTGTCTGGTTAGTGCTGGTTTCCACATGGGCTCCTGGCCTGACTGCAGATGGCAGTACAAGCTTGTGTGTGTGTGTGTGTGTGTGTGTGTGTGTGTGTGTGTGTGTGTGTGTGTGTGTGTGTGTGTGTGTGTGTGTGTGTGTGTGTGTGTGTGCGCATGCATGTATTATTATTAATGTATTCAAATACTTTTATAATGCATTATATATAAAGAAGTTAAGTAGAGAGTGACCCACACTTGCTGTACATTGCCTGACTTGACCCAGACGGTCATCTAGAGCTCGGAAGCCAGGCTTTGATCTCAGGAATTGCTATAACCAGTTTCAGGAATCTGCAAATATAATAATGCATTTTAACTTTGGTTATAATATATTTACCACAAGATATAGTGCATTATAATGTACACTATATATGACGCATTATAAAGGCTTTAAGTGAAGTGTTGCATGTTCATGTCCGTTTTCATTAGACCTGCAATCTTCAAAAATATGAAGAGGAAGATTTAAAAAAAGATGGAGAAAATAAAAACAGCACAACTCACGAAAGTTTAACTTGATCCAGGTCTATTTGGTCACATTATTACAAATAAAACAGAGAGGATAGCTCAATGTGAAACGGCCTCAAACTTAAAAGCTTTTAATAATATAATGCCGTAATGATTTTCTTCTATTGTTGCAAAAATAGAGGTAGTAACAGTATCTTTGGACTGCTTTCAAAGAAAGAAACCTTATTGTTACATAAGCCACAGTAAATCAGACAATCACAAGCGTCTTAAGGCTGTCTGAATATGTTTTTCACAAGAGGATAATGTGAGCTTTAGTCCATGGAGAACCAGAACCAGATCAAACTAAACTAAATGTTTGCTGGTTCATTTGAGTAACAAAAGGGGGATCGCTTTAAGATGATCTTCACTTACAGTGCTTACAAACAACATTTACACTAAAGCATCAGTCGCCTGTTCTCAGAGTATTACCCAGAGGATTTTATGTGAAGGTATCATGTTATCAGATACATTTGATCTTCAAAATATATTAGTAAATGCTGATATTAAGATTAATAAATGCTGTTGATTATTATTTATTGTTAGTTAATATCAACTAACTAAAAAAATGAAACCTAACTGTAACGTGTTACCGTCCCTGCAGTCAGACGCTGTTGGAAATACAGCAGCAATATCATTTGGAAACAACAAATAATCATTTACAGTGAAATGAAAAGGAAAAAAGGCTTCTTGAAATGACTGTAGGTTAATGGCTGTATGACTGTACGTTGCATCATGGGTGTAAAATGAACATATGTCATAAAAACAGGTTGGTGACGCATTTTGTCTGATAAAAATGTGGAAATTGCTGCAATGTTGGCACATAAATGTGGACTGATCCAAACTTTGACTGAGAGTGGAGGAGTGGGGCAAGGCTGTCCAGGTCATATTTGATGTAGAAACAGAGAGGCAAACGTGGAGATGGAGAGGCTGAGATGTAAACAGGAAGCGGAAATCAAGGAAAAATGGGATCTTGGAGTAGCCTGACAAGCCAGAGTTGCAGCCAAAGCCGATTTGAAAGACCGATGTTCGCCAGCTTCTTAGTTTTCAAGTAACATGCCGAACCGTCCCTGCCGTCATTATGTTAATCCCGCCCATCGACTCAATACACGATGTGATTGGCCTGACCAGAGTTTGTTTTTTTGAGCTCGCGAGCCAACGGAGAGTTGCTAGACGACCCTGGATTAGGTTTGCTGCCGCTAGGTTGCGTAGGGATTTCTAGGCTGACACTGGAGCCCAAGTCCAGTTTTGCGTCTCATGGGTAGATCTGTGGCAATAGCTAACAAAACATTGTGTGGGTCAAAATGATCCATTTTTATTTTATGCCAAAAATCATTAGGATATTAATATCATGTTCCATGAAGATATTTTGCACATTTTGTACCATAAATATATCAGAAATGTATTATAAGTAGTATTAGGCATTGCTAAGGACTTCATTTCAAAGGAGATTTTCTCAATATTTAGATGTTTTTGCCCCCTCAGATTCCAGCTCTTCCAATAGTTGTATCTCGACTCCTATCCTAACAAACCACACATCAATGGAAAGCTCATTTATTATCAGCTTTCAGGTGAAATGTCATTTTCAAAAAATTGACCCTTATGACTGGTTTTGTGGTCCAGGGTACACAAATAAGGAAATAATAAAATCATAAACTCCTAATAATAATGATAAGAGCAACTATGATAAAAGGTTACTCCCCCAAAGAATTTGTGAAAAAATGTCCCAACACTATATGTTTCAGCTACAAATAAAAGTACATCAAAACCTATTCTGTAGGCATATATGAAACTGCAGAAATTTAGCAAATGTTGCGCCGCCAGTTTGTGTTGTAAATGGAAAATCTCTTCCAAACCAGAGTCTATCCAGCTCCTCTTTTATTAATTTAGCTACTTGATCATTCATTTACTTTCACACTTTATTTCTTTACTATTATTTACTATTAAATAAAATAATACTCTTTTCACTTCATTTTGTAGTACATTTGTAATGTATAATTAATCACATTTCCAAATATTTACTAACTTCTTGTCGTTTTAGATGCCAGTGGGTGCTGATAATAAGAGGCATCAGAGTTTATCTTTGCTGGGACGGTGCAGAACTGGCTCTGTTACGCCCCTAAAAGGCTTGGGACATTGCTCATGGTGGAAACCCCTGAGTTCAGTTTTTCATTACTTCTTTTACCTTCTTTCTTTCAGAAGTACTGTCCCATTTCTGTATGTATTGGCAAGTTTACATTTGTATTTACTTCCATTTTGCAGATCAGGTTGTCATATTTCCCCAGCCTCTTCTCCTGGCATTTGTGTCATAAATTCAGATATAATTGTTTTACGTCAATGTGAGATTTCCTGATGTAACTGTGGGGGCATAAATAAAGACATTTACATGTAAACTGAAGGATGTTGTTTGCTTTGAGGGACTTTTTGATACAAAATCATTTTGATTGCAGCCATACATGATCTCTGATTTAAAGGAATAAAATAAAGAGACTCTTAGCTGGCATACAATCCTGCAATTTCCATACAATCCATACATTTTCACGGTGCAAACCTGATGAAAAATCAATGTTACATTTCAATATTGATTCAATTATATTTTGATTGCTGCTTTAGTTGAAAAACTATTGATTTTAAGCCCATCTTGATCTATTTTTCATCATTGAAATAACATTATTTCAGGGTGCAATCCTGATGAAAAATCAATGTTAAATCTCAACATTGATTCAATGATATTTTACGTGATGCATTAACATTGATTCAACGCTGATTCAGTGTTTGTCTGCTATCTGGGCAGATTTTGTATTTTGGTTGAGTCTGTTGTTAAGCTCTTTTCGTGGATTTTGTCCACATTTGGTTTAGATATCATATTTGGGAATGTCGTTGTTGTATGGCAAGAAGGATTTTTTAAATGCCGCCACTGGTGAACCACTTTAATATAGTCATACTATTAAAGCAGCAATGATCTCCCTTATCAATTCAAAAATGCTTTCTGATAACACCTGCTATTACAGAAAAAAGTGATTTAACAAAAGTCAGATGTCAAGAGGCCAACTAAAGCAAACACTGACCACCATAATGGTGACCTCAAACTAAACATTTTCAACAAAACTGTTAATTCTCAATAATAAGAGCTTCTGTAGATGTATAACAGAAATAAAGCCAGTCTGGTTAGTATGTGTGAAGCTGGTAATGCTGTTTGTGGAGTTGTTAAATCCTCTGCTGAGATCTTCAGAGATTTAATGTCTTCTTTTATCTTCAGTTGATTTCATCTAAAGCTGTGGCTGAAGTCAGTTGTAGTTCTTGTGTTTCTCTGCACTGTAAAAAAATGCTGTAAAAAAACGGCCACATTTTGACAGTAAAATGCTGTTTTCCATTAAAACAGTAATATACTGTAGAAAACAATGCATTCTGGGTAATATTTGTCATTTTCAAGAAAATAGCCAACAGTAATATACTGTGAATTAACACGCTTAAAGTCGACACTCAGAGGCTGTGTTCAAAATCACTCCCTATCCCCTTATTCACTATTCCCTACACTAGTTCACTGATATAGACCACTCGACAGAGAGAGAGGAAAGAAGAGAGTGAATTCAGACACTGATGAACACCTGCTGTTATCACTGAAGGAAAGAGAAACATGATTTCATCAACTGAAGATAAAAGAAGACATTAAATCTGTGAAGATCTCATCAGAGGATTAAACAACTCCACAAACAGCATTACCAGCTTCACACATTACTAACCAGACTGACTTTATTTCTGTCAGACGTCTACAGAAGCTCTCATTGAGAATTATCAGATGTTGTTTGATTGTTTCTTCTGACGTTACCATTATGGTGATCAGTGTTTGCTTTAGTTGGGCTCTTGAACATTGACACAATAACATTAGTTTTTCTCTCGCTGCTGTAACGGTGTGTTTTCAATACATGTGTTATAGCAAGCAAAGCTGAGAAAAAAACATGAGTTAGTCATGTTGACTATTTTATAATGGTTTAATACACTAATAATTTACTAGTGTTATCTATAAACATGTAGCTGATGCCTAATTTTTTGTAAAACTTGAACCCTATAATTTTATAACATCAGTATTGCAACAACCAGATAATTTGAAGAGCATGGGAACAGCTTGTGGTCAAAACATCTGAATCAATCTGACTCACATAGACATCAAGAATCGGCGTATGAATCTCAGCCGTGGTGACACTCAAAACTCCTAGCATGCATTGCGGCACGAATAAATTATGCTACTGAATAGCCTGGTTATTTTCTTTAATTCTTACTATTTGCCTTTATTTTTGCTGCTGTTGTTGTGTTGACTTTAAGTAGTGTTTTGTGATGTTCAGAGTTGATCTGTTCATTTTTTTTTATTGATTGTCACCATTGTTGAGATTCATACGCTGATTCTTCAAGTCTATGTGAGTCTAAATGACAGCAGAGAGCAAACAATTTGTTAAAATCATGACTTTATAAATCATTCATAACTAATTCCTAATCAGTGGTTGATAATTTCAGAAGGGTCCCAGTTTAATAACATAAAATAAGAGTTGATATGTGTTTTTAAAAGAATGGGTTTGTTTAGGGAAAAACATTGGGCAAGATTAACAAACTAAACATCCTTTTACAATTATAACAAAACATAGTCAATCATTTCTGACCATTTTTTTTTTCTTGGCTTTTTTGCTACAATAAATGTGTTTAAGAAACACACAGTTATAGCAGACAAAGAAAAACTATCATTACAAAGTCAAGGGCCAAGAGCCCAACTGAAGCAAACACTGATCACGATAAGGGTGACCAAATATTTTCTATTAAACATCAACACCTAAAGATCTGATAATTCTCAATAAGAGCTTCTGTAGACGTCTGACAGAAATAAAGTCAGTCTGGTTAGTAATGTGTGAAGCTGGTAATGCTGTTTGTGGAGTTGTTTAATCCTCTGCTGAGATCTTCAGAGATTTAATGTCTTCTTTTATCTTCAGTTGATTTCATCTAAAGCTGTGGCTGAAGTCAGTTGTAGTTCTTGTGTTTCTCTGTCCTTCAGTGATTCTTGTTAACAGGTGTTCTCAGTTATCACTTAATTCATCTCTTAATTATCTCATGAACTTCATCAATGCTTCAATTACTCTAACACTCTGTAGTGTGTACACTCTTCAGTGTTCATTTAAAACTGAAGATTTTGCTGTGGGGTTAAAAGGGTTAAAGGGGTTAGATGAAAAAACCCACAGTGGGAACCGTAAATTAACAGAAACTGTAAATTCATTTACGGAAAAGTACTGTAAAAAAACGGCACTTTACTGGAACCAGAGCTGCCAGTAGATTACCGTTAAATCAAGGAAAAACAGTAATATACTGTAAAACGTAACAGTCAGATTTACAAGATGAATCAAGATATTTTCACTGAAATATTAGTGAAAGTTAATAGAAAAAAGTTGTGCAAAGTCAGTAACTGATAAGGAGAGTAAATATTAAAATGACCTGTGTTTATGTGTTGTTGCACAAGATGATATAGAAGAGATCTTTTAGCTGAATTCATTAGTTTTGTGGGTTACCATTGCTGTGAAGAGTAGAGCCTGTGCTTCAGTCCAGGATGAGCAGAGAAACATTGATGATATGCTGCCTGATGCTTTATTTAACGGCAGTGACTGTGTTTGCTGATGCAGTTATGAGCCGTTTGTTGAGTAATTTATCACATACGTGTGCGCTATTGCTCACAACGAACCGCAAAGATTGAAGTTAAAGTCATGTTTCTAAATCATTTTACTACTACACCTTACAAGTGTGTAATGACTCAAATGAAGTTTTACGATACAAACACCTATAAATACTAGTTTTAAAATGAGAACTGTTTGAAGCGGTCAGTTTTCCAAATTAAAAGTTACCTTTCATGGTATTATTACGGTAAAATACTGTAAGAAATGACAGCTGTATATAAACAGTAGAGGGCTGTAAATTAACAGTGCATTGCTGGAACCACAGCTGCCAGTAGATTACCGTTATTTTACGACACAATTTCTTACAGTGTGTCCTTCAGTGCGTGTTCACATCAGGTGTTTGAATGATAAGAATGTTTCAGGAACATCATACCTTTTAAAACACGTTCCTCTAATGTCAAGAAAACTTTCCTAAATATTTGGAGAATATTTGTTCATCATCCTGGTTATTATTTGTAACAAAAATATGTTAGCTGGGCATGTGCGCAGTTCAGTCACACTGCTCTAAAATGATGAATATATGAAGCGAAGCAAACTCTTTTCTTAAATATCGGCAACACAAACAACAATTTGTTTGTCACCACAGCAACAATAGACCCTGTTACTATAGCAAACAAAGTTCAAATAAAAAAACTGTTAATCCTAAATATGTATGTATTAACTAAAATACCGCTATTTGTTGACTATTCGGGGCAAACTATATCAAAGCATCACTTCAGATATTAATTTAATGGCGTTTGTTTACTCTCTGATTTAATAATTGATTTCAAAGCCGTTTTTATTGTTCTGAACAAGGAAGCACTACAAACACACTTGCGATCTTTACTATTGATGACCAATAAAGAGATTATTTGGAAGTCATAAAGTAATTGTTATTTTTGAGGTCACACCGGTGGTCCAGGCAGGGTGAGGTTGTTTGTTTGCATTCGGTAAATATTTCATTAATAAATGGTGAGCGTGATGGCGTTTCAAGAGAGAAAAAAAAAAAAGACAAAGCCTGACTGTGATTAGAGGGTGTGTTCTGCGGGGGAAAGTGAGAGACAGCTGAAGACACACCAGGGATCAGATGCTATTGTGTCAGGCTTTTCATGCTCAATTATGTCTCTGCTTCTGATGTGCAAACACCATTGTGGATGGACGAGAAGTCAAATCAAACACACACACAAAAAAGGCCTATGCCAGATTTCTCACTTTGAATAAATGCAATGTCATGCTTACAGGGAGTGCCTAAAAATACACATTTAAAGGGGTGATGAATTGAGAAATCAACTTTCCCTTGAGCTTTTGATATATAAAAGGTCATGATAGTATAAGGATATCCTCTAAATTTCCTTGTTTTTAAAACGCTTTTAAAGACACCAGGCTCAGCAAATGATCGTGAGCTTCATTCTTATGTCATAGCGTGACGAAACACTGCCTCTACTGCACGTGTAATTCAGTAGCCCCCCCCACCGACTCATGGAGCTGATCGGTCGATCACAACCAGCAATAAACATGTGGAAGAAGATAGCAAGATATTGTGGAAGAACAGTCGCTGCATAAGCGTCCTTCGGATCCTAATATTAGGAATGTGTGATACTTCATTTATTTTGAATGTAGTTCCAGCTCACGTGAGGAAGACCGTTTGTGTGTTCGCTTCAGTTCACTGCGGAAACATTTGTAAACAAGGTGGATTTGCAGACACAGTGTTGTGCCTTCTATATTGGATCCGACAGGAATGGTGCAACAAACTTATGTGAGTAAAACGTCTTTTTTTATATGTAATAGTGGTCCCGAGGCTGTAACAGTCCAAAACGTACGCCCGTCGGCAGAAATTCTTTCTTGATCTGGGCTCGCACGTGTGTGTATGTGTGAGAGCGTGCGGTTCGCATTTATGTCGACTGATTGTGCGGGTGAGGGCCATGTAAATCAATCGCGGGTAGATGAGAAATAAATCATTGTGTTTGTTTGATAAAAACAAGTTTCAGTTGCCACTTTTAAAATAATCTCTCCCCCATTTGAACTGAACTGACAGAGGAGCTGAAGCTCATTAAATATGCAAATCTTCTCCAATCCTAGCCGTGGCGTTTACTTTCAAGTCTCCAGTGCGGCATGCCCACCAAAACCCAGAGTTCAGGAGAGAGCCTCAAAACCAGTGTAGAAAATAGCCTATTGCTTATTAGTCATGATGTTTTTGAATGTAAAAACCACACAAATGTCATTAGTTGACCTCAGACAACAGTATAAAAAAAGAAAAATAACCAGTTCATGACACCTTTAAAGCTACACAGTGTGATATTTTCCCCCATCTAGCTGTGTAAAGGTATATGACCATCCAGTGAATATTAGTTTCTGTTCCTCTCAATTCCGATTTCTTTTTAACTCCTACGGTGGCCGATTTAGTCCAAGATTAACATGGCTTCCAGTTCGACCTCGTCCATGAGTGTTCCTTCAGAATTAGCCAAGCAACAATAAAGCTTCAAATATACACAAATAGGCTGAACTAACGCTACCTGTCGAGAAGAAAGCAGGCAACGTCGGAGTCCTTTTTAAAATCGTTGCTCCTCATGAACTCTTTCCATCTTGGAAAGGCCACTCCAATATTCACTTTTGATTTGTCCTTTTGCCTGTTGCGTTTCCGTCTTAATTCTCTTTTTCGCTTCCTTGGCGACTCTGTTACATATTCTCAAAAATAAAAGTGATCCTCCATCTGGAGCAGACTTTCAAAAAGGCTTTCAGGTTTTCATATAGCAGTCTCAAGCAATCCCCCTCTTCACATTCCACACGGTGCCATCGAGTGTTAAAACGCGAAAGGTGAAGCTTGAATTTACGGGTATGTCCCTCTTTGGCTAATGTACTTTCAAGATGGAGGGGCAACATGGCGACTAGCATTCGAACCCCTCACCCGTATGTATTTTCAGTGGTACATTATAAACTTACGAGAATACTTTATTACTTGAAAGAAGTAAATATACATTAATGAGCACATATTTTTGAAAGAACTAAGTGTTTTTAGCTAAGAATAAACTAAAAAAGTCACACAGTGTAGGCTTAATAAATTTTTTTAATATCCAGGTGAAAAAGTCCTGCAACACTGAATTCTGTGTCTGAAATCGACCTGATTAGGTAATAAAAGTCATTTTAAGGGTCTTTCGGGGAATTATTATATGGAATCAGTTTAAAAATGGTAAAATCCCAGCCAACACCCATGTGGGGCTCAAAGGGGTCGCACATGGGCTGATATCTGGGGCCCACCTGGGCTACCCAACTGGGTCTGTCCATATGGGTTAATGACGGGACCAAGAGTGAGGAAAATAAGTATTTGAACACCCTGCTATTTTGCAAGTTCTCCCACTTAGAAATCATGGAGGGGTCTGAAATTGTCTTCGAAGGTGCATGTCCATTGTGAGAGATATAATCTAAAAAAAAATCCAGAAATCACAATGTATGCTTTTTTAACTATTTATTTGTATGATACAGCTGCAAATAAGCATTTGAACACCTGAGAAAATAAATCAATGTTAATATTTGGTACAGTAGCTTTTGTTTGTAATTACAGAGGTCAAACGTTTCCTGTAGTTTTTCACCAGGTTTGCACACACTGCAGGAGGGATTTTGGCCCACTCCTCCACACAGATCTTCTCTAGATCAGTCAGGTTTCTGGCCTGTCGCTGAGAAACACAGAGTTTGAGCTCCCTCCAAAGATTCTCTATTGGGTTTAGGTCTGGAGACTGGCTAGGCCACGCCAGAACCTTGATATGCTTCTTACAGAGCCACTCCTTGGTTTTCCTGGCTGTGCGTCGGGTCATTGTCATGTTGGAAGACCCAGTCTCGACCCATCTTCAATGCTCTTACTGAGGGAAGGAGGTTGTTCCCCAAAATCTTGCAATAAATGGCCCCGGTCATCCTCTCCTTAAAGGTGCCCTAGAATGATTTGAAATAAAATGTTAATTTGTTCTCTGACATCTACATAGAGGGTATGTGGCTTATTTAAGGACAAAAATGGTCCAGATAGTTTTACAGGTCCATTTACAACCCTATAAATTGTCCCTAGGAGGTAATGCTCTGTTTTTGCCTTATTTGGAAGATTCATGAATATTAATGTTGAGCTCTGCTCTGATTGGCTTCTTTCAGCAGCTCACAGCAGTTCAGTGAAGCGGCTCATGAGTCCTGATATGTATATATATGTGTATCCATGTATATATATGTATGTACATATATATACATGGATACACATATATATACATATCAGGACTCATGAGCCGGTTCACTGAACTGCTGTGTAAATATGTATATATATTTACAAAAATGAATAGCCTTGTCAAATGACTGTCGTTTTAACTTATATGGTGGAAAAGCTGAAGTTTGCTAGAAGGATCGAGTGAACGATCTGTAGGCAAAGTATCTACGGTTGTATTTTGTAATACAAAATAATATTACCCTTTGTCATTAGACACACTATTTAGTTTTGTATGGTACTTGGAGTTTCCTGTTGTTACTGTACTAACATCTTGTGTCATCTAGACAATGCTGTCCGTCTAAGAAACTTTCAATTTAATCAGAAATTGTTTAAACAATCAAGTGGATAAAATTTGCTATACTGCTTGCAGGAATACAGTTGCCCCTTTCTTCAGTTTAAGACGATGAGCGAAGCTTGCTTGAAATGTGCAGAGCAAATGAACGATTTTGATTTAAATTGCTGTGGTATCAGATTATAATAAACATCAACCATGAATGTTGACATTTTTTATCTGTGGGAAGGGTAGAAAAGTCCTCACGTCCCCTGCACAGCCTGAACATGACATTTGTGTCCATGAGAGCTTTTTTGCTATCCTCAAGTGTCTTGTTTATCTGCAGTCCCGATGACTCGGCTCCGTCAGTTCCGCCCGACAATGCACATGTTTGGACGGATGCAAATGTTGGGGGCGTACATATTAATGTTTTCCAGCGGTTGCGTCACATTTGGCGTTATGTTGAGAATCACTTATTTTTTTGTGGTGTTTTTCATGCACGAGATTTACATAAGAAGTAGGAGGCAATGGTGTTTGAGACTCACAGTATGTTATGTCCATGTACTGAACTCTTATTATTTCACTATTGCAAGGTTAATTCAATTTTTCATTCTAGGGCACCTTTAATACAGTGCAGTTGCCCTGTCCCATGTGGAGAAAAACACCCCCAAAGCATAATGCTACCACCAACATGCTTCACAGTAGGGCTGGTGTTCTTGGGATGGTACTCATCCTTCTTCTTCCTCCAAACACGTTTAGAGGAATTATGACCAAAAAGTTCTATTTTGGTCTCATCTGACCACATGACTTTCTCCCATGACTCCTCTGGATCATCCAAATGGTCATTGGCAAACTTAAGACAGGCCTGGACATGTGCTGGTTTAAGCAGGGGAACCTTCCGTGCCATGCATGATTTCAAACCATGACGTCTTAGTGTATTACCAACAGTAACCTTGGAAACGGTGGTCCCAGCTCTTTTCAGATCATTGACCAGCTCCTCCCGTGTAGTTCTGGGCTGATTTCTCACCTTTCTTAGGATCATTGAGACCCCACGAGGTAAGATCTTGAATGGAGCCCCAGTCCGAGATTGACAGTCATGTTTAGCTTCTTCCATTTTCTAAAGATTGCTCCAACAGTGGATCTTTTTTCACCAAGCTGCTTGGCAATTTCCCCGTAGCCCTTTCCAGCCTTGTGGAGGTGTGTCTAGTGTCTTTGGACAGCTCTTTGGTCTTGGCCATGTTAATAGGGGATTCTTACTGATTGTATGGGGTGGACCGGTGTCTTTATGCAGCTAACAACCTCAAACAGGTGCATCTAATTTAGGATAATAAATGAAGTTGAGGTGGACATTAAAGGCAGACTAACAGGTCTTTGAGGGTCAGAATTCTAGCTGATAGACAGGTGTTCAAATACTTATTTGCAGCTGTATCATACAAATAAATAGTTTAAAAATCATATATTGTGATTTCTGGAATTTTTTTTTTTTTTTTTTGATTGTCTCTCACAGTGGACATGCACCTACGATGACAATTTCAGACCCCTCTATGATTTCCAAGTGGGAGAACTTGCAAAATAGCAGGGTGTTCAAATACTTATTTTCCTCACTGTATGGGCTACCATATTTTTCTGTTTGGGTTATCTTATAGTAAACCTCTAAATACAAACATTACATGCAATCCACTAACAATACTAAAATGTTAAAGGTATTAAAGGTTAATGGCATTGTAAAATACATGGTTATTGTTTCAAACCTGTCTTGGAGTACCACCAGCACAGCAAATATATCTCCCTATATCTGAATCTGACACACCCAGGTTTTCTAGTCTCTACTAATGAGCTCATGAGTTGAGTCAGGTTTGATAGATGAGGGAGACATACAACATTATATAATAAATTATAAAGTGAAGATCCTGGTGTAACTCAATATGACCAAATCCTTCTGAAGGCATTACAAATTATTTGGAACAGTATTCTAAAGTTTTTCTATATTGGGTATATTTTGTGCATATTCAGTGAGGAGATGGATAAAGCTCCTCAGATCTCATTGCTCAGTGGAAAGTTAAGTTTTTAAACATTTGAGAATGGAAATATTTCACTCAATGAGTACACTTTTATAATAAAAGCTAAAATGGTCCCTGTATGGCGCTGTTCTTCGATCACAAGATAAACTTTTTTTTGCCTTTTTCTCTTTGTATACACTTACTCTTGATACTTTTATATGGCAGAAAATTTGGTTAAAATGTGTCTGCATTTTTAGATTTTGATTAGATTGAATTCGCATTAATTGTGTTCACGTGTCAAAATAACAATAAAACATTTTCACGGGTGATATTTGTGTACTATCTGCTCATGTAATCAACCTTTGGAATTGACTGTGTTTGCACTTGTCTCGACTGTGAATTAGTTAGACCACTGAGTTGTCCATTTTCACATGGGGAGCCCAGCTGGGTTTGCCCATGTGGGACCTACTTAGTTCACCCAAGTGGGCCCCAGAAAAGATGTCCATTTTGAGCCCATGCCCACTCTGTACCCCTGTAGCCCATGTTTAATCCACGTGGGCCCCAAATACACGTGTTGGCTGGGATGTGTGTCAGTCTCCAAAGAGGAAATTCCACAAAACAGTCCTTTAATATGACTCTCAAATACTCAGGAAAGATAACAGATACACACCAGACATCAAACAGGAAGTATTTATACAGCTGGATAAAAGATGAACTAATCAGTAACCACAGAAGAACTAATGAGACCTAATACAGATACGACAGGAACCGATTACTACACTCTTATTTGTTAAATTCAGCAAGACATCAAATCTCTAGGACCGAACCTGCCTACCCTGATTTAGAGGTACAAAAATACCCTTAAGTGTACAGTCGCAGTGACGGCCACTTGTACCTTAAAAGGTACAATTTTGTACTCTTTTTTGTTTCGTTTTTGAGAGTGTGCCGCAAATGTGTTTTGTATGCTGGCATATCACCATTGTTGTGTTTCATGAGCTGAAAGCTGATGTCTGTGTGTATTTAGATGACACAATGCTTTAAACAGAAAATTTACAATGACAGTGTTATTTCTGCACTCACAGACATCATCATTCAGCATCTGAAACACAACAACGGTGCCATAAATAATCATTACATCAGCTTAGTTTAATACATCTCAATAATGCTTCATGTCTGTAAATAACAATTACAAAAGCAGTTGTTTAAAGCACTTTAATCCAGTAAAAATGGCATGACTGTTAAAACAGACATGTTGACCTACTTTATCAATGCAGATTTATCACCGTGTCTTTATCACCTATCCATAAAATCAGTAAAACAATAAAATGGCAACAACTTTTATTTCTTTTCTCACAACTATACAGTAATTATGTATGTGCAACAACCAGCACTGCCAGATTCATGTTCATCTGTTCTGGATAAAACCGCCACTCACCTTATATTTCATTTCTGAACTGCAGCAATACGTACAACAGCCAATGTAAAACACAGCCACATCCACGGCCATCGGTTTGGACGCGATTTTAGTGCCACCCACTGGAAAGTGTCGTGAAACGTGCAAGAAGCAACATACAGCGTTTCTCAAAATGCGTTCTTACGCGATCTCGCGCCCTTATGTTCTTGTTCTACGTTATCATCAACCATCAAAGTTCAATTACAATACTCAAGAACGCAAGTACAGAGGACACGTGAACGTACCTGGATGCGTTATTGATATCAACACTGTCAAAAAAAGAGTACAAAATTGTACCTTTTAAGGTACAAGTGGCCGTCACTGGGGCTGTACCCTTAAGGTCTTAAACTCAATTCCTGGAGGGCCACAGCTCTGCACAGTTTAGCTCCAACCAGCTTCAACTCACACCTGCTTGTATGTGTCTAGTAATCCTTAAGCCCAGAAGAGTTTGAGACCACTGCCTTAAGGGTACATTTTTGTACCTCTAAGTCAGGGGTAGGCAAGTTCAGTCCTAGAGATTTGATGTCCTGCAGAGTTTAGCTCTAACCCTACCAAGCCACCACAGTATAAAACTCATGGCTCCCAGCATGCATTGCAGCATTAGGTATGTCACCATTGTTGAGATGTGTATGCTGATTCTTGATATCTGTGTGTGTGTCTAAACTTTCTTCCCGTTTAGAAAGTTTTTAAAAATCAAAATTCAGAACATCTGATCTGTGGCAAGAAAGTATTGTTGGAGAATATTCTTTATTATTATTTTTATTCAGTGATGAGTTTAGTCAAACTTTATTCTTCATGATACAGTTTGTTTAAAGCTTCTTTTGTTTTGAACAATTATGTGTGTGTTTTTTTACACTGTAGCAAACTCACATGAAAATCCAAGTCAAACTGCCCAACTAAAGGAAACACTGATCTCCATAATGGTGACCAAACTTTTTCAATAAAACATCAACATCTAAACATCTGCTAATTCTCAATAAAAGCGTCTATAGACGTCTTTCAGGGTTTGAGTCAAACTCTGCAGGACAGCGACTCTCTAGGCCCGAGCTGAGGAAAACAATGGTATAATTGTACCCTAAGGACCAATTGTGTACCTTTAAAGGTGCAGTTATATGTTTTGTTCCCCAAGTTGAAACACAGTTGTACCTCCACTGTACCTTTTTTTCTGAGAGTGAAGGACGCATCGAAAGCAGACTTAAGAGAATCGAAACGTCGAAAATCGCTGCAGGTGGTCAACGTACGGAAGCCTGTGAGCTTTAAACTCTCAAGGATGAGTTTTTAGTCCTTGCATCCTTCCGAGTTTGCTCTTTCAAGGTCGCCTTGCAGGACCGTTCTTTGCATTCTTGGAATTGAGAAAGAGCCGTGATATAATTTATTTCGCCACCAAGACGTGTGCAGCACAAGTCATGAAAAGTGAAGCCGAAACATCTCAATGTCATGCGAGACAAACTAAGCAATCCAATTACAGTTCAAATCATTTTTTTTAAAAAGATGGTTTCTGTCATTTTAGGAAGTTTTTATCACCCTGCTGTAAGTTCAAGTGTTCGTTCTTTAAATAAGTTTGGTTTTAGTTATTTGACGCTATATAAGCGAGGGTGTGACGTAATGATTGACAGCTGAGCTTGACGGCTTCTCTGAGTGAAGTTGGCACTGAGGCACTAACATACTTTTCTCCTTGATTTTCAGGAGAAGATTGGAGAGTCAACTTTAATTTCAACATTTCCAGAACTATTAATTTGACACCGACATGAGCTGTTCTGCAGTAAAATGTACTAACCAATTCTGCGAGAGTGTGGGCGGGGCCTTGATACAGCGGCTCAGGTCCAAGCGGCAACCTCCCGCGATCTCTCTTGAAGCCAATACGGATGTATTGCCAGTAATGTAAAGTGTAATTCCTTAACTGGCCACTAGAGGCAGACTCCAGAAGGGAGCAGAATCTCATTGAGCCCCATATTAAAATTCTCAACTTTAAAGCAGAAAAAACATGTTTACAGCCTGGTACAAATTGTGGTTTTGGCTTATAATGCTAATTTTGATCTTCATGACAACTGTGAGGGGGGTGAATTTTTTTATAACTCATTCGTTTCCGTTATATAAAGCCTTAAGGTTCTGCATAATTAAGGGCGTGGTTACAAGTGGATAGCCATTTATCCGCCGTCTATAGTTATTGCGTCACCTCAGCTCCGCGCACATCCCGCCTTTTTGCCCATTTTCTGTTATCCGGGAGTGACACGCGTTGACTCGCTCACAAGATGGCAACGCCCAGCTCGCCCATACTTTAAGCTTCAGAACGGCTTATCAGAATCCTATGGGTGACGTCACGGACACTACGTCCATATTTTTTTACAGTCTATGCTCAGGTCCCAAATCAGCGCACGATGTCAGCGCCATATTGAGACACTTGCGGCTTTTCTCCAATGGACGAGAGTGAAGGTGCATCACCCATCTTTTTTTTTACAGTCTATGGTCGCCACAGACACATTTTTCCATTGGTTACACTGGGTTGGATTGGTAATGGCAATGCATTCCCCAACTTCCGATGAAGAAGGTACAAATCCTGGCACGATCACGTAATTACGTAGATGCCTCATTCGACCGATCCAGGCAGGCACTAATGAGGGATCTATAAATATATCTATGATAGCGCTGGTATTTTGACTTTATTCAGCGGAAGTAATGGTGCTGGGAATCCTAGATGAGATTCCTCTGATATGAGGTAAAAAAATAACAAATAGTGTTGGGTTTCTCGCAGAAACCGATCGTTTCATGTCTTAAGAAATCAATGTATCGTCACGAGCCACAGGGTTTAATATGGATTAATATATCTGTGTGTTTTTTACTCTCATAGAAATACACCCCATTGACATGCATTATATGAGCAACGGTTGAGTTAAACATCTTCATTTGTGGTCTACTGAAGAAACAAACACACCTACATGTTGGATGCCCTGGGGGTTAGCATGATGAACATCACATTTTCAGATTTGGGTGAACTATCCCTTTAAGAGCAGTTGTCGAGAGGGAAAGATGGTGTTATGGCATCTGCCAATAGTGGCCAAAGCTAACAAAGCTAACCCATACCTTGAGGTCAGTAATACAATTTGATTCCTTTTAATGACCCTACATGTTTAATGAAAGCATTATGAGGTTAGAACTAAACTAAACTTAAGGTACTTATCTGACAAAAATTTTTGGCTTATTTATTTTACTTAAAGCTTTTCATGACAGCCTGGCCAAAAGTGATGTCTGCACAATTTGACGTTTCATTGCGTTCACAAATAAAATAAATCGACTCCAAGCACAACTCTGTTTGCAAAATTAGTTTACATTTAACATTTACATTTAATCATTTAGCACACGCTTTTAGTCAAAGGGACTTACAAATTAGGAGAGCAATTGTCAGACACAGACGAGGATAGTGGGGTTAGTGCAAGTGCAAGGTTTATTATCAGAGGGTTCGAACACAGGTGAGACTTAGGTGGATGGTGACACTCAGACGGAGGACGATGATGGTGAAGACGACAATGACGTGAAGATGACAATGAAGGTGAAGACGACGATGAAGGTGAAGACGGTTACAGATGAGGGCTTCTTGGAAGAACAGGTAGTCAATGGGGGGATCGGTGCGAGACCAGACAATGGGAGTGAAGGCAAGCGGGGTTGATATAGTGGTGACTGGTGATGGTGCCCAGGTATTCAGAATGATGGTGATGGTGAACGAGTGGGCGTGGCAGTGACTGATGACTGTGAGGGCGTGACAGCAATAGAAGCAACTAAACAAACAAGGGGCGAAAAGTGCTGTAACAAGTTTCAGTTAAACAAACAGAAAATTGAATCGGATAGTTAAGTGCTATTCTTTTTTTGGTCGGATGCAGCTGGAAAAGATTCGTCTTAAGATGTTTTTGAAAATGGCTACAGACTCGAGATAGGCAGGTCATTCCACCCAGGGCTGGCGCAAGCTCAAATGCCGCTCTAGGCAGAGCACGATCGTGCCGCCCCCACATCACACTCACAATTAGGTATCCTTAAGATGCATGCATACAAATTAATATTTTCTTTATCTATAAAATTACACTAAATTAAAAACGTGCAGGCATGTTTTCATATTTTATTTTTCATTCTGCAACGTGAAAAAAGTACACAGTGCTACAGCTGCATATCATTTCTGTTTTATAATAGACAGTGTACAGAATAAAACTAAACATAATTATGCACACAACTTTTTAGCTCATTGGAGGTTTCGATTTTTTCTTGACTGATACAAACAAACACACATTCACATAATAGCCTTCATTTCAGAAGCGTGCGCGTCGGGCTTTCGCAGCGGCAAACGGCTTTGATTGCGTCCTCGAGATTAACTTTTTCAGCAAGTTCGTGCTCAATTGCAATTGTTGCTAGTCCATTGAGTCTGTCTTGTGTCATTGTACGTCGGAGATAATTTTTAATCAGTTTAAGCTTTGAGAAACTGTGTTCTCCAGAGCTCACTGTGACGGGGAGAGTGAGAAGCACTCTCAATGCTATAAAAACATTCGGAAAAATCAACACAATCTCATGGTCATGCGTATAAATAGTACGAATGTAAAATCTTTTTTGCGTGCATATGATACGCACTTTATGGCGTGCATATGACACGCTCTTGGGTAGGTTTAGAGTGGTGGGGTGGGGGGTTCGTATGTATAATACGCCATAAAGTGCGTATCATATGCAAGTGAAAAACCGCGCAAGTTACCATATTCACGCCAAAACTCATTTTAGCGTATACATTCCACGAGATTGCAAACTCTGACTATTTATACGCATTTTCGTGACATCGGGCTCGGAAAAATTGATTCCATCCCTTTTTCACGGATGAATTTAAGCGCATCCAGTGGTTTAGATCCAGCAACCAGGCGTCTGCCCAAAGCAGTCAGCTCTTCAAACAATTCATGCCCATCAACATCCCGTGAGTCTCCATGAGTCAGGGCCTTTTCCAGTCTTAAGCAATCCTGAAGAACTATTGTAGGCTATTCTCCTTTTCTTTGAGAGATGCGATGTCATATAAAAACCCAAATACGCGCCCATGGTCTCGAAGCAGCGAAAAGCACTCTTCCTCAGAACGGATGGCACAGTCGAGCGTATTTTGCACGCATATACTAATCGATGCCGCTCTAAGTGAGGTGGGGGCGCGGCCGGGTGGGAATTTTATTCTAAATTTAAATGTATACTAATGAAGTGGGGAAAAATGTTGTTGATATAAGTGCGATAATTGTAACCTACCTAATGTAAAACTAACAAATACATTTTAAAAAAAATTCTTTCTCTCGCTTTAGCTCTCTCGCCTTCTCTCTCTCTTGCCGCCCTGGCTTAGCTGCCGCCCTAGTTCGCCTATAGGCACGCGCCGGCCCTGGTTCCACCAGGTAAAAAGGTCAGTGAGAGTGATTTCGTGCCTATTTGGGGTGTGTAAGTCTGAACAGGCGAGTTTAGGTATATATTACAGGCTAATATATTACATAATTGTTATGCAGTCTACAGACACGCTGCCTTAAATGGAGAGTGTTTCAAAGCAGCTTCACAGTGGTATACACAGTATTTAGTTCAATTACATCAAAAGTAACTGTAATTAAATTACAGAAGAAATAAGAGTAATCCCTTACTTTACTTTCTCAAGGGGAAAGCAATTAAATACAGTAACTAGTTACACCTAACAATGATTCTAAGATAATAAAAACATAACAGTTCATTATGTAAGGGTTTATACACCACTGAAAACATTCAGTGCATTTCTGTCAATAGATCCTCATACACACTGCACTTTTAGGCACCTGCTCAAAGGCATAATGGCTCTTTCCTTGCAAAAATCAACCCTGCATCTACACTCCACCAAAAAAAATAAGGGAGAGTTCAAACACATTGCCGAACATTATGCAAAATTCACAGATTTGGAAATATATATCGGAATTGCCCCAGCATATAAACGCATACAAAGGAAAACGGCTTCCTGATAAAAATAGTTTGCACACTTAACATTATTAAAAATAATAAATCATAGTATAAATGCACCTGCAAATGTGTGCAAACAGTTTTACTGTTCATTAAGTGTGTTATGTCACTGCGTTTACACTGTGTACACAAAGCTTAGCAGAGCACACACTGAATGAATAGCATGCCAACAAGCCCCAGACTTCCAGCGCTTCAAAAAGTCAAGGTTGTCTCATAACTAAATTAATGTCAAACTCATAAAAATGCATTTCAACTGATTATCATGTGACCATCTCCAATTGCTTTTGGGCAGCCCATCACCATAATGATAAAAGTCCTGGAGCGGCTGAACTTATAGATAAGGATGCGCCGCAGATAAGCACATTTACTTATCAAAATTGGACACACCCATGGAAATCTTATAAGATTGACTAGAGATAACCATCTCATATGATCTGTAAACCTGATAAGATATCAAAATCATCACATATAAATCTACAGCAGAAGATTGGGTTGATACATGTGCAGCGATTTACCTCTCAAGCCATTTTATTTGCATAAAGCTTTTCAGGTTTCATATTTTGGGCTGCCATTACAAAGCTTGGAAGAGCCAGGACATTTTTAATATAACTCTGATTGTGTTCGTCTGAAAGAAGAAAGTCATACACACCTAGGATGGCTTGAGGGTGAGTAAATCATGGGGTAATTTTCACTTTTAGGTAAACTATCCCTTTAAAGCCTCCATTTGTCAAAGGGGAAAAACTGGAAATAAAAACCTTGAGGCGTCCGTCCATTCTCCTCTGGTGCTCAGAAACTCATCAATTGCTAAATGTTATCTAGTCAGTGCGTGTAGTACAAGTACTTGTTAAATTAATGAAATAAGTTGATTTTCGTTTCAATGTTAATCAGATATTGCAATCAAGAGGTAAAGATAACAATGCAACAATTCCATAAAAACTGATTTTGATATTATCATCGTGCGCAACAATAAATGTAAAGTCATTAAACCAGTCCAGACTGTAGGATTAGAACTGGATCTGGTCCTTTGAAAAAGTGTGACTCATTTTAATGGTTATTGCCTTTATGACGCAAGTTAGTAATTCCTGTTCAAAAATGAGAGTCGACTACTATAGTGAAGAAAAATAGGCTAGGATTGTATTCAAGGTCATATAAACAACCTGTGTTGTAAAAGAATGAGCTGCCCAATGAGATCATTTCTGGGAATGACTCTGTTTGCCGAACAGGCTTTGAAAGATTGCTGAAAGGATTTAATGTTGTATTCTAAGAATTACGACTGACCTGAGGGTCAAAGGTGGCTTAGAAAATCTGAGGCTCACCTATAAGAGGGAAGGTACTCTGTGTAGGTGTGGATTTTGACACTTGTCGGCACACGGAAGAGCTGTAAGTATGTTTTCATTACTTGGATCCGGTGTGTAATAACTTAAGCCTGCCTTGAGCTGAAATGACAAATGAGTGTTGTAATGTTTGTAGACATTAAGATGCATTTGCAAAGCAACAATTGATCAATTGTCATTACATCATTGAGTGAAAGCAGCTGATTGATAATAATAAGACCCAATCAATGCTTTCCTAGAAAATCTGCTGTTGGTTTTTTTGGTCAGAGAAGTTAAGAATAAAGTTGATTGATTGATTATTTGTGATCCTGGACCACATAAGGGTATATATAAGGTTATGCATAGGACCATATGCATATTTTTTTATATTGAGATTAATACATCATCTGAAAGCTGATAATAAATGAGCTTTCCATTGATGTATGGTTTGTATAGGATAGGAGTCGAGATACAACTATTGGAAAATCTGACGGTGCAAAAACCTTTGAGAAAATCTCCTCTAAAAGTTGTCCAAATGAAGCCCTTAGCAATGCATATTACTACTAATAATACATTTCTGATATATTTACGGTGGGAAATTTATAAAATATCTTCATGGAACAATGATTCCTAATGATTTTTGGCCCATACAATGTATTATTGTTGGCTATTGCCACAGATATACCCGTGAGACTTATCTTTTTGTGCTCCAGGGTCACATATTTTTATTTTATTTTATATTGATATGGATCCACCATCCAGTGCAAAAGTAGTTGATCATTATTTAGAATAATTCCTTATTAGGGTCCTCATCCACAGCAAAATCCTCAGTGTTAAATGAACACTGCTGGTGTTCATATGAGTCCACTAGTCCACACTCAGAGTGTTAAAGGTAACACTGAATCAGTGTAGAAGTTAATGAGATAATTGTGATGATTAAGCATTAATGATGCACACCTGCTGTTAATAAGCTGTTACCTGATGACAACAAGCAAAATCACTAAAGGAGAGAGAAACACAAGAACTACAACTGACTTCAGCCACAGCTTTAGATGAAATCAACTGAAGATAAAAGAAGACATTAAATCTCTGAAGATCTCAGCAGAGGATTAAACAACTCCACAAACAGCATTACCAGCATCACACATTACTAACCAGACTGACGTTATTTCTGTTATACATTTACATAAACTCTTATTATTGAGAATTAATAGAGGTTGTTTTATGTCACCATTATGGCGATCAGTGTTTTCTTTAGTTGGGCAGTTTGAGGACTTTTTAATGTTAGTGTTTCTCTGGCTGCTGTGACTGAATTTGCTATGGCAAGAAAAGCAGAGACAACACGATCAGATGCTGTCGGCATCTGTAGTGGCTTATTCTAGAAAAGGTCCAACAATGGTGACATGCTTCATGCCACAATGCATTCTGGGAGTTATGGATGAGTTTAACATGATGCTCCCAGAATGTATTGGGGCATGAAGCATGTCACCCTTGTTGAGATTCATACGCTGAATCTGGATGTCTATGTGAGAAAAGCTTGCAGGAGTTTAAAGTGCTTAGTGTACAATTAGTTTAAAGATATTATTCAACTTTTCTGATTAACACTGTGCTGGGTCTTTTCTAGAAACACAATACAACAAAGTTAAGTGCATATTGCTCATACACAGTCATAAGATCTGTGAATTAAGCCACTACACAATGATTTTATTCTGATCATCAAGCAGCCGACAGCATCTGATCGTGTTTTCTCTGCTTTTCTTGCCATAGCAAACTCAGTCACAGCAGTGAGAGAAACACTAACATTAAAAAGTCGTCAAACTGCCCAACTAAAGAAAACACTGATCACCATAATGGTGACATAAAAAAACCTCTATTAATTCTCAATAATAAGAGTTTATGTAAATGTATAACAGAAATAAAGCCAGTCTGGTTAGTAATGTGTGAAGCTGGTAATGCTGTTTGTGGAGTTGTTTAATCCTCTGCTGAGATCTTCAGAGATTTAATGTCTTCTTTTATCTTCAGTTGATTTCATCTAAAGCTGTGGCTGAAGTCAGATGTAGTTCTTGTGTTTCTCTCTCCTTTAGTGATTCTGCTTGTTGTCATCAGGTAACAGCTTATTAACAGCAGGTGTGCATCATTAATGCTCAGTCATCCCTTAATTATCTCATTAACTTCTACTCTGATTCGGTGTTACCTTTATCACTCTGAGTGTGGACTCATAGTGGACTCATATAAACACCAGCAGTGTTCATTTAACACTGAGGATTTTGCTGTATCCCTACATAACCCATTCTGTCCTCTTATCTTTAATTCTAACAACACACACCCACAAAGCATTTATAGAGTAAAGCCTGTGAATTAGGTTACATTTACATGACAATGAGGTCTATTTTTCATGTACAGGCGACAATGGTATCAAAACGACCCCTGTTCTCATGGGAAACGACTTAAAACGCTGTATTACTCAAACCAGGCCAGTAGTTGGCGATGTCCCATTGTAAAGAAACTACGCGCTGGAAATGACGCCACACAGTTTTCACAAATTCATGTTTTTGTCAATCTCTTAGTATGTTAGTATATAGTATATAGTTAAACTTATTGGTGGAGAGCGGTATCTTTGCGTTTATAGACTCTTTCACATGACTGAACACTCAAAAGGGTCTGAAGTGCCACGAAACTTCAGTCCAATAACCATCATGATGTATTACCAACCTGCTGAGTCCATGAAAACCACAATGTTGGTTTAAAACATCCCAAGTTGGGTTGAAAATGGATTAACCCAGCAATTGGGTTGTTTTAACCCAATGGTTGGGTTAAATGTTTGCTTAAGACAACTCAATTGCTGGGTTAGAACAACCCAATTGCTGTGTTAGTCCTATATTCAACCCAACTTGAGATGTTTTTAACCCAGCATTTTTTTTAACCCAGAGTCCAGTAGTACAGGGTCTAGATTTCTCAAATTTGTGCCGGAGGGTCCCTAAAATACTGTTAGGACTTAGCTGGTGTCTGTCCCGCGACTATATTATCAGTTTTTCATTGAGAGATCTCCCTATAACAGATATTGTCTTATTTAAACAGATATGTCAGATAGACATCAGCTGTAAGAGATAAAAGTCAATCGTGTCGTTGCATGCAATGGAGCTCAAGGTGATTAAAGTGATATTGTAATGGGATTAGACAAGATTGTTGACACTATGATAGCGGTTGTGATAGCAGAAGCTGTTGATATCAATAAACACATGATTGTCTTTGGGCGTTGGGTGCGGTGAGGATGGATGAAGTGGGCTTTATGTGCTGCACATTAGCGAGGCTGAATATGTTTGCTCATTTTCATGAAGGAGCTGATGTTTTATCCAACTTCACTGAGGAACCTCCTGAATTAACTGGCTGTGCAATTGTGTGATACGTGTTTAATATTCATATACATTCAAACCAAAATGTATTCAGACACTTTAGTATGGGGAACACATTTTAGCTAATAACTACGACTTTTGCCTCAATAAACTCCTAATTTACTGCTTATTAATAGTTAGTAAGGTAGTTTTTGTAGCATTTACGTTTAGGTAGGATTAAGGTCATGAAGAATAAGGCATTAATATGTGCTTTATAACAGCCAATATCATAGTAATATGCATGCTAATAAGCAACTAGTTCATAATTAATAACTGAACCTTAAAATAAAGTATTACCTCAGACACCTTTCTCCCATGATCACAGATTATTCGCTATAGTTTAGAAAATGGAAATAAAATATGACAAGAGCTCAGAGTTAAACTGTGTCAGAACAAACTCATCTTGATAATGTCAGACAACTTTGATGGAAAGGTGTGTAACGAATTACAATCAACCAATCAGATGTTCAATTTAAGGACACAATTAGATTATACCAATTTAGCTCAAACAATGATCAACCAATGCGTCATTTTGTCCAGTCTGTGGAGTCAAAGGTCACATTAGCAGTTAAAGAGAAAACACTTCAGCAAAACATGCTCAGCTCAAAGTGTCTGAATCACTTTGGACCCACATTTTTACTGGAGTCACTGTATGAAGAATGGATGGGTGTAATGTGTCACAGTTTGCTTTATTTAGCTCTCCTCACTTACATAAATGAACTATAGTGTCCCGCACACACTAGTGAAACATCATATCGGCTGTCTGAATCATTTTTGGTTTGACTGTACATCCAAGTGTAACAGGTTAGTGACAAATAAAAAATAAAGGACGATAGAAAGTGGCTCAGTGGCTAAAGAAAAGCGCAGGAGAGACAGAGGACAAAGGGGAAAGAATGAAGGACTACCTGCATTCGTTTAACGCTTGCAGAGGGAGCAGAATGTAAGAGGCGAATCCATGAAATAATACTGTGCCCAAAGATAAATTTCTCTGATACAGTAAATAAATCATTCCAATCCACACGATCGAATGCTTTTTCAGCATCAAGGGAGATTATCATTTCAGAAGTTGTAGAAAGAGATGGACTAAAAATGATATTTAGCAATCAGCGGATATTAAATGTAGGGGTGTTTGATCGCATGTGTTTTGGAGTCGACTGCGATTCCCACTGTGGGATTACTCGACTCCGTTTACTTTACATCAAAACAGGGTCAGAAATAAGACAAAATTACATTTGTTACTACCTTCATGTATTTACAAAACCTTAAAATCCCCTTATTAAAACTGCACACATCTTACTCGTTTCTAAAAAAAAATCTTACATTGAGAAACATTTACTATAAAAGTAGAAATGATTGTCTTTTTTGTTAACAACTGTTTATTATTAATGAGTTATTTTTCCTTTCTTTTTTGCCAAGAAATACAAAGCAAAAAGCATCCATACAAATCTTGAACCACCCCTGGTAGACTTCAATAATAAAAATTAAATACAAACATAGAATGTAGGAAGAGAAGAAAAAGTAATAATAATAATAAATACAACAATGATAATTAAATAAAAATAATTATTTTTTACAAAAAATGTTAAAAAGGTTGACACAATAAGGTAAGGTTCAAAAAATCATTAAAAAAGAAGTGGCGTGGGGTAAATTATTGCCTTGTTTTGGGGAAAAATAACTCAAAATTAGGAGAGTTTTTGCTTAATATTCTGCCAATGAGGTAAGCAAAATAATGTTGTTTTGAGATTATTTTGCTTACCCCACTGGTAGATTATTTATCTTATTTTAAGCAAAAACTCTCTTAATTTCGAGTTATTTTTCTCGCAAAACAAGACAATTACTTTTGCTTGTCTAGTAAATACTTCTTGTTTTAAGAATTGTTAGATGTTTGGACTAGAAACAAGACAAAAATGTCCAAATGAGTCAAATGTAGCGATGACTTAATTTTACAAAGGAAAAAGTCCTTTAAAAAAAGCTGTGTTTGCTAAATGCACATGACCATTGTCTTAAAAAGTGAGTTAAAGATACTAAAATATATCCAACAATGTACACCTATTGATGCGTTTCTTCTTGATGTGAGTTTTTATGGTTGGTTTAATGATCATGAACACAAGGTTAACCATGGAAAAACCAATTTAGTCCCAGATTTATAACACAATTTGGGGCATATACGTTTACTAACACTCCTGGAGTGTGAAAGAACACCACTGACAATAACAAAGTGTCCTTCGGGATCTGAAAGTACTCGCTCTGCTAGAAAAACATGACTCTTTTATGTATCAGAATTGCAGTACAATGGGATTTGCTATTAAAACTAGAGTGAAATACTTGACCAACCCATTTTTTACACAATCTGATGTGATCCGCTGGACACAGATGTGTCTTCTGGAGAAAGATAATATTAGGGGACAGTGTTTTTTTAGCATTGTGTCCAACTCCTCCCCCCTTGGAATTAAAAGGAGACTTATTTATTAAACCGCAAAGAAGAACATAATAGTTTAAGAAGAAACAAAACAATGCCATCCGCCAAAATATCCACCATCAAACACATCCCCAGAAGATAGAGAACAAAAACACAAACATAATCAAAAATAACAAAAGTAAATCTCTTCTTTTAGACATGGTGAAAATTTTATCACAACCAATTATGTAGTGAGTTGACTTCAACAAACTTAAAGTAGCCTAACACCAAGAAGACAGAATTACCTTCATAAAGAATAAACAGGGTTAATGTTTCACATAGTCTGGCAAGAAACAAGTGAGTCGAGCAAAAGTCGAAATAGTACTCCGTATTGTTGTTGAAAAAAGGGGTCTCTCCTTATTGTCAAAAAGAGAGAGAGATGAGAAGAGGAGAAAGAGGTCAAAATGGGTCTGTCATTATCGTCAATGTCGCCTGTAAAAAAATACTCAGCAAAGTTTTGATGGCAGATTTTTTTGCAGCCTCAGGATAATCTAAATAATACCCCGTATTGTTGTATGACATGTCTGGCCGAGTAAATTAGATCAAAACAAAACAAAACCAACACCGCGTTTGTACAACAAACCCATGATCTTGTTGAACGAAGCTCTCCTATTTACGGATATAGTAAAAGAGAGAGATTGAGAAGAGAGGGGAGAAAAAAAAAAGGATCTCTCCTTATCGTCAACGCCGTCCGTAAAATTACTCCACAAAGTTTTGATGGTTGATTTTTTTTCTGCAACCTTCAAATATCAAAATAGTACTTTGTATTGTTGTATGACACACAAAGTCTGGCGGGTAGACAATACCAAAACGAACACCGCATTGAACAGCAGGCCCTTGATGTTGTTGAACAAAGCTCTCCTATAAGCCACTGAAGTGCAAAAGTCCTCGTCGAATTTGATTTTGTGTCCCTTGAATGTAAATTCTTTTGCCGATTTCGGCACGGCCTCCTTCTCTATGTAGCAGTGAAATCTCACTACGATTGGACGGGGTTTTAGTCTCAGGCTCCAGTGGGATGGGAAGGACAATCTCTGCGAACCATATGAATACACTGTAAAAAATGATCGTGATTTTAACGGTCAAAGGTTGTAAAAATGCTACAGTTAAAAATTGTTATTTGGTTAACACAAAGTTTCCTTACTATATACGGTGAATAACTGCAATAGATCTAACCTTATGCCCGTGAAATTTACAGAAAAACAATGTAAAATCCCAACAGAAAAGTATAGAAAACCCAAAAGCATATATTTTTTTGTTTGAATCACAGTGAACTTTTGTATTATGTACAAATATTGGTATTAAAAACCTGTAAGTTTTTTGAGAAAATACTGTAAAAACTATTTTGTTAATTTGACATGCAAATATTGTGACAATTAAAATTTTTGTCAGTTGTTCTTAAAAATGTAAGTCACTTTACACGTTTATGCACTTAAAAATGTCTAAACATGTATTTGAATTGCATATAAATGTTCCATGCATTTGGATTATGTAAGTTTAACAAACAAATTAATCAACTTACTAAGAATCACTATCTAAGAATCAGTAAGAGAAATCTTATTTGTAAATCATTTATAAATGAAACAGGTAAGATTTATTTAATTATATTAATAAACTAAATGTGATGGATAAATCCCAGTTACACGTAAATTAAACAGTTAAGATTTATGTAATAGTACACAGAAAAATCGCAGACGTTAAATGAACACTTCCTAGTGTTCATGTGTGTGCTCACTAATGAGTTAAAGTACCATTGAAGCAGTGTTGAAGTTAATGAGATAATTAAGAGATGATTGAGCATTAATGATGAACACCTGATGATAATGAGCAGAATCACTGAACTACGGCTGACTTCAGCCACAGCTGTAGATGAAATCAACTGAAGATAAAAGAAGACATTAAATCTCTGAAGATCTCATCAGAGGATTAAACAACTCCACAAACAGCATTACCAGCTTCACACATTACTAACCAGACTGACTTTATTTCTGTGGATGTTGATGTTTTATTGAATATAATAGTTTTTTTTGAAATCACCATGATGGTGAGCAGTGTTTGCTTTAGTTGGGCTCTTGACCCCTGACTCTCCAACATTAGTTTTCTGGCTGCTTTAACTGTGTTTATAAAGCACTTTTGTTACAGCATGGAAAGCCAAGCAGAAACATGTTCAGATGATTTGTCTCTTAGTTCATGATTATATAATCATCATGTAGTGATCACTGGTCTTGTTCAGAGTCTAAGACTCTGTTTATGTTTTATTAATTTTGTTTTATCATAATAGTGGCCAGTTGGTTCTATAGCATGAGCGCTGTTGTGACAATCTAATATGCAGAATGTAAAAAAAAAAAAAAAAGTGCACAAAAGGTTTAATCTATGGCAATTATTAGACATAAACAGATATCAAGAATCAGTGTATGAATCTCAACAATGGTGACAATCAATGAAAAGCTTAATGCTGCAGTGAATGCTGGGTACCACCAATCAAAACTCTCCAATGGGTCCCAGCATGCATTGCAGCATGAATAAATTATGCATCTGAATTGTGATTTTTTTTTTTTCACCATTGTAGAGATGCACACACTGATTCTTGATGTCTGTGTTTGTCTAAATAATGCCGTAGATTAAACCTTTTTTTTGGTCCTGCAAATTGTTTGATTGTCACAACGATGCATGAGTTTACAAAATAAACCACATGGCTTTTATACACATACTACACAATTAACACATTACCTCTATATCCAAAGCATTGGAATCTGAATGAGTTTAGTGATTCAGCCACTACATGATGATTATATAATCATCATTAAAGAGCCAAATCACCTGACCATGGTTTTTGGCTTTCCATGCCATGACCAAAGTGCTTTATAAACACAGTTAAAGCAGCCAGAAAACTAATGTTGGAGAGTCAAGGGTCAAGAGCCCAACTAAAGCAAACATAGCTCACCATCATGGTGACTTCATAAAAAAAAACTATTATTTTAATTAAAACAGAAATTACAACAATAAAGTCAGTCTGGTTAGTAATGTGTGAAGCTGGTAATGCTGTTTGTGGAGTTGTTTAATCCTCTGATGAGATCTTCAGAGATTTAATGTCTTCTTTTATCTTCAGTTGATTTAATCTAAAGCTGTGGCTGAAGTAGTAGTTCTCTGTCCTTCAGTGATTCTGCTCATTATCATCAGGTGTTCATCATTAATGCTCAATCATCTCTTAATTATCTCATTAACTTCAACACTGCTTCAATGGTACTTTAGCTCAGTAGTGAGCACACACATCAACACTAGGAAGTGTTCATTTAACATTGCCGTTTTTCTGTGTACTTTTACATAATTCCTAACTGTTTCATTTACGTATAACTGGCATATATCAATCACCTTCAGTTTATTAATTTGTCTATGTAAAAATAATCCAAATGCATAGGAAATGCATATGCAGTTTACATACAAAAAATCTTATGCTTTACATTTTAATGTAATACTTACTGGTTTTCTATTTATTTTTAATAAAAAATAAAATAAAAAACATTGTGCCTCCTCTAACCACAGACTTGTACTTGTCCGCCTAATTTTGAATTTCATTGTGCGCATAGTTTCATAATTCTCTGGTAACCACAGCTGCCAGCATCTTCCTGTAAAAATAACATTTTTTTGTAGTTTTTTTACAGTGTACACTTTTTACAGATCCCCATAAAATTTACGGTAAAAAACCGGCAGCTGTGGTTGCCAGAACTTTACCGTAAAAAATACGGCAGTAACGTTTAAGGTTTTACAGGACAGCAGCATATAATTTAAAGTTTTATAATGTAATAATTACGGTTAAAAAACATTTATTTTACAGTTCAAAACTATATAATTTAAAGATTTATACATTTTATTTTATTTTACAGTAAAATACCGTTAAATTTACAGTTTTATGAAGTGAAAAAGAATAGGGCATTGTGTAATTTACAGCGAAAAAACGTAAATTGAAATTCCCAGAATTCCCCACATGGCACTTCGCATTTGATGCATTTTCATTGAATTAACAATGTTTCTTCTTAGTTTTTTCTAATCACTTATGTACATTAAGGTTTTATGTTACATCTAATGTTGTTAAATTAATGTTTATTGCGTTTTTAAAACATCATGTGTGTTACCATGATGGTGTTTGGTGTTTAGTGTTTGTGTGTGCACCTTCTATATGTTAATATTGTCCCTCCAAAAGCTGCGTGTGATGAGCTTTGATTCATCATGTGATTCTCATCACCACTATAATTGGTGATTGTCAAATTATATAAAAGGAAAATAACAGATATTAGCATTTCAATAAGTCGGTAATTTAATATTTCAGTTCAATACATTTTTTTTACCATTATTATTTTATAGTGTACTATGTACACATAATTATTTCAGTATAAACTTTCAAATTATAGGGTTTTTAACTGTAAAATAAACAATTTTTAACCGTAATTACCACATTATAAACCTTTAAATTATATGCTGTTGTCCCGTAAAACCTAAAACGTTACTGCCGTATTTTTTACGGTGAAGTTCTGGCAACCAGAGCTGCCGTTTTTTTACCGTAAATTTGATGGGTATTTTTTTACAGTGTATTCTGACTTTTGGACCGCAAAACAAGATCTTCCACGTAAAACGACATTCTCCTCTGTTGCCGAAACCAACTTCGGCTGAAGTGTAGCGACCTCCTCTTCGAGATGTGTTAACCTGTCGCTGTGATGGGATAAACTAGTTTACAAATCAGTGATGGTAGTCGCTTGAGTCTCAAGGTAGACCCAATAGAAGCAATGAACGAGTAAATATAGACTCCAACGATGAATTCAGCAGGCTGGTGAGTTCACCAGTAATGTTTCTCCTTAGTTTATCCAGTTCGCTCCCCAGTGTGTCATTGGCTGCGTTTCCATGCACGGTGATAAGCCGATTATGCCTAATAAGCCGACATTGAACATGGTCATGTAAACGCGGTAACCCGTTTTCTTTTATCGGAGTAAGGTCATAAACGGCGTAAGCATAAACCGGTCGGGACAGGTAGTTTTTTGCCTCTTACCTTGATTTCGCGCGGCATTTAAATGCATTAGCCTGCTTTCTGTCGGCTTATTGAAGTGAACATGTGTGATAGGTGATAAAAACACAAACTTACAGCAGATTTAAACGCATCCAGACAGAGCGAGCGAGCGTTTTACATGAAATAAGGACATATATCACAAACACAGACTCGTTTAAGACCCAGAAAATTGTAAAGATGTGTTCTCATCTCATGCAGCAGAAGTAGAAGAGCTTCGGTCTAAACGCTTCATCTTTAACTGATGAGGGATAATATGAGCCGTAAATCTCCTGCTGACTCCCTTTATTTAACATCACAACTGACTAACATTTGAAAAACATTATTATTTTTGACGTCACTACTAGGAAATAACCCGGTTTATTAATAAAGTCATGTAAACGCGGTTTACTTGCGTTGTCAGTTTACTGGTTTGCATGTAAACAGGGAAAACTGCTTATTTCAATAAGCTGATATTTGTGTTGTCAGCTTACTGGTGTGCAGGTAAACGCACCCACTTGTTAGCGGGCTTGAGGTGTCGTCCGACATCTTGCCGCTGTCCTGCCCAGGATTAAGCTCCTAGGTTTGGGTCTAGTTTTGGTGGGTCACTAAAGAATGAAACCCAACACTGCTCTTATACCAGTGTGCGTTCAACACGAAAGAATAGTGTTCACAGATAAACATTTTATGTAAAAGCCATTCAGAAATTCTTCAAACATAGCATTTTAAAGCATTTTATTTTGCAGCCCTAACCCTTCACAAAATTCAAAAAATATTTATGTTCCCGCAGTGAGTACACAACCAACCTATTGTGGTAAACATACACACACACCGTTAGTTATTTTCCTCATAATCTGAAACTGTGTTTTAAAATGAGCCGTTCAGGAATGTACTCAATATTGCACAGGCCCCGCCCATGACTGTGAACAGACTCCGCCCCTTATATTAGCTCCGCCCCTCTGCGAGCTACACACCGCTATATGTTTATCTCCTCACCAGAGCATTAACAGCAGAAATGTGTTCTTATTAAAGCTACTAAAGTTATTCAGTCAAGAGCAGTGATTTTCTGTTTTTCTTTTGTTGTTTGGATCATATTAACAGCATATAAAGCAGAACAAACTGTATATTATCACTTTAATACATGTATTTAATACATATGTTCAGACATAACCGACTCCGTTTATGCGAACTTTGGACATAATCTTGTGTGTATTTGACAATTTAAGAGCAATAAGATGTGAAAGACAACTCACAGGAGGCTCTGTCTGACCTCACGTTTCTGTGCGTTTGCTTTGTGTGTGTGTGTGTGTGTGTGTGTGTGTGTGTGTGTGTGTGTGTGTGTGTGTGTGTGTGTGTGTGTGTGTGTGTGTGTGTGTGTGTGTGTGCGTGTGCGCTCAGAAAACCATATATCAGAAGTTTAGACTGATATGGCTTTAAAACGCGTGCAGATAATAAACTTTCATGGTGATGAAGAACTGCAATGTCATGTGAGCGATCATGTGAGATGATCATCAAAACCAAGCAGGTGTTTTAGTATCAGAGGCACGAGCTGTAGAGGCACAGCCTTCTTCTGGAAAAAAGGGCGGGGACTAGCAGCTCATTTGCATTTAAAGATACATTTACAAAAACGCCATGTTTTACCTTTAACTCAAAAATGGATCTGTGAGTCATTTTGAGTTGAAACTTCACAGATATATTCTGGAGACAACTGAGACTTACATTTTTAAAGAAGCTCAAGTTGACGATATCACATCCCAGTTATCAGAACACATCTTTACTATTTTTGTGTGTCTTAGTTGTAATATTGTCAATACTGGTGAATGTCTGATGAAAACAGCCTTATTTGTGTCATCATTATGTTGTCCGTGTTTGGTGTGCTCACACGACACAGACTGAGGACAATAAGGGTTCTGGTTCACTGAAATAGAGGTTATAAGCTGAAATGCTTAGGGCAGCGAACCGGCATGTCAACACTTGGCCTACTTTATGACTTAAACCTTTCAAGAAAGGTCAAAGTTGCTCGTTCCTCCCAGTGCAACGATCAGCAAAGACGTCAGATTGATTGACTTTTCAACAAAAACAAGCCTTGATCAGAATGCATGATGTCTCCCAAAAGCAACAGCTCTATAGACAAATCATTCTGCTTACGTTTCAGGCTCCTGAATATACACCGATCAGGCATAACCTAACAGCCCTGAACCAAGGTGTCCCAGCTGAACATTGCCCAAAGCATCACACTGTCTCCGCGGCTCGCCTTCTTCCCATAGTGCATCCTGGGGCCATGTGTTCCCCAGGTAAGCCACGCACACACACACGGCCATCCACGTGATGCTAAAGAAAATCTGATTCCTCAGACCAGGCCACCTTCTTCGATTGCTCCGCGGTCCAGTTCTGATGCTCACGTGCCACTGTTGGTGCTTTCGGTGGGGTCAGGGGTCAGCATGGGCACTAGGGTGCTAATAAGCACAAGGGGGGACAAGGGGTATGTTTCTGAGGGACAATGTGGGACACTGCCTGGCGCGGCGGTGCCCCACCCCACAGGCAGACTCACTGATAGTGGTTTGCCCATTTCTAGCACATAACACCTTACATGATATTAATAATGCCCTATTCCCCTAAACGTGTATAATTCCTGATGTATGCTCTTGAATAGGCCAACCAATGTGTTTTGCTTTTTTTCTAAATAAAGATTCATAATGTTTTGAACATTCGAGTTGACAGATGCACTTCCACTTAAGATTTACTTTAGCTATTTAATTTTATTTATTTTTCATTACAATTTATTCACTTAAATTGTAGTTGCTCAACACCACAGGAACAGTTTAAAAAAAATCTTAAAGGTGCACTATGTAGTATTTTTCAGTAAAATATCCAAAAACCACTAAGCCAGCGTTATCTATTTTGTTCAGTTGAGTACTTACAATATCCCAAATGTTTCTAACTATTTGTAAATTGTGAGAAAATTGCTATTTTAACTAAGGACCCAGGTCGGTCAGAATAGCGTTTGAGCGAGTCGCCTGTCAATCGCGTCATATCTGCGTTACCCTCGGCTTTATTTGGCAGAAGCACTTTTCTCTTAGCAGTGTGAACATGTCACAGCAGCGCCGAGTAACGTCAGAACATCATTTTAAACACACTTAAATGTATCTGATATGATAAAAAGAGCTGCTTTACCTGACTGAAAAAAGAGGAAGTGCGAGCGCCCTGCAACTGTGTCCCGTCCCGTCATAATAAAAGTCTCAGTACTCGTGAGCCGTGTGTTTGTGTATCAATCGCTCCAGCAGCCGTGCTCAGCTTCACAACACTAAGTCCTGCTCTACTTCACACTACAGTAACGTTAATAACCACATCCATCAACATGATTTCTGCCCGCGTCCTATTTTCCACTGGCTGTGAGGTGAAGACCACATGTCCCAAAATACTGCGCTCACATTTGGCGTCATCAAACTAAACCTTTGTTTAGAATAGGCGCCCTCCAGTGGACGGAAAGTTGCATAGTGCAGCTTTAAGTCATAACTCCAGAGGTTCAAGGAAAGAGAAGGGGGAGGAAGGATGGTGAACTCGCATGTCTCTCTTTAATTGATGATGGCGGTGCCTCAGACTCCATTTTTGGAGTTGGAAAGCGGGCATCTAAAAGTTCCTTCCCAGTGTCTTGGTATGCACGTGCGTGCACTCTCATGACAACAAAGTTGACAACCTTGTCAGCAGTTCAACTGAGGAAGGGTGGGTGTGGCAACAGTAGCGTGCTGAACTGTCAAGTAATGGTCGTTTGACTGCCTCGGCTTCTTCGAGGATATAGATCGACCAAATATTTTTGAACAAGCATTGATTAGCGTGACATGGTCTCAATTTGCAGGACGCATAAATTCGGCTTCAAACGCTGTGCGCGCACGTGCTACGCGGGACGGGTGGTCACCCTAACACCATTCACAACAAACTGAGATGCACTGTGTATTCGGTCACCTTTCAATCATAACTAGCATAACAACCTCTTGAGCAATTTGAGCTCCAGTAGCTGTTTGATCCATGTTTGATTTCAATCCTCAAATAAAGATTCAAACGGTTGTGAATCAGCGTATTGATTCATGATTCGGATCGCGTGTCAAACTGCTGAAATCACATGACATTGGTGATCCGAATCATGAATCAATACGCTGATTAATAACTCTTCATTTGAGGAGTGAAAAAAACCCAGAAGAGAAGACAATGCTGAATAAAGTCGTAGTTTTTGTTATTTTTGGACCAAAATGTATTTCCGATGCTTCAAGAGACTCTAATTAACCCACTGATGTCCCATATGGACTACTGCGATTATGTTTTTATTCCCTTTCTGGACATGGACAGTATAGTGTGCATACACTTGCATACGCTCTCGGACTAAATATAAAATATCTTAAACTGTGTCTGAAGATGAACGGAGGTCTAACGGGTGAGGAACAACATTAGAGTGAGGAGTTAATTACATCAATTTCATTTTTGGGTGAACTAACCCTTTAAGTGGCTACTCGTGAGGGTTGTTTGTTCATATATTCTCTAAATTTATAAAACTATGTGTACACTCTGACCTATGTCTGAATGTTATAATGCAGTGATCTAACAAAAGATAACTCAAGAAGTCATATTTTACAAACAATTTAGAAAACAAACCATTTAGACTTCTAGCCTAGCGATGCAAAGCATCTAATCATGAAAAGTTATGGTTATCATTTATAATGTAAAACTTTATATGTTTAAGCATTACCGCTATTCTCACTTTTAGCACTTGAGATCTTATTATTTTTTATTTCCTCAAATATTGATTATGGAAAAATGGCCCTTTGATCAAATCAGCAGAGCAACAGAGACACCTGGAGACCGGCTGAAGAAACACACATACACCACACCACAAGACTTCATAATGCTTTTTAATTAGACTGATTCGCCAGCACAGTGTTATCCGAAATTATTACATACAAATTATTGTCTTACAAATAATCACATACTGTTAAGGCAACACAAAATCTGACCAAACTAGCAAAACAGACAATCTTGTCAGTGGAAACATGAAGAAATAATTTATAAGATTGAAAAAAAAACCCAGCTCAACCAGACATAATTCTCACTAGTCAATAATATTTGGATTTATTAGGGTCCCTCTGCTTGGTTTGCGACCTGTAAGAGAATAAGGAACAGTTAAGGAATATTTAGGAATGTATTATATACAGGATAGTAATTCTCTTTACCTTTTTGAAGAGTGTTAAGCCAAAGTAGTTAGATGCCATGTTCTTCAGTTTGGTTCCACCGCCTACTTTGCATCGCACATATCCATAAAGGTTTGCCCACTGTAGCACAACTCCCATGATCACAACCGCCTACACACACACAAGTTTGTTTTTGTGACATATGGGGACATTCCATAGGCGTAATGTTTTTTATATACTGTAAAAAACGTATTTTCTATCCCCTTACACTGCCCCTAAACCTACCCATCACACACACACACACGCACGCACGCACGAACGCACGCACACACACATCACATGAAACATTCTGCATTTTTACTTTCTCAAAAAAACTCATTCTGTATGATTTATAAGCATTTTGAAAAGTGGGGACATGGCCAATGTCCTCATATTTCACCCTCTCCTGTAATACCTGTGTCATACCCATGTCATTATACACATTTGTGTCCTCATATGTCACAAAAACATGCCCCCCATCCCCCCCCCCCCACACACACACACACATACGGCGCACATGCACACACACACACACGCGCCACACATACATACACACACACACACACACACACACACACACACGTCTGGAATATTGAAGCTCACAGAGGTTTTACACAGTAAAACACTGATGTATTTAAGAAGATTTAAAAAAAAAAAAACTCACCAACCACTTTATGTTGAAGGAGAAAAGGGAGCTAAACACAAAGAAAAACCAAAACACCGGACACACGATCAGACCAAACCAGAAAATGCGGGAATCAGAGTTCGAGATGACGTTTTTACTGCTTGCCTATAAAGAAAATACATCAAACAGGAATAAAAGAAATAGTTCAACAAAAAAACTCTCTCAGTATTCATTCATATTCATCCACTCAAATGTGGTTTCTCTTTATCTTGATGGTCCACTTTAGACATTCTACTAACTATAAGAAACTTTGCAACATGTCAACTAACTCTCATTAGAGTATTAGCAGACGGTTAGGTTAGGGTTAGTAGAATAAGTTGACATGTAGTTATTAAAATGTCTAACGTGAACCATCAAAATAAAGTGTTAGTAGATATTAAAGCAAAACTCCACTTTTTCTGAAAATTTTTCAGAAATTTTTTTCAGGCTTATTTTCCAAATCCCTTAGAGTTAAACAGTTGAGTTTTACCGTTTTTGAATCCATTCAGCCGATCTCTGTATCTGGCGGTAGCACTTTTAGTATAGCTTAGCATACATCATTGAATCTGATTAGACCATTAGCATCGTGCTCAAAAATGACCAAAGACTTTATTTTTTCAAAGATAACATTTTTCCTATTTAAAACTTGACTCTTCTGTAGTCACATCGTGTACTAAAACCACACAGAAAATGAAAAGTTGTGATTTTTTCAGACCGATATGGTTAGGGACTATTCTCTCGTTCCTGCGTAATAATCAGGGAACTTTGCTGCTGTCCCATGGGTGCAGCGGCGCGATGATGATATTACAGCGCAACTTTTCATTTTCTGTTGGTCTTAATACACGATATAACTACAGAAGAGTCAAGTTTTAAATAGGAAAAATATTAAAAGTCTTTAGTAATTTTTTTGAGCGCAATGTTAATGGTCTAATCAGATTCAATGATGTATACTAAGCTATGCTAAAAGTGCTACCGCCAGATACAGAGATCAGCTGAAAGGATTCAAAAACGGTAAAACTTAACTGTTTAACTCTAAAGGATTTAGAAAATGAGCCTATTTTCAAAAAAAGTGGAGTGTGTTCCTTTAAGCAGACAGTCTACTAACACTAATGGAAGTAAACATGTAGTTGCAAATTTCTGTGCTTTTTTCCCATTAAACGATAGTTCAAGCTCCAAAACAGCACAAAACGACTCCATAAAAGTGTGCGTGGTCAGCATGTGTGAATATGCAGATTGGAGAATAATGTTCGAGACTCGCAGCGCAGGAGATTTTTAGCGTTTTATTGTTTGTGGTAAATTTGTTTTCCAGCTTCTGTCCCTCACACAGAGCTCTCATGTGACTTCAGAAGGTGTTTTTTTTATTCTGTTTGCTGCTTAACATCCTTCACCAATGTTCCATAGTGTTCCAAAGAGAGTCAATATGTGTGATGATGCGACGGAATTTAGATTTCCTAAGATCTATTCTTTTCATATTTGAACACTGTGACTCAACAGAGGAAATTCCGTTCTTTAAAATAACGATCTAAGTGAAGGTGTTGTACATTTACGGAGTGACTAAACCATTAAACTTTGATCGAGCTGCAATAAAAGTCAGCTATAGCTATATATTGAAGTTGTACATTACCCCAGTATTGTTAGTCAAAATCATAAACTTGATTTTTATTATATGGTTGCCTTCCAGAGTTGCAAAAATCTGTAATATCCGTAAAAGTATTGTAAAGCTGTGGGCGGAGAGACTCACTGATCGGGATTCAAACATCCAATGACTGCGACCGTCGTCATCCACCTGATTCCACCATCTCAAGCCCACCAACAGCCGCCCCGTCACATTCTGCACCAAAACAACACACACACACACACACACAATCATTATTTATGTGCCACACACATAGAGAAGACCAGGTTTAGTACACACTCTCAATTTTACATTCCTCATTTTACATTTAAGGAGAAAACATATCCGATGGGACCTTTATTTTGACAGGCTAATTGCCTCCGCCCACACCGACATCATGATGTCAGCCAAAAAGGAAAATTGATTCAAAGACTGGCACTTTTAAAGGGATTGTTTACACAAAAATGATTTATTCACCTCAAGCCATCCTAAGTGTATATGACTTTTTTGATGCGATGGTCAAATGGGACATATTTTAATACGACTCAATCATACTAGGCTAGTGACAATGCCCCCGAATTTTTGAAAATTGAGGTAGAAAACAAACCCAACAATGTTTTTCCTCATCTCTAAGGCGTCCCACATACGAAATGGATTCTTAGCTAAAAATATGCTGTTTGCATTTCAAGTTTCAAAGCTCTCAGAGCTTGTGTGATTGATCTGCACTAGTTTATATGCCTTAAATGTGCCCTAGAATGAGTTGAAACAATATGTTAAATTGTTCTCTGATATCTACATAGAGGGTATGTGGCTTATTTAAGGGCAAACATTGTCCAGATACAATTTTTCAGGTCCATTTACAACCCTATAAATTGTCCCTAGGATGTAATGCTCTGTTTTTTACTTATTTGGAAGATTAATGAATATTAATGTTGAGCTCTGCTCTGATTGGCTTATTTCAGCAGCTCACAGCAGTTCAGTGAAGCGGCTCGTGAGTCCTGACCATCCTGACAGAACACAGACCGACTAAATGACACTTTAAGCAGAACATCTCAAATGGAGACTGATAAAATGCCGCTTACTTGTTTATTGGTGTTTTCAGATCATCCGTGCGCAAGAAAGAGTTTGTGTCTGTTTAATTTCAGAAATTAAATCCCCCAAACAGAGCTTTTCTGTGAAAAGAACATGTATACTATCCGGTGTTTTACCTAACCATGTCCAATCTGGCAACCATAGGCTCGCTCTCTCTCCCGCGCGCTGATAATCTGAAAACACCAATAAACAAGTAAGCTGCATTTCATCAATCTCCATTTGAGATGTTCTGCTTAAAGTGTGTCATTCAGTCTACATTTTAGACTTGTCTTTTTTCGTCAACGATATTGCATGTTTATATAACGTTAGTCACAATGTAGGCTAACGTTACGCAGTGACTGTGATGTACTCGGAAATACAAGCATGCAAAAACATCATAGGTCTACTTCAGTTCTCAAAAATATAAATATATAACTTATATTTTTACAAAATGAATCGCCTTGTCAAATGACTGTCGTTTTAACTTATATGGTGGAAAAGGTGACGTTTGCTAGAAGGATCGAGTGAATGTAATAATCTGCATTTGAGTACAAAATAATATTACCCTTTGTCATTAGACACACTATTTAGTTTTGTGTGATTGACCTACACTAGTTTATATGCCTTAACTCCCATACAGACAGGCTATATTTTAGTCCTTTTTTGGTTTGGGGATGTATAATAAATATCTGTTAATTTAACAAACTTAGCAGTAAAATATTTTTAGCCAAGTATCCATTTCATATGTGGGACACCTTAGTGATGAGGGAAAATATTGCAGGGTTTAGTTCTACCTCCGGTATCTAAAAAACTAAAGCACCTTTTGACTGTTTGTCACTAGCCTATGCACACCTATTGTGGCTTGAGGTCAGTAAATCATGGGCTAATTTTCATTTTTGGGGTGAACTATCCCTTTAATTTGGAACAACATGCTCAATAAGACCAGGAACATTCATTAAGAAATGAAACGTAAGAGGCTCACCTTTACTGTCCAGAAGTCACATGACAGAAGTAAAATGATGGTGACCATGTTGGCAATAAAACTTCGGCTGAGAAACTCACAAAAGAGGTAGATCAGGATGGCACTCGTGCGGAAGAAAAGATGAAAGAAACAGGCCAGAGGGTGTCTGATAACAACAACATATTATTTAAAAAAAAAAAAACACTGTGTACTATGAGACCTAGCTTATCACAGTTTTAAATGTCAATTAAAGGCACAATATGTAATAAAAGGTTGCTTATTTAAAATGTTTATGTCGGGGAACGCAGCACTGTTTTATCATATTACACACATTTGAGTGTGTTAAAGTTATGCTATAATGCTACGGTGCGTTCGTTCGGCGCTGTTATGAGACCATTGTTCACACTGCAGTGAGCTAGAGCGATATTAGGCATGGTAAAACATGGCACTCGTTGCGGTAAATAAAGAACAGCAGATTTAAACAATAAGACTAACTGTGTTGAGCTGGAGAACAATCATTAGTTTCTGTCCATCAATGATCCAAACAGTTGCTCACCTGCCAAATAAAACACATCAGATATTAAAGCGGCTTTGTTGTTTCCATGGCTTTTAAAAAAAATCGAGTGGTATGATGTCATTGATCGGCAACACACGGACATGGTCCTGGTTAAAAATGCTAATTTCTCTGGATTACATACGTTTCCAAGAATGTTTAAATCAAGAGAAATAAGCATTTTTAACCAGGACCATGTCCGTGAGTTGCCTATCAATGACACATTACCCTCGATTTATATATATATATATATATATATATATATATATATATATATATATATATATATATATATATATATATGCTGTTCTAGTGTTTTTTTTATTTAATCCAAAAATCTTACATATTGTGCCTTCAATGTCAATTTCTCTAATCCATTTGTTTTCTCACTTGATGTTTGATTTCCTCTCCCTAAATGCGGTTTCATCCTCATGGAATAATGGTACTTCACCCTGAGAGTCCTTCAAAACAAATCATGTATCAATTCAGCACATCTTTTGCCTCTGAGTATAACGTTTTTTGTAGTTATAGCGTATAAATGCAACGATCCACAAGACATGCAGAGCTGCACTTAAACTTGACAAAAAAAGTAAAACTCGACCTAGGAATCATATAGGAATTAGGGCTTTTTCATAAGAGGTTTATTTAAAGGGAATATAAGTGACAACTCACCTGTCTGATCATGCTGGCGCAGGTAGCCTTATTTCCTGCTGACGTGTATGTAAACAAACGTGTCCACTCTAGAGAAGCAAACGCTACTTGTGTTTCATTTGAGCTTTACTTCCTGTAGGGGGCGCTTGGTGGCTCAAATAACGATTCTTCAAAGAATCACAAGCCAATATCAGGATTTTTTTACAGTCTATGATCAGGACGTTTTAATCATAGACTGTAAAAGGTTTTAACCATATTTTTTATATTTTTACAGTACAGATATAATTATTAAAAATATATGATATACAAAGATTCGTATATATGTAAGAAACAAAGGAAATATATCCCAGAAATAACATAAAAATCTTTTTTTTTAAACATCACTCTCCAGTATTATTTAGAAACGATCGTGATTGGTCGATTATGCAGCGGTTAGAAAACACCTGTCATCACGTGACAACGCCGCTGACATGCAGCTTCAGCACCGGTCCTGCCCAAACAAAAGGTTTTTTTTGAACTAATACAGACATAATAAAAGTGATGATACGCTGTTCTGAAACTAGAGAAAAGGGTCAACAAAGTCCACGATGAAAAGAGTTTTGCTTCTCTTGATATCAGCTGTTTTAAGTCAACATTACCCTTTTTTTAGTCCAACGCATTTGTATTGCGCTTTTTACATAGTTTCAAAGGAGCTTTATGATGTTCATTTTCATAATATCTTAATATTTTCATGCTTTATAAGTTTTATTTAGCAGATTAGAGCTGGCTGATAACACAGTTTACATTTTGCGATGAGACAAGCAATCAAGTAATTGAGATATGCTATAGGCCATAGCATACTGTACGTAAATGGATAAAGTTGGACATACACTTTTAAAAATAAAGGTGCCGGGAAGAACCAAAAATGGGATTTCACAGTGATACCATAGAAGAACCATTTTTGGTTCCCCAAAGAACCGTTTTATGAAAGGTTCTTTAAAGAACCATTTTTTCCCCTAACCATTTTATAGTCTAAAGAACCTTTTGTGCCATGGAAAGGTTGTTTGGATATTAAAGTTTCTTCTTGGACCCATACACCCTGCCAAATAACCATTTAAGAACCTTTATTTTTAAGAGTGTACTTATATATCCAACATAAGAGCTAGGAGATAATATAATGACATTTTGCTACAAAATAATCAAGAAGTTTTTGCTTTTCTTGAGTAGCCTATACAAAATGCGGATAAAGTTGGATATAAATGATATACATCTTTATATAGAGTAGGACAAAGACTTTTTTATAGATTTTTTATGTCATAATTAACAGTTTGATATTAATTGAACTGGGTGTCATGTCTTTGGAGGGCATGGTTTTGGAGAGATGGTGATTGTAGTGGTGGGGCTAGTCTAACTCAGTGTCTAAGTCAGCGAAATGGTGGAAATGCATTTTTTAGTGCCACTTAAGTAGCATGGCATTACAGTCTACATTTAAGAGGAAATGAGAGACAGAGGTATATGTCTCGTCATGTTTTTCATGGGAGGTCATGTTTTTCGTGGAACCCACAGCTAATTATGCAATAGAGGGTCAACAGCTGGCCTATTAAATATTTTACAGTCAACCAAATGTGGGCCTTTATCGTCATTGTGGTAGATGTTTTACGGACAAAATAGCTCTTGTGAATTTGTCACTAAGTTATAGTTTGGACTCTCATGTGACGGACCAAAGGTCGCTCTGTTTTTCTTCCTACTGCTCATTCCCTTCACGATGGCTCTTCGACACAACGTCCTGCTTTTCCTTTGCATTTCACCATTTGCTAATGCCCTCTACAAGCAATGGATTCCAGACACCAATTTTGAAAACGCAACCAACTGGGATAAAGGCTCTGTCCCCTGCGGGAATGACCAGGTGGTGTTTTTAGCTCAGAGGAAAGTGTCGGTGTACGTAGAAACGGCTCACACTATCAGAGGGATGAGTTTGCCGATGGACGGGCAGCTTATTTTGGCATCTGGCGCTGGGTTTTCTGTGAGAGAGGGCGGAGATCCGGGTTGTGGATCTGGGGTCACGGCACAGTTTAAAGACCCAGAGTCTCTGAAATGGTTCGACCCGTCACTGTGGGTGGCTGCGACCACAATCGACGACCTGCACAGGGGTACACATCAGTTTTGCGTCCATGAGGAGAGTGTCCCGTGCCAGTTTGATGACGTTGTGTTTCGAGAGGCCACCTCATTCCGCGTGGATGTTTCATGTGATCATGATGTGCCTGTGAAGAGTGTGTCTGTGCTTGGGAAAAAGTTCACCAGCAGCTCTGAGTTTTCTCAGTACCTCTCATCCGACTTGGGCAAGTTGGAGTTTCACGGCTCCTCGTCAGTTAGCATTGTCGGTTCCGCCTGTGGCGATATCACGGGATGCATCTGCGACAACTCTAGACATCGCGACGAGATCTGTGCAAACGTGAAATGCGATCCGTTGGAGTGCAAGAAACCCTTGCACCCTGTGGGACATTGCTGCGATGTTTGTGGCGCCGTTGTGGACGTTCAGTTCTCTTCGAACTTCAACTTCGAGTCGTATCGTCAACGGCTGCAGCATCTCTTTCTCAGCCTGCCTAAGTATAAGTCTGTACTGATGGCCATGTCGAAAGTGTCAAAGGAGCAGAGGCTACTGGGAGTGATCCCTTTCAAGGCCAATGAAGAGATTCAGGTGCTGCTTTTGGACCAGGAAACGGGTCAGGAAGCCGGGAAGCTGGCCGAAACTCTTGCTCGTGATGTAGTGCAGGATGTGCACAACCAGGGCTCGAATTTCGGCATCACCAGTGCAGATTTTAAGGCGTCTTCTGGGGCGAGCAGCAGCGAAGTGGCTGGAAATAGTGCGGGTGTTGTGGTCGGTGCGGTTCTGGGCACCCTAATCGGAGTCGGTTTACTCGCAGTCGTTATTGTCCTCTATCGGCGTGGCTTTGTTAAGCTACCCAGAATGCCTAGCCTCCCCTCGCTCAGCAAATGGAAGAACAATAGCGAAATTGGGGAGCTGGGTGGCCCCATGGACCACGGCTTTGACAACCCCATGTTTGACAAGCCGACTATGATGCCAGAAGTCCCAGGGCTTTACGGGACAGAGGCGATGAACTCAATAACCCTAACCCAGATGGGAGTGCACTTTGTGAATCCTGTTTATGATGAAACTGATTTTAATGGATGATAAGTGTTGTTTTATCTGATCTGATGTTGGATGTGATGGCAAAATAACCTGAAACTTCTTGAAGCTTTTTAAAGTTTTTGAAGCTTTCGAACAATTTGAACAAGAATTTAATCAATAACTAAATTAAAATTTAAAAAAAGACTTGCACTTGTGGTAAAAAAATAAATAAATACACACATGCTTAATTTTCTGTACTTTCATACCACTTGATAAAAAAGAATTGGCAGTCTTGCCAATCTTAGTTGTCTGAAATTTTTGGCTATAATATTGTATATTACCCTTTAAATCAGGGTTCAATTCTGGGAGTTTAACTCAAACCTGCATTTGAATAAATACATAAATAATACTATGTGCAATTGGCAGTGTTTATATAATATAATCCCATGTTGATGTTATTTGTTGCCATAACATACCTTTTAAATATCAAAGAAAACTCTTGAGGTCAATCAGTCAAGTTTTAATATCATGTTTAACCTCCGGTTTTCAGGCGACTACTTTCAATTCTGGATTCTTGCCATGTTTGACAGATAGCAAGACTGACTATGCTTGTGACAAATCCTATTGTTCACCCTTAAAAATAAAGATTCTTCAGCAGTACTTGTTCTGGAAAGAACTCAGTTCTTATCAAGGACCCATTTCGGCTTCTTGAGTTGCTAAATGGCTCTTTAAAAAGGTTTGTTAGTTCTGTGTTGCCTTCTAGTCCTTTAGTTGTTTTAATCCTGGTCTTGGAGAACCTCAACTGCACATTATTATGTCTTTTTTCTTTATCTGACATGTCCGGTTCAGTTGATGAAGCTCTCTAATGAGACATACAGATAAAAAATATTCAATGCTGTGGGTCGCCAGGAATAGATTAAAAATCACTTTAAATCGCTAGTACAAAGATGGTTTTCTAAAGAACTGGAAAATAAAACGATTCCATGTTTAGCTCCTATTAGGAGTGCAGTTCTTATTGGTGATGTCTATTTATATATATATCATATACTGTATTTAGCATACTTATTGTCCTGTAATGATCATTGAGGCTAGTGCTCATAAGAAATTTGTTCGTTTTTACAGTCATGGCATTTACAGCCTTTCATTCTCCACAGGCTTTGAACCGCCCTGTAAGAGATCACATTTATAATACAAGTTTGCTGACCCCTAACTATTGCAGTATGGACAAAGGGAGGCAGGGGAATACTATGAAACAAAAGATTCAGATCATTAATGCTTACCAAAATGGCTGTTTTCCACTTTAAAGGTTAACACATTAATCATATTTTTACTAGGACAAAACCACACTTCACAAAAAAAAATGTATGAATTAGTTTAATCATTACATACCAGCAAATGTCATTATAAATAAAGTTGATGTATGCGTTATAAAACATGGCTGTAAATGCTGAGCAATAAATATTGAAGGAAGACATCATGTAATTCAATCACAGCTGGACGTTAAAGAACCTGCTGTATTGCAGACCTGTGCATGAACCATACAGTTTACTGACGATATACTTCAGTTAAAATCAAAAACCTACTGTTGTGATAAACGACATGAAACGGTTTAATGAGTTCTGCGCTCTGCAACTTAAAGCTCAAGGATCAACAAAGGGCTCTCTGTGCAAACTAACTCAACCATGCTTCACACAAACTACTTGTGTTTCAAAAACGTGTTATGGCCAGATACATGTAAACATTACATGTAACATAATGTGAGGGCGAAGACAAAGGCTTTTATCCTACATAACAATGTTACATAATCTTGTGAGGACACAATCCTACATTGTGTCCTCACAACAGCAATCAATTTACTGTACATTTCACCATTTACAGCTGTCCAATAACTACACAAGGCTGCATTGGCCATCATGTATCCGAATCTCCCTGTGTGTAATTAACAAGAATAGCACAGCTACAATTACCACCATGTTGTGTAGCACATACTTATTTTTGCATGTCTAACAAAGACAGATTATAAAACATTTGTCAAATTATATACACAAGTTATGTCTTAAATTACATTTTGTATAGAAATATTCAGGCACTGAGAAATATGCCCCATGGGGGCAGCTATATTATAAGAGTGCATGTAATGAGATGTGACCTCATTTTCGCTCTCTGGATTTGCCACATGACATGTGATAACCATTACATTTCTTACCATTTTTATGCATATCGCCCTGTTTGTGTCAGTTAGGTAATATAGTCATTCAGCTATTTCAACATTGGTCCACTATAAACCTCTACTGTAAAAGTTTTATTGCATTATTACAATAGACACTTTCTTTATAACACAGGTTGTTTTTATTTCTGCCTGATTTAGAGTTGATTTAGGCCAAGGGTGTTCAATCCTGCTTCTAGGGGCAGATTTGTCTTTTTAAACACACCTGAGCTAGTTAAAAGAGGTCTTTTGGACCACTAGAAACTTCCAGGTATGTGTGTAGGTGTAACAGAAGCAAACTATTAAGAGTTGAGTGTGTAAACCTCACTCCCATGGCCTTAAGAGGCGCATTAACTTGGAGTGGGTCAAGTAAAACCGGTTACAATTGGTGCCGTGACCCGGATGGGCGTGAGATTTAGGGGGTGAGTGTAACAGAATCAAACCTCACTCCCATGGCCTTAAGAGGCACATTAACTCGGAGTGGGACAAGTAAGACCGGTTACAATTGGTGCCGTGACCCTGATGGGCGTGAGATTTAGGGGGTGAGTGTAACAGAATCAAACCTCACTCCCATGGCCTTAAGAGGCGCATTAACTCGGAGTGGGTCAAGTAAGACCGGTTACAATTGGTGCCGTGACCTGGATGGGCGTGAGGTTTAGGGGGTGAGTGTAACAGAATCAAACCTCACTCCTTAAGAGGCACATTAACTCAGAGTGGGTCAAGTAAGACTGGTTACAATTGGTGCCATGACCCGTGTGGGCGTGAGATTAAGGGTGCGAGTGTAACAGAAGCAAACTATTAAGAGTTGTGTGTGTAAACCCTGCAGGAAGGTGACTCTGCAGGAGAGCAGGATTGGACACTTGTAGTTTACGCTTTCTTTTTGTTTCATTGGCCAAATGCTGACAAAGTAACTTTTGCCGTCTTTAAAGATAAACGTTACAATGGTTCTGTAAACTCTTACTTATTCGTCAACTTTAACATTCATTGATGTAAAAACAGACATTAATGGAAGAACTTCACAACGCAGTGTCTTCTATGCAACCTGGGTCATCGATGGCCTCCAGTCGGCGCTGACAGCTGTCTATGATCTTCTTGCGGGGCCCCAAGGGGATGTGAATGCTCTTGAGGTCACTATCAGAGCACAGCAATAGGGCATCAAGGTCGATCTTTTCCCTTTTGAAAATAGGAACAAACTCGTTCATGCTCTGTGTGGCCAGGAACACTTCCAATGGGCTGGTGTCAGGCTCATCATCATCATCCAGCCCCAGCTCAACCTCGTCCCACGGCAGCTCCTGCACGTTCCTCTCTTGCAGGCTACGGGCGCTTCCGATGCTATCCTCATCCAGACTGGGCGCGCGATGCATCCGGCTACGTAGGCGCACATTATCGACCCGTTCGCTGCCTGCAAGACTGCCTTCATCTCTGCTACCAATGCCAAAAAGTCCACCGCTCACATAGTTGCGGCGAAAAACCATGGTGCCCAGGCCGGGACGGTTGAAGAGTGAGTCGTGGCCTGAGTCGGTGCTGATCTCTGAGTACTCCACATCTTGACCGTGCAGGTCGGGTTCACTGATGGCACGCGAGACTGCATCCTCATTGTCATTGGAGAACATGTCCCGTATGTTGCGACGAGACCGGTCCTTAGGGTTGACGTATGTACCCTGCTTCATAAACATGACGTCATTGCCTAGTTGTAGGCCAGACAAAGAGCGGACACTCTTCCTGCCATCCTCGTAAATCTTGAATGTTCCATCACCTTGCTTCTTCTTCTCAAGCTTCCTCTGGATTTTAGTTTTGCCCCTGGCTGTGGCGTGGATAGTAGCCTAGAGTGACAAAGTTGGATAAAAATGTGTTTTAGTGACTGTGGTGTGTAACTAACATCAAACATTTATAGGGTTAGTTCACCCAAAAATTTTAATTCTGTCATTAATTACTTACCCTAATGTCGTTCGACAGCCGTAAGACCTCCGTTCATCTTCAGACACAGATGAAGATATTAGTGTTGAAATCCGATGGCTCAGAAAGGCCTTCATTGACTCCAAGGTCATTTCCTCTCTCAAGACCCATAAAGGCACTAAAGACGTCGTTACAAAGCCCATCTCACTTCAGCGGCTCTACAATCATTTTATGAAGCCACGAGAATAGTTTTTGTGTGCAAAATAAACTAAATAACGACTTATATAGTGATGGGCCGATTTCAAAACAAAGCTTTGAACCGTTATGAATCAGTGAGTCGATGTTTCAGATCACCAAAGTCACGTGATTTCAGCAGTTTGACACGCAATTCAAATCATGAATTGATTCGGTGATTCATAATGGTTCAAAGCTTTATTTTGAAATCAGCCCATCAGTGGGTCTTGAGAGAAGAAATGACCTTGGAGTCAATGAAGGCCTTTCTGAGCCATCGGATTTCAACACTAATATCTTCATTTGTGTTCTGAAGATGAACAAAGGTCTGACGGGTGTCGAACGACATGAGGGTGATGAACTAATGAATTTTTCATTCTTTAAGTATTGAAGAGCAATTTGAGAAATTCTGACCTGGGAATATGGCACATTAGTGGCAGTGTTGAAGTGGTGTAACTTGCGACTCAAGGTGCTGCTGGCATAGCTGGAGAAGCTCATGGCATCCGAGACTGAGGCTTCTGTTGTCTCTCTCTGAAATTTCCGCTCCATACGCCGCCGGTGCTTCTGCTGCAGTTTAACACACTCCTTGATGCGCCGTTCGGCATCACGAAAAGCCCGGTCCTTCAGTTTGCTTACTAGCTTGGGGTTGAGGGCTGTCTGCTTGGCAGCGATGGAGTCCAGATAGCGCACACAATCCATGTGGTTCTTGGTGGCGGCCATGTCCAGAGGCGTGTGGTAATCGTTGTCCAGGCACCACACATTGGCACCAAACGACACCAGGAAAGACAGGCAGTTGAGATGGCCATTGGAGGCAGCCAGGTGAAGCGGCGTGTTCCCCCATATGTCACACTTGTCTGGGTTCCCCCTGAAAGTAGAGCCGTGATAGATCCATATCAGGTGTGGCATTTAACCGTGACCTTTATGAAACTACTACTCAGAACAGGGGTGCCCAATCCTGTTACTGGAGATCTACCTTCCTGCCAAGTTCAGATCCAACCCTGATCAAACACAACTGAACCAGCTAATTAAGATCTTCAGGAGCACTTGATAATTACAGACAGGTGTGTCGGATATAAACTTTGCAGGTAGTTGGATCTCCAGGAACAGGACTGGTCATCCCTGACTCAGACCATATGACCTATTATGTAAAGTTATATTTAATACATAACATGGCAACATAATTCACACTTTCAAGTGTTAGGTGATACGGGTGTCATTATAACTTGTTTCATACCCCAAAAATAGCCGAGTTCACATTGGCAATCCCATGATTTTTTGATTATGTTTTCAACACCGGCTTATCATCCATGAAGGCCAGTAAATAATGCATAGGTCAATGAAACCGAAACAAACAAAAATCATCAAATGTCATAAAAGAGCAAACAGGTGTGTTTTACATACGCATACGTTCTCATAGAGCAAATCTTAGTATGTTTTTTTATATAAGCCAGTGATCCAGGGTTTTCTCCGCTAATGCCGATCCAGAGCATTGGATCTGTAATTTGATCGCCTGCCTGAATAAGAGTAACTCACTGGGTGTCTCCTTACTCAGAAGAATGATGGAGTTGTGTCACACTAAATTCCTGCATAACCACAGCACATTTCTCAAGTAATGTCACAGCAGGCAATAATTTGCTAATTTATGACCGCTAGACGCTACATAATATTCACTTTTTATCGAAATATCTATACAGAGCACAACTGTACAAAAAGGTAATTTGAAGTACTCAATCTAATATATGATCCCACATTTCCATTAGAGTTCAGCGTAGATGTATAAGTACTTGCTATACAATACACTTTGCATGAAGACTCAAAACCATGGGATGCATTATGATATGATAACTATATCGCTTGAAATTAAAGTCAGGTTGAAACTTTGTTTTGCTTTACTTTTGGGGCCATCCAAGATGTCTTAAATGGCACTTAAAAATGCTGGTTTTAAAGTTTAAGTTGATTTATTTCTTCTTTAACTAAGCTGTTGAAAATTATATGATTGCACACATAAATACATTTTACACATTTTATTTTAAAAGGTATCAATGCAATATAGCATTGCATTATATAATATATAAAAATATAATCTAATACTATGACGTATATATGATTTGTGTAACCCTAAACCTTTTCACTATACAGTTAGGCTGAGTCTGTTTTCTGCAACTAGTGCTGGCTGAGCCTAATTAATATTTAATGGCTGACAGGTGAAGCCTTGCAGTGATGCATTATGGATGAGAAAAGCTGCAAGGTTTTCACAGTTAGCAAAGGGAGCTGTGTGCTGTACTGGGTCAAGCCAGAATTTGGATTATGACCCGCTAACCTGCCTGACCTTGATTTTTTGCATGCCAATACTTCCATTTAACCAAATACATAGCTCCCTATAAATCCTTATACAGAACAAGCAGACATGTCCTGCAGCTGTTATGAACCGTCCTTTTTACCCCACTAATACTGTCAGATAATAAGATGTATGACACTAGAACAGAACTTTTATATAATATCATATGCTATCTCCTAACAAATGACTGCTATATGATCGCCACCACCCATAAATGTCTATTTTTACTGCCGTTACTATTTTTACCATCCCTATTTCTTAGCTTAACTTCTTATAGCATGAGTCAGACTCTGTTCTCATGCACGGTAATGCACTAATGACCTCTTGAAAACCTTTTTTCGGTAAACATTTGGCATTATCGTGGGAATTCATGCTTCAGGGATCCATGCAGTGCATTGACTTAATCACTTCAGAGAAGAAACACCCAAATAAAGGGATTAATCACTGAATCCCTATGTGTACATGGGCATAAGTTGGCTCTAAAGCAGAAAAGCGATGCTTGCTTTGCTTTATGTGGAGATTACACAATAGCCAGTGGCTTTCAACGTTCAAATAGTCCGATTATCCATTCAGGACTGCTGAGCATTGGGAGAACTTCTGACAATTAAGAGGTTTTATAAAGGGCCGCTAGGTCTGCCGAGGAAACCAGGTCAGCTCTAATGAAAGCTTTTGTGTGGTCGCTTTTATCTGCCATCTATCTGCATTGACAGAGGGGCCTTCGATCAAATCATGGAGAATTGTTAATGCATTCTTAGTGATAAAACAACTCAAATGACACTGCAAACAAATAAGGGCAGTATATCCATCTTAAGGTGCATTCAAGGTATACATTTTTAATCAGTCCATACATTAACTGGGAATCGAACCTATGACCGTGGTGTTGGCATGCTCTGCCTTACAGGAACTCAAAAACAGAAAGACTGTAAAAATTACCAGTAACAAAACTACAGAGCACTAGAACTGCAGGAACTCAATAATATGGGTAAAAATGGTATGATAATAATAATTAAAAAAACACCAGAACCTAAACTATAGATCACTAGAAATGCAAGAACTCAAAATTATGGGTGAAAATGGTAAATAATAATAATAAAACTGTACAAAACCAGATCACTAGACCTACAGGAACTCAAAAACATGGGACAAAACGCCAAAAACCATCACTAGACCTACAGACACATGAGTAAAATGGTAATAAACACCAGTACCAAAACAGGGGTCCGTTCTTCGTACCTCACTTAACACATCTGAGAGGATTTGACAGATCCCAGATCTTCTAATCGTGATAACTGATCTCTGGCTAATTTGGTTCTTTAAATTAATTTGCGGATTGGATTAAAATATCTGGATTAAGTTATCTGAGATTACTGCTTGTTCCCTGAAGAGGGCAGATGATCGATACTCGAAACCACGATCAGCAATGCAGCGATTGGGTGGCGGCAAGACAACGCAATGACATAATATAATTAAAAAAGCCACCTGGCAAAAAACTTGACAAATAAAAAAAAAAGAGAGAGAAAAAACACGACTTCTGGACCTTTATAAGGAAACAGCCAAGTGACCAAACCAACATAAAAGTTTAACAGATAAATGTTTTTTTTTAAACATGATTTCCAGTTATACTGACGATTTTATAGTATTTGTACACCCTTTACATTTTTAGTTCAATGTTGTAATTAGCAATTCATTACATTTTTAAGTCAATTTGGAGCAGATTTGTTACGTGACAGCATTAAAGTTTCTTCAAGATCAAGTTCTCTGCTTCAAGCCATCCCATAATATCCGTCATCACTCACATTAATGCACGACTCAGAATAATGTTACAGTAAGACTGCAATATAAAGTAATTATTCCATCACAAATAAATGTCTCAATCGAGTGGCTGTGTCTATAGTATTATACACCTTTTAAACAACATTATAATATTATTTTCAAATAAAATAAATATTATTATTATTATTTTAAATGATTATTGCCCCTGGTTCAGTAATGAACCCTTGTAATAAAGTAGCAGTGGCTGGGACAGATTTTAAGTATCACCACAAGATGCGATCTAATCCTGTTTACATGAAATAAATCCCGAGCAGGTTTAAGCTTCCGGACCTGTTGCTATGACAGCAAGTCCACGATGAAGAACCAAACAATCCGAGGTCATGAAAAATCGTCAATAGTTAAATCCAGATAATTGAGTTAGGGACGTAAGAACGAACCTGGCTACTAAAACTAAAGGGAGTCACAAACGGGAAAATATCAGTACAAAAACAGATCATTAGAACTACAGGAACTCACAAACATGGGGAAAAAGTTGGGAAAATATCAGTACAAAACAGATCATTAGAACTACAGGAACTCACAAACATGGGGGAAAAGTTGGGAAAATATCAGTACAAAAACCGATCATTAGAACTACAGGAACTCACAAACATGGGGAAAAAGTTGGGAAAATATCAGTACAAAAACATATCATTAGAACTACAAGAACTCAAAAACATGGAAAATAGCTGGGAAAATACCAGTCCAAAAACAGATTATTAGAACTACAGGAACTCAAAAACATGAAAAAAGATGGAAAAATAACTACAAAAACAGATCCTTAGAATGACATGATATCAAAAACATGAGGGGAAAAGCTGGGGAATTAACAGAACAAAAACAGATTACTAGAACTACAGGAACTCAAAAACATGAAATAAATAAAAAATAAATAAATACCAAAAAATAAAATAAAATAAAATACCAGGACAAAAATGAATCACTAAAACTTTAGGAACTCAAAAATACCAGGACAAAAATAATAATAGAAAGGCTATTATTGTTTTTGTCCTTGTATTTTTGTTATTTCATTCTTCTGAGTTCCTATAGTTCTAATGATCTGGTTTTGTACTGGCATTTTTCCAGAATTTGTCCAGCTTTTCGAGTTCCTGTAGTTCTAATGATCTGGTTTTGTACTGGTATTTTTTCTTGTTTAGTTTTTTCTATAATAACTTTTATATATATATATATATATATATATATATATATATATATATATATATATATATATATATATATATATATATATATATATATAAGGTATTTTATTGATGTAGCCTAATCAAATATAGTCAGTGTTGACATTTAGTTCTGCTTAATGTTTTTGACTGGAATAAAACCATTTAGTTTACTTGTTTTGGGGTAACTTTATAAAACGTTGTACAGTGACTAAACCTGGTCATTTATGGTGTGGTGTTAGTTTGACCTCAGTATGAACTGAAATATTACATAAAACCACCATAAACATCACAAGTACAGATTTAAGGAAGTAGATTTGGATAACCAAGAACTGTATGTTCCACACCCAATTAACTCTAATAAAATCATCAGCGCAGAGAAGAGTCCACCGAGGTGTGACGGATGACTGTGACCAATGCAGGTTCCTCCGTGGTGCCACACACACACACACACACACACGTTGAACGTCTGCTAAAGTTAAACAAACCCAGCTGTTGTGACTGTAAATGCAGGCCTTACCCTCTCCCGACGATGAGCCGCAGCGCGTCCAGGTTGCCGTGGTACGCGGCCCATAGCGTCGGTGTCATGCCATCCTCATCCGGGGCGTTCAGGTCCTTCCGCGTCGCTTCTTTAAGCAAGTCAAGGTAGCCATCCCGAGCTGCCTTGTGGTATTTGTCATTCATGGTGCTCTCGGACCTCAGCCTCCATCACTCTCGCACGGGCGCTGGGCATTAGGTCTGAACCCCTGACCGGAGGCGCGATGAGTCTCCAAGGACGCCTCGGACGCTCGCGTTGCTCCCCGGCGTCCCCGCGAGGGTGTGGCTTCAGCTCCGTGCTTACAAAACGCACTTTCTTTCTTTCTCTTTTTTTATTATACCGATTTAGGATTCAAATAATTGTTTAATGAAAGTAAGACTTTCTTGCAAAAACAGCCCTGCTCCAAAAACATACACACATATTCATCACAAACTGCATTATTAAAAACTAGCCTATGGTCTTTAATAGATTATTAGTGACATACATATTCAAGTAAAGTGGCCCCAAAAACTTTAAGCTGCACTTGAGAAGTGCAAAAATATGCTAGAGTATATTCATCAGTATTATCATTACATTACCCACTAATGTTTGACAATCACAAATTGTCATAGTAATTTTAAATATTTTATAATTTTCAAACCTTTTGTGTGTGTGTGTGTACTTGTTTTTGTAATATAAACCTGAGATCACCTTCAATGAAAAAAAGGAAAACACAAATTGTCCAGAGTTTACTTAATCTTATTATTTGTGATCTATACACAACAAAATTGTTTCTCTTCTAAATATGATTTTCTTTTTTTCTTTTTTCTTTTTTTTTTTTGCTTTCAAATAATGTAAATTTCTAAAATGTGCAATCTACTAGATAACATTATTTGGGGTTAATGTGAACCAATCAAGTAGCCTACTTGAACATGATTTTTGCTGAAACTGTAGTTTTCCCAGCATGCTTTGCTTGGGACTTGACGAGAAGAGTAAAGTTGTTGAACTTAAGTTTTATTTTATGTGTTTTTTGGGCAAAATTAGATAAGGTGGATACTTTATATTGTTTTATAGCGTTTAATGTTTAATTATGTTGGAATAATTAGAGCCATTTAAATTATACTGGGTTACCATAGCGATTGCTTAGGATGTGGACTGAGACAGCACATGTCATTAAAGAGCATTTCATAGCACTTAACATGTGCTAATGCTGGCCAATAGTATAAAAGCTAGTTAGTTGGTCTTATTTATTAATCAAGTGATCACAAAAACAGATTAAACTTGTGATTAGAATAAAGAGGCAGGCTCTCAAGCCCCCCTGTGCATATCACTGTTGTTAGGAAGCCATATTAAAATCATTTTGAGAGTACTCAATTGGGTTACTTAAAATGACTTCATTCCATGATGTTGAAGTTATGTGAACAAATTATGTTTGTTTAACCTAACTGATTCATGTGGAACCGATGTACATGATTAAATCATGGAAATCCAAGACACCTTTTTTTCAGTGTACATTGTGGGGACCAGCCAGTGTTCCCCACAATGTAAGTGGAGTTATAAACATACGAAATGTGTGTGTGTGTGTGTGTGTGTGTGTGTGTGTGTGTGTGTGTGTGTGTGTGTGTGTGTGTGTGTGTGTGTGTGTGTGTGTTTACCCTGAAAAGTGTGTTCCTATGCTCTTGCTAAGATATTTTGTTATGCAATTATTTAATTTCACATCTTAAATTTGTGGCTTTAGTGGCCAAAATATTCACTGAATACTCAAGTTTTAACATGGAAAAACTGACACACATTAAATTAGGCATGTTAATTTCTTCACATTAATGCTGCTCCAGTTGTACATTTAAATGTAGGGAATTATTAATAAGCATATACATTTTTAATATTGCATCTGTGAGTTGTATTTATGGGCGTTATGCATATATGCCATATATCTCTGTCCCATCACACTTTGGCATTATCATGCCCAGCTCCACTGATATTTGAGGATTTATTATTTAATTGCACAGCGATGATTTTTCTAATTATTTGTGTACTTTTTGTTGTGTCTGACAGGTTACAGGTCCTTCAGCGTTACTACAGTAAATCATTGTGTCTGCAAGTGAACATATATATAAGCCATGAAGTGGCACACTCCTCAGAAGGCCAGCGGTTTCTACTCGTGGTGAGTGAAGGACACTAAACTATCTTTTTTAACTGCATCTGCTAATTGAATAAATGCCAGATTCTGCTCTAGCTTTTGTACCATGTTTACCTCTGAGCTGCTAATATTGTTGCAAGTCGCTTTGAATAAAAATGCCTATGAAATGATTAAATGTGAATAATAATGCTGCTTTTAATATCTGTGGTGTTAACGTTAATACGTTGCGCTCATGGGACACAAAGGACACAATGAACAATTGAGCTCAAATTGTACAACTCAAACATTTACAATGAAATTGGGCGAGGCTCGATATTGCACGGACTCCGAAAAGCCGGGTAAATAAAGGCTTAATATTTTGAAAACAGATATGACTGGAGTAAATATAAGCGTAATATTTATGGATGACTCAGAGCTGCGGGTGTCTGATCAGTACTTCACGTTTCCTCCGTCACCAGAGAGAGCAAGAGTAGAGGCTGTGCTGGTAGTTAAACACTAGTAGTCGATGTTAAACACTGTTATCACAATAGCTGAGGGCCATTGGCTGGCCGTGCTCCAGTGCAAGCAAAGGTGAAATCTCTTTAGATGTCCAATATTGTCAAGTCAGATTTGAGGATGCAGGTCCCCTTCAGATGTGGGACAGACGCAGGACTAGACGTAAGCGGAAGACAGGGGAGGTGATTAGTTGGATGCGGGTTCAGGTATATATACAGCTCGAGGAAGCTAGACCGCTTTTAATCATTTGGCTTGACACTTGTCCGTTTGTGGGAGGTCTTCACATGCTACTCTTGGGACTCAACTTGTGTTTTCTTGTGGACAGCTCTTCTAACTCAATCAACATGACGACCAAGGAAGACCTGGAAGCCATGGAGAACCAGATATCCACCATCCAAGTTAGCAACTTGCCCAGCCCGGTACTTGCCCACGGCACGTTTAAAACTGCGGAGAAGGGCCGCAACTGGGGATGGCTTCTGTCGGGACTCATCTGCCTAAATATCCTGCTCCTGGGGATCGCCATTGTGAGCGGGAGTGTCTTCAACAAGGTCCAGATCTCCTCGTCTCACCTCCTGATTTTCCTCATCTTGCTCGTCATTCTCACCACCGTATGGATGGTTTACTACAAAGTCCACACTTCTCGGGTGTACCGTGCGGTGCTCTACAAAGACAGTCATGCTGGACCGGTTTGGCTAAGAGGTAAGTCTTCGTTCTTACGCTCCAATCCAAATTTTGAAATGGCTTTGAGTGAACCCAGCAAGTCATTTGATGCCTCGGTTAACTACACTGTCAGAAAAAAAGGTATATTGCTGTCACTGGGGCAGTACTCTAAGGTACCAAACCCTAAAAGGTACTAGTATGTACCTTTAAGGTACTAATTCGCACTCTTGAAGTACTGATATGGACCTTTTAAGGTATTAATATGTACCATTTAGGGGTAAGTAAGGTACAAAGAAGTGCCTTTTCACTTTTGTACCTTAGGGTATCGCCTCAGTGACAGCACCGTAAACCCACTTCTAGCCAAAATAACCTTGAATTTGATCATTTTTGCCAAAATAACTTGCGAGACGTATGATATTCCATCATGTAAGCAAAGTCAACAATGATTACAACGTGTTTGGTGTCATTTCTTTGACCTGTTCATGTTCTGGATGACTAGGCTATTCTTGGGATATGGTTATACATCTATTACATTTGACATTTTTCAGCCTTCACTCTTAAAAATAATGGTGCCAGGAAGAAACAAAAATGGGGTTTCACATGCAGGGATGCCATAGAAGAACCACTTTTGGTTCCCCAAAGAACCGTTTTGTGAAAGGTTCTTTAAAGAACCATTTTTTCTAACTATTTTATAATATAAAGAACATTTTTGCACTACAAAAAAACTTTTGTGCAATGCAAAGGTTCTTTAGATATTAAAGGTTCTTCATGAAACCATACACCCTGCCAAAGAACCATTTAAGAACCTTTATTTTTAAGAGTGTAGGCGTCAGGGCTGTGTTTGGACGGCTATCTTTTAAAAACGCAAAATTGCTTGCTGGGAAATCAAACTCATGTTGAATTAAAGCCAAGTCTCAAGTGCTTGTATTGTGCTTGTGTCTTCTTCAGCTGGACTGGTTCTGTTCGGCGTCTGCAGCGTCATCATGGATATTTTCAAGATAATTTATTACGCGGGTCGTATGAACTGCGATTCGCCTGTGAAAATAGCCTTCCCTGCTGTGCAAGCTCTGTTTGTCATTGTCCAGGTAGGGTTTAAAATAATGCACAACATTTCCTTCTCTTTTAAGCTATTTGTTCTTGTGTTTAAAGATCAGTTTTTAAACCTAATCTCTTCCCTATTCCAGACATACGTCCTCTGGGTCCACGCTAAAGACTGCGTACAGATACAGCAAATCGTCACACGGTGAGTCCTCGGTTTCCAAGATCTGAATCCTATACGGTTTAGTCATTTAATTTCCTTCCTTGTGCCATCTTGACCTCATTGTGTCATCAGGAAGGCCAATTAATGGGAAAGTCTGACAAATGATCACACCTTTATAGATCCGTAAAGGAAATGATGTGTTTGTAACCAACACGTCTAGGCTATTGACTGTTGAGTTGTGTAATGCAATGAGCACACATTTTAATGTTGGTTCAAGGACATGTTTGGTTTTGATAGGAAAGCATGTATGCGTCTGAGGTACAGGGACACTAGTGTCACTGTATAGTAATGTTTACCCTCTCTCGCTGTAGATGTGGTCTGATGTTGACCTTGTCTACGAACCTCATGGTGTGGATGACGGCTGTGACAGAGGAGTCGCTCCATCAAACAGTGGCTCCATACGATTCCTCCAACAGTTCCTCAGACCACAATGACACGACAAAAGGTGCTTATCACACTGCACACTTTTGAGACGTGCGTTCTTATGTGGTGTTGTTAGAAAGACCATCCAAAGTGCATTGATTTCCTGACAAATTGTCAACCGTTTCATATTCATATTGGTTTCAGCATTCATATTCTTGTGTAATCGACGCACCATCCTCAGTGAACCCGTCTCTTGCGTGATACCCAGAAATTTTGAATATCTAATATGATTTCTGACCTGTAAGGTACCTTAATAATAATAATCATAGACTGTGTGTTAATAGGCCAGAGGAGAACTGAGTCTGGTTTCTCCCAAGGTTTATTTTTCTCCATCATGCCCTGATGGAGTTTGGGTTCCTTTGGTCGCCTTTGGCTTGGCTTGCTCAGTTGGGGACACTAAAATTACGATCTAAGTTATTCAACTAAATATACAAATAAAGTTAATTAATTAGCTCTTATTTAATTGTATAAACTATAATACTGATCTGCCAACATTGTCGCTATATGATAAATTAAAATAAGCTGATAACATCACTGTTTTCTCCAGAACGACTCTACAGCCCAATCAAGTTGACTTGACTCAGTTTCCCATGATCATTCATAACTTCATTCATCGATATGCTTAATTTTGGCAGCAACTTTGACGCTTCTCTGTTGTCTTGCTTTCAGGCCGCTCGGAAGGCAGCACATGCAAGTGTAGCCATAGTTTGTGTGATGTTTTTGAGAAGGCCTACTACTACCTGTACCCCTTTAACATCGAGTACAGCCTCTTCGCCTCAGCCATGGCCTACGTCATGTGGAAAAACGTCGGCCGCCAGATGGACGAACACCACAGCCACAAGCTTCGCTTCCGCCCGTGGGACGTCCTAGTGGGTCCGGTGGCTGGCATGATCATCCTGGTGGCGGGTTTGGCTACATTCGTGGTGTATGAGGTGGACGTGGCCAAACAGGACCCGAAAAAGACGGAGGGAGCTCTGATAATGCATTACGTCATGAATATAGTCGCCATCCTCCTGATGTCCATCACAACTCTAGTCGGTTGTATAATCTTCCGGATGGATAAGAGGGAGCAAGTTTCGGGGAAGAACCCTACGCGGAGTCTGGATGTGGGGCTGCTCGTGGGCGCGTCCCTGGGACAATTCCTGATCTGTTACTTCACCATAGTAGCAGTTTTGGCGTCAGGGGTCAAGGGGCACGCAAATGGGCTCAGCCTGGCCTGCGCTATCCTGACTGTGATCCAGCTGTGCCTACAGAACGCTTTCCTCATCAAGGGCCTCCACCGGGAGCCGTTTAAAGAGACGGAGACGAGCACCATCTTTGCCAACGCCATGGCTGTGAAAGAGAGAGACCCGGAGAGGCGGAGCAGCTCTATCGTCCCAGCTCACACGCTACCCATCGCAATGACGCTTTTTCAGAGTCAACTCTCCTGGAAGAGGAGGATCCTTAAGGAGATCTGCGCCTTTCTGCTACTCTGCAATGTCATTGTGAGTATCTGGCCCCAGATTTATTTTTCCATGAATGTACCCATGCATAGAGAGTGCCGGCACAATTACGTGAGCTTATTAGGTCGAAAGATGGGAATGTGTCTCTCTTGTCTACTTGTGATTTGATTGACCAAAACGCATCTTAAAGGGTTACTTCACCGCTTTTTCATATTAAACTGTTATTCCCTTAACTTAGACGAGTTGATACACACCTCTCTCGTCTCAGCGCGTGGACTTAAGTGCTCTGACGCGCGGTGACGATCTGATAGCATTTAGCTTAGCCCACTAAACCCAGTTCATTCACTATATGGTACCAAACAGAGATCAAGTTAGAAGTACCAAACACCTCCACGGTTTCCCTATTTAAATACAGTTACACCAATACCTGAACGACAAAACTTGGGAAAAAACAACCCAAGTTGGTTTGAAAAATGGACAAACCCAGAAATTGGGTTGCTTGAATGGGTCCATTTACTAGGATTCAAACAACCAGTTTCTGGGTTTGTCGATTTCCAACCCAACTTGGGTCGTTTTTAACCCAGCATTTTTTAGAGTGTAACAGCTTCTTCACCAGATCCATCATCAAGTGACAGTGACAGTAATATTTAAATGCGTTCAGTAAATCGATGAGCCATTTTAAGTTTTGATGATGATTCTTCCTGTTCTTTTGCGGTGACTATTTGCGGTCCCCCCCCCAAATATATGGGAAAATAAGATATTATTTTATGTTTATAATAAATTGATTAAGGAATACCAAGAAGGTTGATGTCTAACTTAAAAAATGAATGAGGTGGAGGGTAGTGAATGACGTCCGGGGTCACTAAACATCCGAGGTATATAAATATAAGGGTTAAAACTTCACAGTCAGATCCGTTTCATATTCTAATTTTACATTGCATTTCTGTGTTTTGTAGCTTTGGATTATGCCTGCTTTCGGAGCCCGGCCTCAATTCGACAGCACCACCGGATCGGACATTTACGAGTTCCAGACGTGGGCTGCTGTCGTGAATATCGGCATGCCGTTTGGGGTCTTCTACCGGTTGCACTCAGTGGCCAGTCTATTCGAGGTGTACCTTACCTCATAAGTCATAACTGACCGCTCAAGAACTGTACGAGCTTACACTAAAAAAAAATGAAATTTCACTGTTGTTAGTTGCACTGAAATCATCCTTGTTCACATTACTTAAAAACTCACGTAACTACACGAACTTAAATTTACTGAGTTTCTACTAATAATGAGTTTTGACAGCTTTACTGATTGAATAAGTGTTTGTTCGGTCAACTTAACCTTGCTGAGTGAAACAAACAAACTGGGCAGTGGATCTGTAGTTCCCAGCATGCTTCACAAGTGACTGCATTAGGATATGTTTAATGTTCAGTTATGATTTTCTGTAATATTGTGGTTATGCAGAAGAATGGTGCCTGTGTTTAGGTTGTGGGAAATCATAGACGCATATTTATTGGATGAAATTCCTGCCCTCAGTTAGATTGAGTATTTCCAGGGAGTTATTTTTGCATTTTGTTTAAAAAAAAAAAATATGCCTTGTGTTATTTAATAGTTTTCCACTTACATTTAAGCAAATAGTTATTTAATATGGTAAATTAAATTGATAAATGTGTTCACCTTAAATAATAACCTTTTATAAATGTAGCATAACATTATTAAGTAATCTGCACATATAAATATTATGTAACAGTGACAAATTCAAATGGTTTGTAATTTTGTCAGCTTTACTTGAATTTATTTTGTTTGTGTAACTAAATTGTTATGTGTAAAAATGACTCAATGTAGTAGCACTTGAAGTAATTTTTTTGAGTGTATTGTAAATAGATATATTTTTTATAGTATATTTTTGTGTAGCTGAAAGAGAAATGTATAATTTTGTACTGCATTTTTATTGGACAATACAACGTGTATGTTAGTGTGGAGACCTAGACCATGTTCAACTGAAATCCTTTTCAATATGTGAGTGAACATCTTCTGAAATATGGCCAAACCCTGTTACACTCATGTGACTGTTAGCAATGAAATCCTCAGGGAAGTACATCCCTCTCATTCCCAATTTCTGTTTATTCTGGTCACTATGTACCCAGATTAAAGTGAGCACACATATTGCTGTACTCTCTATGCTCTTGTTCTTTACGGATAAATGAAGTCTGAAACGTGACACAGTGAAAAGCGTGTTTTTTTTTGTACTGTACATCCTCTCAATATATTGGGACAAATTTTGCACAAATACACACACACATTAAAACACAAGTACAAATGCAATCTGCTTCACAAGCTCTCTTATAAATACTGCCACAAATCAAGAAAGACATTCGGTTTACAGTTATCGGCACTTTAAACAATATGATTCAGAAACCACAAGCTAATCTTTCTGCCATTTGACAACATTGGATAGTTATTTTTCATATATTGTAGCCAGTAGTTCTACTTCAAACATCAAGCAAAAATGTACAGTATCTCATTAGCAAAACTGATATGCAGACAAAAATAGAGATATATATATACCATCAAACTAATACTTATATGTTCTGTACATTTTCATGATGTATATGAATACTGGCGGTATTCATCTAAATCAGATTTTCTTCATTGGGAGTAATGTTTAGGTAACAATGGGGAAAAAGAGCATCCAGCAATATCGCCCTCGTGTGGTGATATTAATACAATCCAAAAGTCTTTGTCAATGCTTCCGACAACTTCCTAGATGAATGATTCACAAGGTTTTCGATACTATAAATAGCATTCCTTCTCTTAATAAGCACCGTATTCCTATAAAAACCACAGTGAGAGAGATTCACATGTCTGAGCTGATGAACACAGTATGCTTTCGCTATCAGAGCGCATGGTTTATATATAGACGCGTTATCTATCATCTGTACACCAGCCGGAGCAAACAGACGGCCGTGGCACTTCTCGTGGAGTTTCACAGTCAGGGAAGTCTCGCCTCTTCTCTGGGGAAGCGGAACGGGTTAAAGCAACAAAAGCACAAAAAAAAAAACGACCAGGCAGGATGAGGTCTGCGGGCTCTCGGACACCGACAGGTCGCGGATTATTTTTACATCCTCTGGATCTCGAAGAGACGCACATCGGTGTCGTACCAGATTGGCGGATCCACATTACTGCAGCGAGAGGGAAAACACCGTTAAACTCAACTAAACAATGTGTTACATTACTTGGCTGAAACTAACTAAACATGCCACACACATATCCCAAACATTTTTTTACTTCAAAATCAACAGAAATAAACGTACTGTAATTTAGTTATACAACAAATTTTGGCAGCGAATTGTGCAAATAGCAAATAGATTCTGTTTACTAAGTGCAAATAGTGATATCCATTGAAACCGCCGCCGCCATTTTGAGGTAACGCAGCTCTTTTTATCATATTAGATACATTTAAGTGTGTTTAAAATTATGTTATGGCCTTACTCTTACTATGTTATGGAATGTGTGTTCGCTCAGTACTGTGAAACACTTTTATTTTATTTAAAAAAAATTTTTTTTTTTGCTGCTGCTGTGAAACTTTTTCACACTGTGGTGAGAGTAAGCGTAATTTTTTTTTACAGTATATCCAGTCAGTTGCCAACTCTCGCAAGACAAATAAGCAACCACAGCTTCAAAACCAAGCCCAATATTATTATATTTTTTATTATTAGCCATATAATTTATGAGCAATACTTTATCAATAAATTACCCTGCAGCATTAGACTAGAAATCTAGACGCACCCTAGCGGCAGCAAATTTACTTAGCCCGCAAGTGTCGTCTAGGAACTCTCAATACACTTCTGAGCTGTATGCCTCTCAATCTGGACGAGCCAATCACGTCGTGTAGGCGGGACCATAATGACAGCAGAGTTGCGTTTGCGTGCTTCTAGTAAACACAGAAACTGGCGAACGGCGGTCTTTCGAATCAGCTTTGGCCGCGACTCTGGAAGACTTGGAGTTAAGCTTTTCTCTGAGAAAAGAACAAAGAACGGCACTGAAGTCATTCTTAAAAAGGGAAGATGTGTTCTGAGTTTAGCCGACCGGATGCGGTGAATGTTTAATCTATCAACAAGCTCTGCTTCACCTTCGTTGCTCTGGTTGGTGTAGCGCTATCCTATCGCGTGCAGAGGGAGTTTGAAAGACAACCGTTTATCCGCCCCTCGGATTGAGCTGTCTATGGTGAGTTTCCAGACCAAACATCTTGATGTGGCTCTGGCTTGTCAGGCTACTGCAGCATATTAAATTCAAACCTCTCGGAGTTTGAAAAGCAAAAAGTGATTTGACAAAATTCTTCAAATTTCAATAAAGGCTGAACAGAAGAGGTTTGGAGATGGAAAAAGAGAAAAAGTGATGTGAAGGATTATGGTAACTCCAGTCGGAGTTAGTGCACACATACTAGGAGCAGTGGTGAACATGCACACTGCAAACCGAGAACAAGATAAGCCCTGCATCTCAATGTGCAATCTGCCCTAAAATTTTACATTTAAATAAATAAAAATACTAATGTCACATAGCTACTATTTAGGATTAATAATAAGCACCCTTTTTACAGTCTATGATTGGGAGTTGGGACACAGGAAAGCACTAAGTGTTGTTTGAGGTGGAGCGGAGGGCCAGACCAATGGAGCAGAAGCTGCAATATAGCGACATATTTATAATAAAATACATTTGAACCATACCTACTGTTATTATTAGTAGCCTATACTTGTTTTTTGTTTTTATAATAGCCATAATAAACACATTATAAAAATATGTTTTAAATTAAATTAGGTGCCTCCCTGTTTCCTCTCCATCTCTGTACATTTCTGCTGCATTGCTTGTAAAAAATGTATTCGTCTTACGTCTACGAATTATCATTACGTGCATTTTTAACGTCACATCACATTTTTCTTCAATGAGGGGGAGAAGGAGGCGGGATTTATGAGGACGAATTACTACAGTACTTGTATCGTTGATTCGTTGCATTGAATGGCTATTAGTTGTGAGAAGACAGTGTCAGTCAGGCAATGTATTGGACAAAACAACAACATGAAATGTAAAGAAACAAAGTTGCATGTCATATTTTCCTAACAAGCAACCACATTTTTTAAAATAAGCCCAAAAAAACGCAACCAGCGACTCGAGTTTTTTTAATACGACTTAAGAAGCCAAAAGCCGCGTTATACGCAAAATCGAGAGAGTGAGGGTCTGTCCATATAAACTTCCCTTGTCCACTTCACGAAGTGGAACACACTTCAAAATGGCGGCGGGGATTCCCCCGAGGGGAAGTGCTTAGGGAAGTTTGCAAGAGTGTGTCTAAAAGTGAAGTGGAACGCAGCACCAAGCGTTTCTGCAGAATAAAACCGTAAACCGGGGGTAACGCAGATATGACGCCATTGACAGGCGACTCCCTCAGACGTCCCGGGTCATTGGTTAAAAGAGCAATTTTATCACAATTTACAAATAGTTGGAAACATTTGGGATATTGTAAGAACTCAACTGAACAAAATATATAACACTGGCCTAATGGTTTTTGGATATTTTACTGCAAAAATACTGCATAGTGCACCTTTAACTCTGACTGGTTTAAATGTTTGAAAATGATTAACACTTACATTACTTGTTATCTGTATTCATTGTAATCAAAGTAACCTTCCCAACACTTATTATTTTATATTCTTGTGCATTTGATTGTGAAAAAAGGACATTCCTTCTATTATTGTTTAATAATTGTCACCTGATGGAGTTTGGGTTCTTTCCACCGTCAAATTTGGCCTATTTTGGGGACACTTAATACTCAACAGTGTTATTGATCCGACTGCACTGACGCTGTTGGATGAGTTTTCTGCAGAACTGCTTTATAGATGAAATTAACTAATTTAATAATTGATCTTTACAACGGCATTGAATCAACACAGAACTGATAGTTTCATAGTTTGGCTGGTCCTGCAACTTATAGTCAGGTGCGACTTTGTAAGACTGAAAAAACTAGTATATGCCGAAATGTCTGAATGAGGAACAAGGACTCTCTGAGAAAATAAAGGAAATTAACATCTGAACTGTCCCTCACACACCACTGGAGACGCAAGTCTCACCTCACTATCAGCTAATCTACATCTTTCCCTATTGACTCCCTCTCCCCCAATTCCTTCCCTCTCTCATGCTGAGATCACTGAAAATACACCCAGAATCTCTATATTACAATGTCAATCCACACGATACAGTATTATATGTGTTTGATATCGTTTGAAATGTCTCAGTGTGACTGGTACAAAGATCTCATCCCCACAGAAGTTAACCAAAAGATAATCAATGTTTTAAGAGTTTAAAGATATCTGGTCTTAGTTTGGTGGGTGTGGCTTTCAGCCATTTGGCCTTTACATCAACACAAGTCTTGATCAATGCAAATTCCCATTGTGAACTCGTGTTTACACTTCAAAGAGTTTGTGCATTTGTTTCTGGGTATTTAAGGGAATGTTACAAAGAGCTCAGGGCTTGACACTTTAAACCGGTCAGCCCGTAATGCTGGATGTCTCAAGATAGCCAGCATTATGTAGTTTTCAGAAGTCAGGTATATATTTCATTCTTTACTTCAGAGTATTTGATGTTATATATGGATTACCTTTGAATTGACTATGTAATTGGCATTATACATTTACCTGACTGTTAATAAATTGTTACACTTTGATAGATTCTGACTTGCTCTGGAATTATTCAGGTTGGGTATAATTTCAACAACGGGTTAAACGGAATGATTAAATGTGTAGTTAAACTATTAAAAATGAATGACCAAATAACCAAATGGCATTGGCAAATGGCAAATAACCAAATGGCATAACCTAAATTCTAAATTATCATTAAATGGAGTCAGATAACGAGGAATTGGAATAAAATCCCCCTTTTCCCCGCTGAAAAGACGAACGCGCAGCGACCTTCACCCGCCGATCCATTGGGACGATTTGGGCGGCCTTACAACTTATATATCAAATTTAATTCATATTGACTGACAAGAATAAACATTTAGCTCTATAACCACGAGAGGGTGCTTTGTGCAGCTCCTGTAGCCTACTTCTGAAAAAATGAACTGAAAACAGAAAAAAAAACTGTTAACTGAAATATTAACTTAATATTTCAATAAACTTAATATTTAGCTTAATTATACTCCGGAGCGACTTATAGTCTGGAAAATACAGTAGGTAGGCTAATTCTGATACATGCAATAACTATCCATTATGACATTGTGCACTGCCGATAGGCTCATTACTAACACACTTTTTAAATAACACTAAAATCCTGCACTATTGCCTTTAGAGCAGGTTTGTGTTGGTCAATGGCTCAGTCGTTTTCAGTTCCTCAAAATAGCAACGCTCCAACAATGCTCCTGAACACTCCTGGTTTTCAGACCAGACGCCCATGAGGGAACAGATGCCCCAGTGCATTTGACATTTAAACTACGTCGAGCTGGACGTGAAAATGATAACTGCGTCGGGCTGAAACTAGCAAACAACACTAGCATTGCGCCGGTTGTTTTATTTTATCGGACCCACAGAGTTTAACAGAATCTCATACAAAACTAGTTGTTTATAGTGTGCACGGATAAATCATGTATGTTTTCATGTCCAGAAAACACCACCCAAGAAAACCAACCACAGAATGTATTGTCACACTAACCGCAAGTAAATGACTCCCCACATGTACGTGCGAAACCACATGGCGGTCCCAGCATTGGCCTGGTATTTGCGGATGAGAATGGGATGGGGCACGGGCAGCAGACCCACTAGAGTGCCATGCTGAAGAAACTTCAGGATCTCCGATTCATCCGTTAGACCCCTGGTGCAAGAACATATCGTCACATTCACAGCAGCACATCAAACTACAAGCAACTATCAGAGACAAACTCTTCTCTTACTTGTCAATGCAGATTTTTTCCACCTGTGGCACCAGTACCTGTAGCAAGCGCATGATCGTTTGCAATGGGAGTTTACTCTTCCAGGACAGGACCTGTGATTGGAGAGCAGAAAACAGGTCAACAGAGCTCTTATTGGCTCTTTTTCAGACTTTAAAATTATTAACTGATTAAACGAAAGCATCGACACATCTTTTCTTTCACATTGTGATCACAGTCAAACCAAAATGTATTCACATTTTCTCCCATGATCACAGTTTATTTGCTATAGTTTAGAAAATGGTAATAAAATATGACAAGAGCTCAGAGTTAAACTGTGTCAGAACAAACTTATCTTGATAATGTCAGATAACTTTGATTGAAAGGTGTGTAATGAATTACAATCAACCAATCAGCTGTTCAATTTAAGGACATGATTAGATTATACCAATTTAGCTCAAACAATGACCAAGCAATGCTTCATTTTGTCCAGTCTGTGGTGTCAAAGGTCACATTAGCAGTTAAAGAGAAAACACTTCAGCAAAAGTCACTGGACTGGAGTCACTGTATGAAGAATGGATGGGTGTAATGTGTCACAGTTTACTTTATTTTGCTCTCCTCACTTACATAAATTAACTATAGTGTCCTGCACACACTAGTGAAACATCATATTGGCTGTCTGGATCATTTTTGGTTTGACTGTACATCCGAGTGTAACAGGTTAGCGCCAAAGAAAAAATGGCATTGACTGAGATGTGGGTGTCTTCGATAAAACCATGATTTTTGATTTTGTCAATATAAACCTGCACTTCAAATAAACGACATAGGGGTTTCATTTTTTCAGGGTGTGGTAAAGTGCTGCCACCAGGCAATGTGACCAAATTTGGATTGCTGGAGAAAATAAAAAGACTACTGAAAGTCATTTTGATTTGTTACACATTGTACTTGCCCAAGTAAGGGATAATTGACCATTGAATTATTACCAGCGGCTATTCGCACTAAGTGTAAATAATAGTGATATATAGTCTATTTAAACTGTTTGTCCACTTACAAAGTTCTCAATCCTCCAGTTTGCATGTAGGGACCCTCATTATGCTACCGTGTTAGTGTGAGGCTATTTTGAGCCTTGTTAGTGGTATTAACTAGCGGTTTAATGTTACTTACTCTGTGCCCCATAGACGAGCGTTATAAGCGAATCTGTTTTTAGAGATAAAACTCTTTACATTCGATTTTCATGGAAACGCATCCCAGAGAACGATCTACTCGCTAACCATCTGTTAATTACCCCTAGGGTCATTTCTCACCGGAGTTGTCCTTTAAACTCAGGGGTTAAAAATGAGACTTGGCAAACACTTTCCAGTTTTTCGGTAGTTTCGGTTTTCTTACCCAGTCGGGCTTAGGGTTCCAGTGGCTGACAGACGATGAAGAGCTGGACAGACGTCTCCTCGCCATCTCTGCCTCGGTGTAGAAGACATCCTGGCAAGACACATCGCTGTAATCCCCTTCGTTTGAAGAGCAAGTAGTGAATGGGATTGTGCGTCTCACCTCATTGTCTCTCCCCGATATGGACTCCGTGTCGCTGGCTCCGGCTGCGGCGCTGTGTTCAGGGGTTTGTGGAGATTCGGCCTGTGGCACTGCTATCATTGTCCCGTCTTCTGAAACCTGGGACTTCTCCGTCAGTTTATCGATGCCTAAAGAGAGTTAGCCTGACTTAGCTGGTCTTCACTAATACCAGTGTTGGGGAAAGTTACTTTAAAAGTAATGCTTGACAATACTGCATTACTCCCTTAAAAAAGTAACTAACTGCGTTACTTGGTTACATTTTAAGGAAAGTAATGTGTTTCCATAAGTAAAGTCTCACCAGGGCTGGGCTTGCTTGTTTGTTTTTTAATGATAATAATAAAAAGTTATATTTTTGGCAAATGTAAAAGCCAAACCTTTAAGCTGTGCTGGCATTCTGGACCACAAAAGAATAGGATGCAGCAAAAGAAAGTACAACACTTGCATCAGCAATAAAAACTAAACAAAACAAAAAAAGTCGTGGCCGCTTGCGTTTAGATTTTGTGGGCACCCTCACCTCTTTTTTTCATCACACTAAACTATATCACGTTCAGCTCACTAATACTTTTGAATTAATTTATGCTAATTAATATAATAGTATAAAACAATTTCCATGTATTATGTTGTGTGTGTGTGTGTGTGTGTGTGTGTGTTGGGGGGTGGTGGTGGTGGGGTTGGCAGATTACACCATCCTCCAGAAATGAGTTTTGAAAGGTGGGATGTCTGCAAATGTGATATTTAAATAGTTTTTTTCCGATATTTATAGTTAAATTGGATTAAAGTGAGATTAAATACATAAAGTATATTTGTGTAATTTAGCATTTAATTATAGCAGGAAAAGAAATTGTAACCCTCTTGTGTCAGCAATAAAAACTGAGACATAAATGCAGTCTTCTGTGACCACTTGTGTTCAGATTTTGTGGAAACCCTCGTCTCTTTTGGTCACACTAAACTACATCACGTTTGACACACTGATACCACTGAGTTAATAAACCTGTATTAGGCGGTTTATGCAAATAAATATATTTATATCATTTTAAAAAAATGATATTGTATTTGTTAGTTCTCCAGAAATGAGTTTTTGAAAGGTGGGATGTCTGCAAATGTGATATTTAAATAGTTTGTGCTTATTTTTATGGTTGAATTGGATTATCAGGTCAGTAGCGAAGACATTGGTTAATAAAGTGAGATTAAATAAATACATAAAATATATTTACATTTCACAATTTTTATTCATTTTGAGGAGCACTGAATCTGTTTTTGTGCAAGTGAGATGAGTAAATGCATGCTCACATTTAGTGAAGAACTACAATACCCATCATGTTCACACACAGCGCCTCTGCACTTACTCACGATTTCTCTCATCAAGGGGACTGAAGAAGTGTCAGTCAATACATGGGAAAACAAAGTAACTTACGTTACTTATTTGAAAAATGTAAAATATTTTGCTGTAAATTTAAAAGTAATTTATTAGTTTACTAGTTACTTGACAAAAGTAATCTGGGGCTGTATTCACAAAACATCTTAGGGCTAAAAGTAGCTCCTAACTTACCAATTTAGGAGAAACTCTTAAAATTAATGGCCGTGTCAGTCCGAGTATTTCACAAAGCATTTTAGCACTAAAACTAGCTCCTAAATCAACAAAAAGCTAGAGGACTCCTATGACACTAAGACCAAATCACAAACAATCATAATGGCTGTTGCTGCAATCTGTCCAAAGACACTATACAACCATTGAGGCAATATTGATAATTAATGTCTCTTTAATAAAATAAAAACAAAAAAGTCAGATTACCTTTGGGAGTTGTTTTTACTTGTTCACACTTACAAATGATTAAATAAAGTAAAACAATATAAGCGTATTTGTTGTGCTGTCTGAAGCATTTTATCCCAAACCCAGAGTCCTGCCCCGAATCAAAGACCGAGATTGAGGAATTGCTGTCTGAAGATAAGCTTTGTTGTGATATGAAGATAACCGAGATTGAGGAATGGGGGATGCACAATACTGTGGAGGTGACTAACGGCAGTATATATACCTCCTCTCACGCTGATTAGATCGACAGTTTGAACATGCTCCTTACGAACATACAACAAAAAATGTATAAAACATAATTTTTGTTTGAATTCTGCAATCTCTCAAGATACATGTATAAGAGACTGACAATTAGCTGAACATAAACCAGTTTAACTTGTGACACTTAGCCTACTTTATTTGAATATGGCAATATTCTTATTTTAACAATTTTATTTGAAACATGAAACCTCAACAAAATATTTCTATAATTAAATCACTGACAGAGACTCCTCCCCTATCAGCCAATCACTGTGGACATAGTTACCAAGCGTGATGACATCAACGAGGTCAATGAGGTCAACCCGCCCTTACTCTTAGCTTAAAGGGTTAGTTCACCCAAAAATGAAATGTATGTCATTAACTCCTCTCCCTAATGTCGTTCCTCACCCGTAAGACCTCTGTTCATCTACACACACAGTTTAAGATATTTTATATTTAGTCCGAGAGCGTATGCAAGTGTATGCACACTATACTGTCCATGTCCAGAAAGGGAATAAAAACATCATCGCAGTAGTCCATATGGGACATCAGTGGGTTAATTAGAGTCTCTTGAAGCATCCAAAATACATTTTGGTCCAAAAATAACAAAAACTACGACTTTATTCAGCATTGTCTTCTCTTCTGGGTTTGTGTTCAATCCTCAAATGAAGAGTCAAACGGTTATGAATCAGCGTATTGATTCATGATTCGGATCGCGTGTCAAACTGCTGAAATCACATGACATTGGCGATCCGAATCATTGATCGATTCACTGATTCTTAATGACTGTTTGAATCTTTATTTGAGGAACACAGAAGAGAAGACAATGCTGAATAAAGTCGTAGTTTTTGTTATTTTTGGACCAAAATGTATTTTGGATGCTTCAAGAGACTCTAATTAACCCACTGATGTCCCATATGGACTACTGCGATTATGTTTTTATTCCCTTTCTGAACATGAACAGTATAGTGTGCATACACTTGCATACGCTCTCAGACTAAATATAAAATATCTTAAACTGTGTCTGAAGATGAACGGAGGTCTTACGGGTGTGGAACGACATTAGGGTGAGGAGTTAATGACATACAGTTCATTTTTGGGTGAACTAACCCTTTAAGACTTCTCTCTGTTCTCTATTATTTAGTAAAAGTTGCTCTCAGCAGCTTTGTGAACAGGTTAAGAGAAAACTCGTAACTAAGAACTTTTACTCCCATTTTGGAGAACTCTTAGTGGTAATATAAAATGTTTTGTGAATACGCCCCCTGATTACATAACTTAGGTTACTTGTAATGCGTTACCCCCAACACTGAGTAATGCTACTATTTAATATGCAGCACACGAGTCAGTAAACACTCCAATAAGCAGAGCTAACCTGGTATGGCCACCAGACTGGCCTTCAGCGTGCCGGGCTCAGCTGGCACAGCCGGCCTCGAGCCCTCCATGGACACCGTCTCCTGAGAGCTGGTCCGAGATATGGCATTCGGAGACTTCCTCTTCCTCTGCAAGGCCTTCTGAATGGTGGCGGCGTCGGAGGGCAGGTTGGCCAGCTGGTGGAAGACGTTACGCTTCCGAATGATGGCGTACACCAAATTACAGTTACCTGGTCAAAACATTATCAGAGTTAGGGCTGGAAATCCAAACAAAATGAACAAAGATGGCCTCCAAAATTCAAAATAAGGCAACAAAAAAATCTCCTACACAACTAAAACAAATGTATTAAACACAAAACCAGTCATAAGGGTTCATTTTGTTTAAATTGAGATGTAAGCATCATCTGAAAGCTGGATAAATAATCTTTCCATTGATGTGTGTGTGTTTTTTTAGGATAGGAGCCGAGATACAACTATTGGAAAATCTACTGGAATCTGAGGGCCAAAATCCAAACAAAATGAACAAAGATGACCCCCAAATTCAAAATTAGGAGGTAAAAAAAATTCCCCTGCACTATTAAAACAACTGTATTTTAACAATATGTGACCCTGGACCACAAAACCAGTCATAAGGGTAAATTGTTTAAATTGAGTTTAAATTGAGATTTATAAATCATCTGAAAGCTGATAATAAATAATCTTTCCATTGATGTGTGGTTTGTTAGGATAAGAGCTGAGATACAACTATTGGAAAATCTGGAATCTGAGGGTAAAAAACATCTAAATATTGAGAAAATCTCCTTTAAAGTTGTCCAAATGAAGTCCTTAGCAATGCATATTACTACTAATAATACATTTCTGATATATTTACGTTGGGAAATTTACAAAATATCTTCATGGAACATGATAATAATATCCTAATGATTTTTGGCATAAAGGAAAAATGGATAATTTTCATCCACACAATGTATTTTTGGCTATTGCCACAGATATACCCGTGAGACTCATGACTGGTTTTGTGCTCCAGGATCAAATTTTTTATATATATTTATTTATAATGCCAATGGAAATGTATTTTTTGGGAATGTTGGCCTTTAAATGGAAAAGGTAATTTCTGACCCTGATTGGAGTCATCTTTATGTAACATTTTAGCAGAAGTAAGACGACAGTATGTACAAGAGTTTCATTCGATATTTTCCAAGAGTGCCACATGGACTTCAATGAACGGTAAGACAAGGCTTTTTTCAAGATTAGCATTTATCTGGCAAAGATGAACGAGAGTCGATCTCACCATCAAACTGGTACTGAATGATATTATTGAAGGCCTCCAGCAAGAAGAAGGCCAGATGGTGGTTCTGAGGTGCAGAAAACAGGAACCAGTTGGTGGAAAACGCCTCCAGGAGATGTAGGAGTTTGTTGGCCGCAACCATGGAAAGACTCTTTAGGTAGGGGGACACTACAAGGACAAGCTGTTATGTGACAAAGAACACAACACGCACCAAACTACACAAATTAAACATCAGGGTTTCCGCAGGTTAAATGGAGGTACATTTAAGACCTTTTAAGAAATAAACTTAGGGCAACATAACACATCAATTGAGTTCAAATTGAGTTGTATCAGCAAGACATTAAAGTTTCTACAGACCTTCATAACGTTTTAATTTATTTTACAGCTTAAAGTTTGAGATATGATTAAATCAAGAACAAATATCTGCCAGTGTGTTCATAAAAATCAAACTTATTTCAAATGCAAGTAATTTTCATATGCATTGACAGATCTGTTCTTGTTTTGAACCATTTCTAAAAAAAAAAAAATAATAATAATAAATATTTCTTAATTTAATTTCTTTCCATCTCAAGTAAATGTATATTTATTCAAGGATGTTTAGTTATTTGTCCTGGAAAAAAAGAATCCTGAGGTAGATGAACATTTTTTGACATATACATTCATTTATAGTTTTTTTTTTTAATAGTTTATTCTATTTATTTTTTCTCTGTTTTAATTGTAAAACTAAATTCTATCAATCAAAAGCATTTATAATAACTGAAATCATGGAACAGACTATTTAGGATCAATTTATTAAACGTTTAACAAACAAAAATACATTTTTAGGGCCTTTTTTTGCTCAAATTCAGTGTTTTAATCCATTTTTAGTGTCGCAAAAATCCCTAATTTTATGTCATGATATTGAATTTAAGATTTCCTGCTCCAATTGAAGACATTTTAAGGTCTTTATTTGTGGAAGGTCAAATTAAGAATTTTTTAGGACCCGTGGAAACCCTGAACGTTTTTTTTTTTTTTTTTACAGTAAGCATTCATTCTACATTCATCTTCAATTACAAGTTTTTGATCTCTTGAAACTGATTGGGTTTGTTCCCTTTGATGAAAATAGCCTCACCCTAAGTGGAATAAATCACTTGGGCTCTTAGCATAGCAAGAAAAAAAGTCACCTCCAGTTTTTGTGACATAACAACATATTGAAACTAAATTCCAAGTAAAGCCCAGTGCAAACACAGACCCTGTTTTTACTCACCATTCACCACAATAGTGAGCAGGCAGTCATATAGAGGCTGTAAACGCTGATGGCCACTGGTGATAATCTTGTGGAAAACCTTCAGACATAGCCAGAGATTTTAAAAACACCTTATATGTTTCTATTCGAACCAGATGCAAAAACACCACCTAAAACCTTTCACGTGAATTGTAGAACTAAAGCAGGCGTGCGTCTCACCACAATGAGCAGGTCTGCATGTGTGCCGGTGAACACAGGGATGTCCATTGGGACATGAAGCGAGTACGGCTTGTTCAGGCGCACACCAAAGTTCCTCTCTCCGCTCAGCAGCAGCAGAATGAAGACGCCGATGTGCATGAGACCGACCCGTGCTGAAGTTCAACATGCACAATAACAACATCAAGAGCTCAGCAGACAATCATAACTATAGGCATCTACATTAGAGACCTTAAAAAGCTACAGTAACAAAAAACCAAGGGTCAGAGAGGGTTTCTCTACGGGACTTGAATGAAGTGACACCCTTAAATGGATAGTTCACCCAAATATACTCACCCTCATGTTATTCCTTACTTTCATTCATCTTTGAAAAACGTATGAGTTTGTAATGAAACCTGAGAGATTTCTGCCCCTTCATTCCAAAAGTAATCCAGATATACGGAGTGGCTTCTGAAGAGACAGGGGGGCAAATTCCAAACACAAATGTTTCTGTGCACTTGAAGGGCACTTCACTTCAGGAGGGGACGCCGTTTGTTTCCAAATGAAAGTGAATTCCTTCATGAAGGACCCTTACACCAGGGTATATATAGCCATATACATACACACACAAACATAACATTTGTGCATAACATTATGAGGTGAATAGCGCTGATGATCTCTTCATCACGGCACCTGTTAGTGGATGGGATATATTAGGTAGCAAGTGAAAATTTTGCCCTCAAAGTTGATGTGTTAGAAGCAGGAAAAATGGGTAAGTGTAAGGATTTGAGTGAGTTTGACAAGGGCCAGATTGTGATGTCTAGACGACTGGGTCAGAGCATCTCCAAAACTGCAGCTCTTGTGGGCTGTTCCCGGTCTGCAGTGGTCAGTCTCTATCAAAAGTGATCCAAGGAGAAGGAACAGTGGAGAACCGGGCACAGGGTCATGGGCGGCCAAGGCTCATTGATGCGCGTGGAGATCGAAAAATGGCCCGTGTGGTCCGATCAAACAGACGAGCCACTGGAGCTCAAATTGCTCAAGAAGTTAATGCTGGTTCTGATAGAAAGGTGTCTGAATACACAGAGCATCGCAGTTTGTGGTGTATGGGGCGGCATAGCAGCAGACCAGTCAGGGTGCCCATGCTGACCCCTGACCCCGCCGAAAGCACCAACAGTGGCACGTGAGCATCAGAACTGGACCATGGAGCAATGGAAGAAGGTGGCCTGGTCTGAGGAATCACGTTTTCTTTTACATCACGTGGATGGCCGGGTGTGTGTGGCTTACCTGGGGAACACATGGCCCCAGGATGCACTATGGGAAGAATGCAAGCCAGCGGAGGCAGTGTGATGCTTTGGGCAATGTTCTGCTAGGAAACCTTGGGTCCTCCATCCATGTGGATGTTACTTTGACATGTACCCCCTACCTAAGCATTGTTGCAGACCATGTTCACCCTTTCATGGAAACGGTATTGTGGCTCTTTCTGTATTCCCTAGTGGCTGTGGCTCTTTTAGCAGATAATGCTCCTGCCACAAAGCAAAAATAGTTCAGGAATGGTTTGAGGAGCACAACAATGAGTTTGAGTTGATAACATGATGATGAATGAAAGACTTACAGGTTTGGAATGACACAAGGGCGAGTTAGTAATGACACCATTTCCAATTTGGGGTGAACTATCCCTTCAAAACTTCAATTGAGCACACTTACACTGGTCAGCTCTGGCATCATTCAGGTAAAACAGAATAGGCACTAATATGTCCAACACATCACTGCTCTTTAGCACAAAGAACAGGAATTTCTGTAACAGAAAAACAGCGATTAAGTGTGAATTAGCCGCTGGCGTGTTTTGGAGCTGACTGTATTGAAGTGCCGGTCTCTTACTTTGTTGAAATCACAGAGTTTCCAGAAAAGGACCAGCAGTTCCTGGTGAAACTGGATCTTTTTGGTTGAGTTGGGCAGGTATGTTTGAGTGAGTGGGTTGGTCAGCAGGCGTGCCAAACCTTTCAGCACAAAGTCGTAATCCTGCAGACACAAGGACCTCACAGCTCCCACATCAAGAGAACAATAACATTCTAGACATATCCTAAGAGGAAGTTTCTTCATACCTCTTCCCGATGAATTCTGGACAGGTAATTCACAAAGAGGTTATTTGGACCAACAGACTATGAATATAGAGGAAAAGAAAAGGTATAGCTCACACAATTATCAGTAGACCATGTTCTTTTATTCAAATGGCCTACCCATATTTTTTAGCAGAGTGGATGTTGTGTGCATTATGGGGTGTGGTGCGCTTACATCCTGCTCCTCCATGCTGGATGGGGAGGGAGGGCGGTACGGCGGCCCGCCCTCGTGCTCCAGGGTCACGATGAGGATCTGCACCGCCTGCTCCACCAGCTGCTCGCGGTAGTCGGAGAAGAGCAGGTGGTTGTAGGGGATCCCGTAACCCACCGGGTCGTAAGCGCACACCACGTTCAGCAGGGAGGTGAAGAGAGGCAGAGCGTGCCTGAGAGAAACACACACTGACCATGTTTACTACACTTTTATACTGTTGAAGCCAATGTTGTCGCTAAGGTGCTCTATGTGGTTGTTGGGGTGTTGTTAGGTATTGCTATGCCATTCCTAGAAAGTTCTGGATGGTTGTTAGGGTGTTGCTATGCAGTCATTTGAGAGTTCTGGATGGTTGTTAGGGTGTTGCTAGGTATTGCTATGCAGTCACTAGAGAGTTCTGGATGGTTGTTAGGGTGTTACTAGGTATTTCTATGTAGTTAGTAGAGTTCTGGATGGTTGTTAGGGTGTTGCTAGGTATTGCTATGCAGTTAGTAGAGAGTTCTGGATGGTTGTTAGGGTGTTGCTCAGTAATGCTAGGCAGTTACTACAGAGTTCTGGATGGTTGTTAGGTGTTGCTAGGTATTGTTATGCAGTTACTAGAGAGTTCTGGATGGTTGTTATGGTGTTGCTAGGTATTGCTTTGAAGTTACTAGAGAGTTCTCAATGGATGTTAGGGTGTTACTAGGTATTGCTATGCAGTTAGTAGAGTTCTGGATGGTTGTTAGGGTGTTGCTAAGTAATGCTTTGCAGTTACTAGAGAGTTTTCGATGGTTGTTAGGTGTTGCTAGGTATTGCTATGCAGTTACTAGAGAGTTCTCGATGGTTGTTAGGGTGTTGCTAGGTATTGCTATGCAGTTACTAGAGAGTTCTCGATGGTTGTTAGGTGTTGCTAGGTATTGCTATGCAGTTAGTAGAGAGTTCTGGATGGTTGTTAGGGTGTTTCTAAGTAATGCTAGGCAGTTATTAGAGAGTTCTGGATGACACGCCCCATAATCACAGCCCAATGGAGCAGTTTCAGGCTCATATTCTGACTAGAACTAAGTATGACCATGTCAGGCTAGACAAGCGTATAAACTATGATGGAAAAACACTGGTCTAACCAGTGGACCAGTTGCATCACAAAATTTCACATTTTGGTTTGGTGGTCTTGAAATTGCATATATGAAATTTAATTGTAAGCTAGGCCAACAGTTTTGGAGAATTTGATGTTTGCCCATTAAAAGAGATGGAGCTGCACTCGCATGCCTGAGAGGTGTTTCAAAGATGGCCGCCAAATTAAATTACTTGTCTTAAAGGGACTTTGGCCAAAGTGTGTCATCAGAATGGCTAGCTTTAATTCCCTCTCAGAAGCGTCTCAAACACCAGCATCCCAATGTAAGATAACACAGCAGTATTTGCTCTGAGACCCAACTCATTTATGATGGAGGAAAAAGGGCCACAGTTTCTTCCCCAATTGGAGCAAATTCCTCACCATTGACAGCTCAATCCAATCTCAATAAACGGTTGTCTTTCAAACTCCCTCTGCACGTGATAGGATAGCGCTACAACCAACCAGAGCAACGAAGGTGAAGCAGAGCTCGCTTACAGATTAAACATTCGCCGTATCCGGTCGGCAAAACTCCGAACACATCTTCCCTTCTTAAGTTTCCAGGAAGTGAGGATTTTGTTCTCTTGAACACATTGGTTGAAAACGCTGCTTTATTTGCAAATGCGCAATTATCCGATTCCAATATTGCACATAAGTTAAATTTGCACCTTTGATGGAAACAATGCTATTGATATAAGGAGCCATATTTGAGTCAGCCCAAACCGTCCTTTGCTGTTAAAAAAGCGACGGTCTGGATTCACTAAAGGCAAGCAGTGAAAAATTAGCAATGAAAAGGAACGGACACAGTTCTTTTTTTGCAACCGTGGTAGTCAATTTACTGGTATTTGCATATATTAACACTGAAAAAAAGCATGTCTTAAGCCATTTCGCTCTCCACATTCGCTATGCTAATTTCCCTGATGTGGCTGCGAATGTGTTTTTTGGCACATTTTATTACATCACTGGCATTTTCACACCGCATTATATCGTTTGTTAAACATTAAATATGCTTAACAATGACACATTTACTTTATACAAAATGTTAATAACTAACTTGACATCACACCCATTTCGTTCTACTTGGTCTGCTTTCTAAAGACTGGTCACAATAAGAGCATCCTCGCACAACAGTCAGAGTTTAGCTCCAACCTTGATCAAACTCACCAAGCCTGGTTTCTTACAAGCCCAGATCACAAGAGCCCACAATGAAGTTTACAGCGGTTTAATGCTTAGGGTTAGAGGCTTGACTTGGCAAACACCACTCGTACGGCTGCGGGTGTTTAATTGGGGAGTGTTATGTTTGTGCAGTGGTTTGTCTTTTGTGTGTCAGACCTGTTTTCAGCGGAGCAGAAGAAGGTGACCCAGGGGTTGAGGATACTGTTCTCTGCTGTTGGCGGCAGGTACATGGCCTCTGAGAAACAGGTGAGCAGTAATCTCAGCAGCTCAGACCTACAAACACAGCACACACAGAGGAGGGATACTGGAGGATATGTGTAAGCTACTCAGTTTGGCTAATCTGATCATCCGTTTGGGTGGAAAAACAGGTCCGGGCTATTAGACGTCTTGGTTACTGATTAAAACGTCACCATGGAAACTCAAATAAACACACGTGTGGCCCTGGGAATGGAGGCCAGGGGCCTATTGCACAAAACTAGGATTAGGGATTAAGCTGGGATATCTTGGTGATCCTGGCTCAATTTATAGATATATAATATACAGTTATATCTATACCCCACTAATATACAGTTATTTTTCGTTATTGTTATCATTCTTGGTGTGAGTGTGCCTTCAGGGTACGTTTACACGACAGAGGTGTACTAAATTTTGCATACAAGCTCACCAAGAAATCCCGGCTTAATCCCTTATCCTAGTTTTGTGCAATAGCAGAGGTGGACAAAGTACACAACTTCATTACTTGAATAAAAGTAAAAGTACTACTGGTCAAATATAACTCCGTTACAAGTGAAAGTTGTAAAAAGAGATTTTTACTCAAGTAAAAGTACAGAAGTATTTGTTTTCAAATGTACAGCATTATTTTATACTGTATATATAAAATATTGTTTTATACTGTTGTATGAATGCACCTTATGCCATCATGGTTTAAGCCAGTCAGTGATGCTCGATCCGACATGCTAGCATACGACTACATTAAACTAATTTATAAACCTGTATAAAAGTTACAAAGCTGCTGTCACTTTAAAGATCCCATGGCATAAACATTTTATTTTATGAGGTTTTTCAACATATTAATATGAGTTCTCCTAGCCTGAATATTGTCCCCAATTGGCTAGAAATGTTGATTGGTGTACACTGAGTTCTGGCTCTTTCTCTGCCTTTGAGAAAATGAGAGCTCAGATGAGCTGATCTTGAATTCTCCTGTTATGACGTCATACCAGGAAAGGTTTCCTCCCCTTCCTCTGCTTTGCCCGCCCAGAGAATTAGTAGAGAATGGACTCAGTTTATCAGTGGATGTCAGCAGCACAGGATTTATAATATGGATTCGACAGCACCGCCACAAACAGTGAGTAACAGTGTTCATTAAAGCCTGATCTGGGATCAGTGAGTTCTGATGTGTAGCTAATCATTCAAGTTCACACACACTTTCTTTCTAAATCGTTTAAAACTATCAGTCCTGCAGCTGGCTGTCATGATGCATCATTGAATCAAGCCAGTGACTAAAACCATCAACTTCACGTCATTTCTGTTAGCAGCATGAGACAAATTTGTTATTTAAATGATTAAACTACAGAGAGCACTCAAAGAACACTCTTTATAATGTTCGGATCGGTCAATCACGCGTTTATCTGCAGTGCACACTTGTCCAAACTGCAGTTTGAATGACGCTGCTCATTATGCTCAACAGAAGCTCTTACTCTATTCATGTCGATGCCGATGTCGTCTTTGCTGTTAGCTGTGGTGAAAGCATTTTGTGAGTGAAATAACATTGCAAAGTTCACTCGTGTTTATTCAGAGCTCTCAGATACAAACAAAATAAACTTGCGCTCTCAACAACTCGGTACAATAACACTTCCTCAGCCATCTTTCCCCAGCTCTCCTTCTCTCTCTCGACTGGCAGTGAGTGCTGATGCTCGTGCCGGACTAAACCACGCCCCCGCCTAATCTCATTTCAAATGCAAAGATGTCAGCCAATCACAGGAGTGGGTGTTTTCACTGAAGACTCACAGCAGACACGCCTCTTGGAACAGAGCATTCCAGACAGAGGGCTAATATCAGTGTAGATAAAATGCCTTTTATTTTTAAATTATGACATTTTTTGATGTAAAAACCAGACTATCAATATAAGTACACCTCAGGAAATGTTATAAAATAATAAAACAATCCATGCCATGGGACCTTTAAGACCGAATGCACGGATCCAATACACTGATACACATCTGATATTCCCCAACTGTTTACTTTCATTTAAGATATAATCAACTTTGTTTATGTTAATACTCGCCAAAATGAACATTTTGACATCAGTCTTCCTCCATTTTGCTATAAACTGATCAGTGTTAAAAAAAATGCTGGGAAGTCATTGAACTTTATGTGACCCTACAAGAGTGATATCTGAAAGGCTTTCTGCAAAAACCCCAACACCTTTTAAAGAAGAAAAAAAATCATCCACTGGCTTTCAAAGCGGTTCCAGAAATGACTTTCAACTTTGAGGACCTTGATAGAAATGTAGTGGAGTAAAAAGTATGATATTTGTCTTTTAAATGTAGCAAAGTAAAAGTCGTTTCCAGAAAAAATAATACTCAAGTAAAGTTCAGATACTCAAAAAGTGTACTTAAAGAGCATGTGCGAGAATATGACGCAGATCTGCCGTTTGGATCATGACCCAGAAGAGGAGGAGCGCTGCTATCGCGTAAGTTCACGTCAGAGACCTACACAGAAGACAATAACTTTAGTGGATAAAGTCATTATTTAGATTTTTTTTGTGCACAAAAACTATTCTCGTCGCTTCGTAACATTATTGTACAGGCCCTGTAGTGAGAAGGACTTTGTAAAGTCGTCTTTAGTGCCTTTATGGGTCTTGTGAGTGGGAATGTACTGAATGCCAATGGAGGCCTTTTTGAAGCCTTTCTCAGCTTTCAACAAAAATATCTTCATTTGTGTTCTGAAGATGAACGAAGGTGTTACGGGTGTCCAACGATATGAGGGTGAGTAATTAATGAAATAGTTTTCATTTTTGGGTGAACTAACCCTTTAAGTAAAGTACTTAAGTAAATATACTTAATTACAGTCGACCTCTGTGCAATAGGCCCAAGCTCACGTCTCACCTGTTGAGATCGTGGATGTAGTTGAGTGGGGGGGACTGAGCGAAACCCACCCCGGCCTCCCAAATGTATTCACAGCTGTCCAGGGACTGCATGTCTTCAACCGACTCCTGCACATGAGAGAAACTCAATCTGAGACTGAATATAATGTACACACAGAGACAGACTGAGACAAATTAACTAAGAGCATTTTGTTACATCACTGACATATTGACACTGTATGATCCCATTCGAATTGAAGTAAATATGTGTAACACTGAAAAATGTATTTTTATATAAAATGATAAGACCTTACTTGACCCATTTGGTGTGATTTCTAAAGACACATAGGTCACAATAAGAGACCTCTCATCCACACACTCAACTCTGTCCCTTAAAGTCCATTTTCTTGCTGAGTTTAACTCCAACCTGGAAATGGCGAAAACTGCCAAAACATTTGCTGAGAAAATTTTAAATATTTCTCTTCCTTTTGTTTGTAGGTACCAAATTTCATAGCTCGAACGGCACTTTATTTAAATTTTGTAGGTGGCGCTATGGAGCCATTTTGCAACACCTAATTCTGAAACCCATATCAGACGTACATTATCACCACTTCTGAAGCATGTGCAAATTTTCATGAGTTTTCGAGCATGTTTAGGCCCTCAAAAATGTGATTACTTTAGGAGAAGAAGAATAATAGACTGAGCAATCCACACTATCAGTGCTCGGGCCCAAACTAAGTCCATAAAAACAGAAAATGCAAAACTGTAACCATTATGGCATAATTTTTGATATTATTATTATTATTATTATTAACTAATTGCATCTACAGTATATAACTTTATTGAAATAATCATACTTTCAAAATCAATTTAACCACATTGCTTAGAATCAGCATAAATCTCTTCATTGTAAAAACAATTACATTTATTCAGTTAAAAAGTATGAACAGTTAAACCTGGCTACAACAAGCCATATTCAGTAAGTTAAAATATAGGAGATTGAAATGCATTAAGTTTATTGATCATAAATATATGAAACACATTCAGTTTATTAGCACTATTACAGAAATCTTACCTATTTTTATGTTTATTATGTTTTTTGTTCATGTTAAAACCATGTAATCCAAATGGATGGAAATGTTATATGCAATTCAAATAATAAATGTTTTACATTTTAAATTTAGGCCTAGTTTAGGTGCTAAATAGGAAAAGGGTCGACCACCTGCAGTTGATTTAGATATTCTAGGTATTATCAACTGGCGTGAGTTTTGAGACCGCAATAGACATGACGGAGTATATTTAGTGCTTTGTAAGTAATAAGCAAGATTTTAAAATGTATGCGATGTTTAATAGGGAGCCAGTGCAATGTTGACAGAACTGGACTAATATGATCATATTTCCTGGTTCTAGTAAGAACTCGAGCTGCTGCATTTTGGACCAGCTGGAGTTTGTTTATTAAGCGAGCAGGGCAACCACCCAGTAGAGCATTACAATAATCTAGCCTTGAGCTCATGAACGCATGTACTAACTGTTCAGCATTTTGCATTGAAAGCATGTGCCGTAATTTAGATATATTTTTAAGATGGAAGAATGTGCTTTTACAGATGCTAGAAACGTGGCTTTCAAATGAAAGATTGGTATCAAAGAGCACACCCAGGTTCCTCACTGACGACGAGGGCTTGACAGAGCAGTCATCATCAAGTGTTAGACAGTATTCTCGGTTACTGCTTGTGGAGCTTTTCTGTCCAATAATTAAAAATTCAGTTTTATCTGAATTAAGTTGCAGGAAATTACTATTCATCCAATTTTTTATATCAGCTATGCATTCCGTTAATCTTGTGAATTGGTAGGTTTCGTCAGGGCGTGAGGAAATATAGAGCTGAGTATCGTCAGCATAAGAATGAAAACTAACGCCATGTTTCCTAATGATATCTCCCAGTGGTAGCATATACAGGGTGAAAAGCAACGGTCCTAACACTGAGCCTTGCGGTACCCCATACTGAACTTGTGATCGGTGTGACATCTCTTCATTTACTGCTACAAACTGATAACGGTCAGATAAGTACGATTTAAACCATGCCAAAGCAGTTCCACTAATGCCAACATAATTTTCGATTCTATTCAGAAGAATATTGTGATCGATAGTATCTAATGCAGCGCTAAGATCGAGTAACACTAATGGAGAGATAAAACCACGATCAGATGATAAGAGTAAATCATTTGTAACTCTAATTAGAGCAGTCTCAGTACTATGATACGGTCTAAATCCTGACTGGAAATCTGCACGGTCTAAAAACACTTGTACAGATGATGGGCTACAAATCAAATGTTTGATTCGGTTACTGGGCATTTTGTCAGACAGACAGTGGTGAACTCACAGGTCTTCCTTTCTTGTGGCTTTGAACGGTGAAGTCTGGACAGAAGAGCAAGTCAGCCAGAGCCAGTAAGAGCGACTCTGCCAGCGGACGGGCCCCTTCATCCTCATCCTCCATATCATCCATCTATCCAGAGAAAAAAAAACATCACTCAAAATAATACTGTACTTCAACTGGTTTACTTTACTTATTACTTATAACCAGGGCTTGACATTCACTTTTTTGCTCGCCAGCCTCTGTGGCCACTGGTTTTCCAAAGTTTCTAGCCATTCAGCATTTTCACTGGCCACACGTTTGAAATTGATACCATGGGGAAAAACTCTTATATAGATATGTTTAATATTAACTCAAAATTTGGCAGCAGGTTTATTAGGCTGCCGTCACTTTAAGACCATTGGACGCACTGATCCATTACACGGTCACACATGCGTTTTCTTTCTCAACTGTTTGCATTCACTTACAACCGAACTGACTGATGAATACTTGCAATGAATACTTTTTTATGCACTTTGGACAGACAACAGAACTGATTGTGTTAACGTGAATAGTCACCAAGACTGGCATGTTGACATTATTTTGTGTGTATTTGAGTGTTTAAGCACAATAAGCAGCAAAAATGGTCTCAAGGCAGCTTTATGTGTGCGCACTTTGTATCGAAAAATCAATTTTTTGACAACACTACATTGCACTTATTTCAGATGCCTTTTTTAATAGACTACAATTTAATAATTGTTTATAACAATTATTTGATGATAACATTTAAAATCTAATGTGTAAAATGGGTTTTTAGGAAGTTGGATTTCTCCTAGAGCAAATAACCACAACTAGGACAAAAAAGTACTCGTGTGAATGTACAGGACATTCATTTGAGAGGGTTTCATAATCCTACACTGCTATTTTCCGCAAGCACTTAAACATAGGTTTGAAGTTACATGGATGATATCAGTTTCTGTGGACTAAATGGTTATTATTTGGAGCATCACCCCCGCTCTGCCAGCGCCAGGGATGGTGGACCAGAAGAAGCCTCTCCAGTCCTGGTCCTCAAAGATGTAGGGCAGGATTCGAGTCAGCATTCGACTGCAGTTAAGCACCATCTGCTTCTCCTTCTCTGTGGGACAGCCGGACTCGGCACCCTGAACCAACTTCTCCACTGCCTGTGACCACACACACACACACACACACACTTTATATACTTTATTTGGTTCCACATTACAAATCAATTTAACATGGCAATCCATTTTTGGGGAATATTCTAACAGATTAAACTGATTATGCAGTTCTAAGGGATTATGCAGTTCTTTTCCCAACAAACATGCTTCCTATAGTAGACACACACACACACACCTCAGAATACATAGAAGCCAGTATAAACACGTTCACCCGCTACACCCACAAACATACAGAGGTGCCAAAACATGCAGCCAGACTAAAACAGTAGATGGCAATGTCACGAAACACGCATGCATATAGATTGAACACATAATATGCATGCATGATATCACCGTTTTCAAAATGTTAAATTTTTGTAGTTTTGGCGGAGACGGTAATCGCTATCGTCTTCAAAAACGTGCACTCTTGAAACCAGTCTTCAAAAGTTTGTGTTTTCAGGCACCCAAAATGCTGCTGTTGTGTAAATGAATGGCCAAAACACATACAATTGTTTTTTATTTAAAAGCGATCCCATGTAAACGGCCTTTACTGGATGGCAGTGTGTAGTTTTTATGAGGATCTACTGACAGAAATGCAATGTTTCTACGGTGGCCCTAAAGGGACAAACTTTTCTACAGAGACCTGGCTACTCTCTGCTGTCTCAGGTCACCACATCTTCGTCCTGTGTCGGCCACCGTAGCTTCTCTATGTGCAATGAAAGATAGGGGCGAGCGGTGGACAACTGCAATTCACAACCTCACCACTAGATGCCGCTCAAATTCACACACTGCACCATTAACTGTGACTAACAATCATTAACGTTTGACAAAGTTGCACATTATTTTGAACAAAACCATTAAATGGTTTGGGGTCTGCAAGATTGTTTAATTTTTTTTTAAATAACTTATGCTTATTTGATCAAAATACAGTAAAAACGGTAATATTGTAAAATGCTACTGCAATCTGAAACAGCTGTTTTTGATGTGAATATATGTTAAAATATAATTTATTCCTGTGATCAAAGCTGAATTTTACTCCATCTTCAGTGTCACACGATCCTTTAGAAATCATTCTGATATCAGGATTTGATGATCAAGAAACATTTATGATTATTATTAATCATAAATTCAGATTTCTGGGGAAACAGTGACACTTTTTTTCCCAGGAGTAATTTATGAATAAAACTGCATTTATTTGAAAAATAGATTTTTTTTGACATTACAAATGTCTTTACTGTAATTTTCTTTTATCAATTTCAAACATCCAAATGCTCAATAAAAGAATTTTATTCAGTAATCTGACCCCTAACTTTTAAACAGCAATGTATACTAAACCATTTATTAATAAAGCATCTTTTTGTGAAATGGTTTGTTCATGTGTTTGTACTATTGTACGATAAAATAAATTCCCTTTGTTATCCCTTCTTGTTATCTTCCCTTGTGTTATTCAGACACTCACACAAGTGCCACACACTTTTTTTGTATTAGTAACCCTTCTCTCTCTCGCTCGTCTGTCTGCGTGTGAGCCTGAGGACCAAGAAGACTGCTAATCATGTTTTCTTTCTGATGGGCCGCCTCAAAACGGAAGCGCAACGATTGAGACAGGAAGGGGAAAGCGCCAGCTGTTTTCCTGTCCCACCATTGGCTTCAGATTCTCACTGCCCGTTACTGATGAGGCTACAGCTTTAAAGGGTTAGTTCACCCAAAAATGACATTTCTGTCATTAATGACTCGCCCTAATGTCGTTCCACACACGTAAGACCTCTGTTCATCTTCAGACACAGTTTTCGAGAGCGTATGCAAGTGTATGCACACTATACTGTCCATGTCCAGAAAGGGAATAAAAACATAATCGCAGTAGTCCATATGGGACATCAGTGGGTTAATTAGAGTCTCTTGAAGCATCCAAAATACATTTTGGTCCAAAAATAACAAAAACTACGACTTTATTCAGCATTGTCTTCTCTTACTGGTTTGTTTTCAATCTGCGTTCGTGACTGCGCAGTGCTGACGTGTGCCTGAGGACCAAAATGTATTTTCGACGCTTCAAGAGATTCTAATTAACCCACTGATGTCCCATATGGACTACTGTGATGATGTTCTTATTCCCTTTCTGGACATGAACAGTATAGTGTGCATACACTTGCATACGCTCTCTGACTAAATATAAAATATCTTAAAGTGTGTGTGAAGATGAACAGAGGTCTTACGGGTGTGGAACGACATTAGGGGGAGTCATTCATTTTTGGGTGAACTAACCCTTTAATGTCAAGGACTGTGTTTACCTTGTAGCACAGGGTTGCCAGATTGGAGGGCGACTCCTCGCGCACAGCTCGGATCTCCGCGGCCGGCACAAGAGCAAACACATCCTGCACGCTGGTCGCCGTGTCCGCCCAAAACTGATCCCAGAAGGCGTCGTCTGTGGCCTCCACGGGCTGGAGGGGGGGCGAGGAACATACAGGTTTAATACACACACACACCAGTCTGGAGCAACAGCTGGGCTGAGCCAAACAATGAGTTCATAAACCACATCAATATTTGATTAACAGTTGAAAATAACAATGCAATCACATTAATCCAGCTGAGAACAAGAAACAGGTGATTATTTCACATTGCCAGATAAAAAAAGTAAAGTTTTGACAAGTAAAGCAGTGACATCGGCGACCCATGGAGTGATGTTCTCATTGAAAAGCTATTTTAAAGTGGGGTATAATACAGCGTTGTAGTTGTTGAGGAAAAAAGAAATATGATTTCAGTTTATATGATTAGCATTTTAAATGATGTGGATTATTTAATCATGATACAAAAAGCTGTTGTATTGAATATCAGCACAGCTGCTGCTGTGATAAAACTCAGTATAAACACACTCTTGCTCATGTGATAATACTAAAGCTGCACTATGTAACTTTTCCGTCCACTAGAGGGCGCCTATGCAAAACAAAGGCGCAGTTTGATGACACCAAGTTTGAGCGCAGCATCTTGGGACATGTGGTCTTCACCTCACAGCCGGTGGAAAATAGGCCTCTGCCAGCAATCATGTTGATGGATGCGGTTATTAACGTTACTGTAGTGTAAAGCAGAGCAGGACCGAGTGTTGTGGAGCTGAGCACGGCAGCTGGAACGATTGTTAATGAGATGAACAACACACGGCTCACGAGCAGCGGGACTTTTAATATGACGGGACACAGTCGCCGGCGCCATTTCCGCTCATAAGTATGAGGTAACGCAGCTCTGTTTATCATATTAGATGCATTTACGTGTGTTGAAAATTATGTTTTGACTAGGGCTGCATGATAAATCGCATTTTACATGAAAACATGCTTATCGCGATTTGGCTTATCGTGATTATCAAATCGCAAAGGCTGCGATTATCTTTTATGCGCAGTTTGTCAGTGTAGGACGGCTCTGTGATCAGTAGTAAATGCTGTTCCATCTGAAAGCACTGCAAGTTTGAGTTGCTTATAACATGCATTTGAAAAAGCATCTTTTCAAACATGAGAAGCATTTATTCATGTTTAATTAAAGTGTTTTAATATGTTTATTCAGCTCACCGATAGTATGATGTTCATAGCTATAGCGATTTCCACATGGATTTCCGTGAATGCTATCGTACTTCTGCGGCATTTACTTGGAGTTCCCTGCACGAGAGCGCCCTCTAGCTTGCGGAGCAGCGTTAACTACATCATCAACGACCTCAGAAGCCAAGAGTCAAACTGCCCAACTAAAGGAAACACTGATCTCCATAATGGTGATCAAACATGTCAAGAAAACAGCGCCATCTTTCCTTCAGATATTCTGCTCATTATCATCAGGTGTGGTTAATAATCAAACAATCATCCCTCAATTAATCACTTCAGTATCTTATTAACTCTAACACTGCTCCAGTGTTACTTTAACACCCTGCTGGTGGTTCCCATATGAACACCGACCCGTGTTAATTCAACACTGGGGAATGTGTGTTCTCGCCTGCTGGGTTTTCCTTAAATGCTCTACGAAGGCTCTTCATTTATGTCATTTGGATGCAGTGCTTATATATTTAAAATAGGAAACTCACTGACAGAAGGCTTTCAGTTTCAAATGCTTGCGCCGCACTTTGTGAAGAGCGCTGAACAGTTGTGAAGAGCACTTACTGAATAAGGACAGCAATAAAAAACATTTCAACAACTGTTCTCAAACTAAGCGCAAGCTCCACTCGTCACATGATGGAAAAACCTTACAAACCCAACATAACAGGCATGATAATATTACACACTAAATCTCCCACTTAACGTTAATCTTGCACTAAAAAAACTAATATAACACTTAATTTTGGTATTTACTGTCCCTTTTGAGTGTCATGGCAAAGAATTGTGGGAAATAGAAATCCTAGCCTACTTTCAGTTAAATTTAAGTTAGTCTAAATTAAAAGAAAACATTAGATTACTTAAAATGGGTGAGTTTTGAGAACTCAAGAAAAAGAAAGTTCTAAACACTCGTAAAAGTTCATTTGACTGAACTAATATGTTTAATTTGAGTTGGCTCTACTCAAACCAATTCATTATTTTGTGCGCAAGTAATTTAGCTTTATTAAGGAAAAGAACTACAATCCCATGATGCATTGCGAACAGCACAATCAAATTAAAAACGATGGAGAAATATAAAAGTACGGATTTACAAATACATTATATCTTTATCATTATATATATATATATATATATATATAAATATTTAAGTATAAAGCTTAACAAGATTACGCCATTAACAGTGCTTCATGGGAGCGGGCGGAGCTACTCTCTGATTGGTGGAATTTTCTGTACACTATCATGGGTAATTTTTTTTTTTTTTTTTGTTCAAAATGTGTCTTTGCATTATCTTTTTATAAAATAATTGATGGGCCCTATCATACACCCTGTGCAATGATTCACCAGGCACGACGCTAGCGTTTTGACTCATTTAGAAACTAGGCACAACCCTTTTAGACTATAAACCTGGAGCGACGACCGTTTTTTCCGTCGTTAAACTAGCAAAAGTGGATTCGGATGCACCCTAGTGCACCTGCACCATGAGCTTCAGGTTGTTAAAACAGGGCCCGATGTCTTTTGTTATTCAGACATTCACACAAGTGTCAAATACCCTTTAGAGCCACTGTGAAACAAAACAGAGACCATGATGTGCATACAAGCTAGCTAAATCATTTCCAAATAATGTCTCACAGTATAAGCTAATGATATCTTTTGGCACATTTGGCTTGTTTGGGCTGTCTGATTGGTTGGAGTTTTATGTACAGCATTATGGGTAATGTAGTTTTTTACCACCACTAAACAATTATTTATAACTAACGCTGGGTAACTTCAGCAGAAGCAAATGCCATCGACTAACAGCCTCGTAGCTCACAGTAGGGCTGCCTTTAAAGCTATTATTAAAAATCAATTTCTCTATGGAGAAAATGTTTTCCTCCAGAACCGACTGTTACGCGACACTACAGGCAAAAACTGTTTTCATCAGTCTATTTGGCTTAATAGTTGTTTGGCCTAATAATAATTTGGCATAATGTGGTGTTTCAGGCTAACGGAAAAACATCCAAAATACAGGGTTGTTTTTGCACTTTATCTATTTGATTTTGTAGATTTAAATCGCAGTTGGTTTTCTCAATTTGAGTCAAAAATCTCCACTTTAGCAGCTTTACATGCACCACACGTTACAGTTTTAATACTATCAATATTCAAAGGGGTTGTTCATGATTGTAAATTTTATTTATTGTAATACATGTATTTATTTATTGATTTTTCTGGCTGTTGAAAGTCATTTCTGCTTAGTTTTCAAAACTCCCTCTGTAAAAAAAATAAAAAAAAACTGTTGAGTCGTTTTATCTAACGTCTAGTTTTCTGTGCTCAAGGTATGCAAATTAGTTCATATCTAATTAGATAATGTCTCATTTGCACATTTAAGCACACGATTTCAGACAATTGCATGGGATTCTTATTGTAATCAATCAACTGTAGAAATATGGTGATGTCTAGTAGGCCTAGTTACAATTTTTATCAAATTCCCCTGGGGTATTTTACCTTAATATTATAATATCTTTTAGATGACTGACAGTAAAAAAATAAAAAATAAAAAAAATAAAAAAAAAAAAAAAAACGGAAAACCTCACGTCAGTATAGGGGCGGGGTCTAACATACATACGTCATCTTATTGCCACCTAAAAACAAAACAAAAAAACATTAAAATCGATATAAATATTAAATTGATATTTTGCTTTATTAGGTAAGGTTTATGCTTCAACTGAAAAAAAACGATAAACGGTTTATTTATATATAAAAAACAGTTTAGAGCTACGCAGATTTATCTTTTAAACAATTCAAAATTCAAGCGGTTAGACGTTTTAATAATATTACAATACAATATTACAATACAATTAAATTCTAAAATATATATTAGGAAGTTTGAATAGGCGACAGAATGCAGATACTGACATATAAACACATGACACCTGTCTTTATTATTAGGAGCAAACACAAGCACCATTATTCTGAATGAAAGCCCAGTGACCAGCGCATCCATACACACACACACACAAACACTGAAGTAAGGCTGTGTGTAAATCATAATAATAATAATAATAATAATAATTAAAGCTGCGAGCAGCATTTAACGGGGTTCAAGCCATTTAAGGTTTTTAAGCATTTGACACCTTTTGCATGAAAGGCTTTTAAGCACTGAATGAATTTGAGAGATATCAGGTGAAATGAAGTGATAAACTGACAAAATGTGATTTTAAATATTATAATAATGACTTTATAAAGTCTAAATATGAATTGATCAGGAGAGTGCAGAGAATCATACTGCTGTGGTTTGGTTCCGATCAGGCAAAAAACCTATGACTAGTTTGCAAAACGAGGTTTTTAACATAATTGTGAATATTTAAATAAAGATTTGATTGACAGTATTGGTTATAGAGGCAAAGTTGTTCAGTATGAGAAGATCTATCATAATATATGCATATTATGTGGCTGTTTTAACCCCACCTGATTACAGAGATTCACCATAGGGAATACATGGTTTTCAAAGCTTTTTAACACTTATAGCGCCCCCTATACTCCGATCTCCATAAAACTTTGCTTGTGTCTTCAACATGTTATGCCACATATACCCAACAATTTTCGTGAAGTTTTGAGTTTCCCCTTAGGATTTATAGGCTTTTGAGTGTATTTTGCCACGCCTCTTTTCTAAATGGCCCTGTTATAGCCATCCAAATGCAAAAAATCAACTTTTTTTTGATAATTATTGATCTAGAGAGTCCAGAGAATTGTCCTAGACTGGTTTGGTTCTGATTGGGCAAAAAACCAGGGACTAGTTCGCAAAAGTAGGTTTTTAACATAATTGCAAATATTTATTTAACGATTTGATTGACAGCAATGGTTCTAGAGGCAAAGTTGTTCAACATGAGGAGATCTATCAGATGATATGCATATTTTGCCGATGTGTGCAACGCCACGTTATTGCAGAGCCATAAAACTCGTTAGCGCCAACTAGTGGCCGATTTCTTTCAAAATTCTTACAGACCTCTAGGACCATGAGTTAAACATGCCCACTGAGTTTCGTTCCGATCGACTTCCGTTAACCCTGTCTAATAGGTGCTCAAATTTCATTGGCCGATGGCGGCCATGTTTTTTGAGATACGCCAATGTTCTCATAGACAGACATGGTACCTTGGGCCAAGACATTGCATACCAATTTTCCAGTCAATCGGACTAGCGGTCGCGTGGTTATAGCCCTTTTTGTGTTTTTTCCATGTTATAGCGCCACCAAGTGGCCAATCGTCGCGATTTTTTTATCGTGACCAAAGACTGAGCCCATAAACATGTGTACCAAGTTTGGTGAAGATATCTCATTTCTTGCTGGAGTTATAGCCTCTTTAGTAAAATAGGCTCCGCCTTAAATGTACATTTCCACGCCCCTTTTCGTTCCTGAGTCAAAATTTCAACTTTTTTTTGATAATTATTGATATTCAGATTAGAGAGAACATTTTGGCACTGGTTTGGTTCTGATATGTCAAAAAACCAGGGACTAGTTCGCAAAAGTAGGTTTTTGACAAAATTCAAAATGGCGGAAAAATTTGCATACCGGAAATGAAATCGGAGATATACGTTTTGTTCGTCATGGTCTCAGCTTTCCAATGATATAAGACACTTGACCCTTAGGACAAACGGTTTAGGAGTTATGAGCCATTTCGCGTTTTTGGTTGCTGTAGCGCCACCTATTGGCCAATCTGGCTCATAATTTGATAACCTCTCCTCGATTTTTGGACTACCTATTGACAAAGTTTGAAGTCTCTAGCATTTACGGTTTGGTCTGCACGATGAGTTTTACGGCAGAATAATAATAATAATAATAATTAAAGCTGCGAGCAGCATTTAGCGGGGTTCAAGCCATTTAAGGTTTTTAAGCATTTGACACCTTTTGCATGAAAGGCTTTTAAGCACTGAATGAATTTGAGAGATATCAGGTGAAATGAAGTGATAAACTGACAAAATGTGATTTTAAATATTATAATAATGACTTTATAAAGTCTAAATATGAATTGATCAGGAGAGTGCAGAGAATCATACTGCTGTGGTTTGGTTCCGATCAGGCAAAAAACCTAGGACTAGTTTGCAAAATGAGGTTTTTAACATAATTGTGAATATTTAAATAAAGATTTGATTGACAGTATTGGTTATAGAGGCAAAGTTGTTCAGTATGAGAAGATCTATCATAGTATATGCATATTATGTGGCTGTTTTAATGCCACCTGATTAACAAGATGGAAAACCATTTACAGCCAATACAGGCAATTCACCATAGGGAATACATGGTTTCCCAAGCTTTTTAACACTTATAGCGCCCCCTATACTCCGATCTCCATAAAACTTTGCATGTGTCTTCAACATGTTATGCCACATATACCCAATAATTTTCGTGAAGTTTTGAGTTTCCCCTTAGGATTTATAGGCTTTTGAGTGTATTTTGCCACGCCTCTTTTCTAAATGGCCCGGTTATAGCCACCTGAATGCAAAAGTTCAACTTTTTTTCAATAATTATTGACCTAGAGAGTCTATAGAATTGTCCTAGACTGGTTTGGTTCCAATTGGGTAAAAAACCAGGGACTAGTTCGCAAAAGTAGGTTTTTAACATAATTACGAAAATTTAATTAATGATTTGATTGACAGCAATGGTTCCAGAGGCAAAGTTGTTCATCATGAGGAGATCTATCATATGATATGCATATTTCATGGATATGTGCAACACCACGTGATTTCAGAGCCATAAAACTTGTTAGCGCCAACTAGTGGCCGATTTCTTTCAAAATTCTTACAGACCTCTAGGACCATGAGTCAAACATGCCTACTGAGTTTCGTTCCGGTCGACCTCCGTTAACCCTGTCTAATAGGTGCTCAAATTTCATTGGCCCATGGCGGCCATGTTTTTTGAGATATGCCAATGTTCTCATAGACAGACATGGTACCTTGGGCCAAGACACTGCTTACCAATTTTCAAGTCAATCGGACTAGCGGTCGCGTGGTTATAGCCCTTTTTGTGTTTTTTCCATGTTATAGCGCCACCAAGTGGCCAATCGTCGCGATTTTTTTATCGTGACCAAAAACTGAGCCCATAAACATGTGTACCAAGTTTGGTGACGATATCTCATTTCTTGCTGGAGTTATAGCCTTTTTAGTAAAATAGGCTCCGCCTTGAATGTTCATTTCCACGCCCCTTTTCGTTCATGAGTCAAAATTTCAACTTTTTTTGATAATTATTGATACTCAGTCTAGAGAGAACATTTTGGCACTGGTTTGGTTCTGATATGTCAAAAAACCAGGGACTAGTTCGCAAAAGTAGGTTTTTGACAAAATTCAAAATGGCGGAAAAATTTGCATACCGGAAATGAAATCGGAGATATACGTTTTGTTCGCCAAGGTCTCAGCTTTCCAATGATATAAGACACTTGACCCTTAGGATGAACGGTTTAGGAGTTATGAGCCATTTCGCGTTTTTGGTTGCTGTAGCGCCACCTATTGGCCAATCTGGCTCATAATTTGATAACCTCTCCTCGATTTTTGGACTACCTGTTGACAAAGTTTGAAGTCTCTAGCATTTACGGTTTGGTCTGCACGATGAGTTTTACGGCAGAATAATAATAATAATTAAAGCTGCGAGCAGCATTTAACGGGGTTCAAGCCATTTAAGGTCTTTAAGCATTTGACACCTTTTGCATGAAAGGCTTTTAAGCACTGAATGAATTTGAGAGATATCAGGTGAAATGAAGTGATAAACTGACAAAATGTGATTTTAAATATTATAATAGTGACTTTATAAAGTCTAAATATGAATTGATCAGGAGAGTCCAGAGAATCATACTGCTGCGGTTTGGTTCCGATCAGGCAAAAAACCTAGGACTAGTTTGCAAAACGAGGTTTTTAACATAATTGTGAATATTTAAATAAAGATTTGATTGACAGTATTGGTTATAGAGGCAAAGTTGTTCAGTATGAGAAGATCTATCATAATATATGCATATTATGTGGCTGTTTTAACCCCACATGATTACAGAGATGGAAAATACAATTTACAGGCAATTCACCATAGGGAATACATGGTTTTCATAGCTTTTTAACATTTATAGCGCCCCCTATACTCCGATCTCCATAAAACTTTGCATGTGTCTTCAACATGTTATGCCACATATACCCAACAATTTTCGTGAAGTTTTGAGTTTTCCCTTAGGATTTATAGGCTTTTGAGTGTATTTTGCCACGCCTCTTTTCTAAATGGCTCTGTTATAGCCATCCAAATGCAAGAAATCAACTTTTTTTTGATAATTATTGATCTAGAGAGTCCAGAGAATTGTCCTAGACTGGTTTGGTTCTGATTGGGTAAAAAACCAGGGACTAGTTCGCAAAAGTAGGTTTTTAACGTAATTTTAAATATTTATTTAACGATTTGATTGACAGAAATGGTTCTAGAGGCAAAGTTGTTCAACATGAGGAGATCTATCATATGATATGCATATTTTGCCGATGTGTGCAACACCACGTGATTGCAGAGCCATAAAACTCGTTAGCGCCAACTAGTGGCCGATTTCTTTCAAAATTCTTACAGACCTCTAGGACCATGAGTCAAACATGCCTACTGAGTTTCGTTCTGGTCGACCTCCGTTAACCCTGTCTAATAGGTGCTCAAATTTCATTGGCCGATGGCGGCCATGTTTTTTTAGATACGCCAATGTTCTCATAGACAGACATGGTACCTTGGGCCAAGACACTGCTTACCAATTTTCAAGTCAATCAGACTAGCGGTCGCGTGGTTATAGCCCTTTTTGTGTTTTTTCCATGTTATAGCGCCACCAAGTGGCCAATCGACGCGATTTTTTTTATCGTGACCAAAAACTGAGCCCATAAACATGTGTACCAAGTTTGGTGAAGATATCTCATTTCTTGCTGGAGTTATAGCCTCTTTAGTAAAATAGGCTCCGCCTTAAATGTACATTTCCACACCCCTTTTCGTTCATGAGTCAAAATTTCATTTTTTTTTTGATAATTATTGATACTCAGTCTAGAGAGAACATTTTGGCACTGGTTTGGTTCTGATATGTCAAAAAACCAGGGACTAGTTCGCAAAAGTAGGTTTTTGACAAAATTCAAAATGGCGGAAAAATTTGCATACCGGAAATGAAATCGGAGATATACGTTTTGTTCGCCAAGATCTCAGCTTTCCAATGATATAAGACACTTGACCCTTAGGATGAACGGTTTAGGAGTTATGAGCCATTTCGCGTTTTTGGTTGCTGTAGCGCCACCTATTGGCCAATCTGGCTCATAATTTGATAACCTCTCCTCGATTTTTGGACTACCTATTGACAAAGTTTGAAGTCTCTAGCATTTACGGTTTGGTCTGCACGATGAGTTTTACGGCAGAATAATAATAATAATAATTAAAGCTGCGAGCAGCATTTAGCGGGGTTCAAGCCATTTAAGGTCTTTAAGCATTTGACGCCTTTTGCATGGAAGGTTTTTAAGCACTGAATGAATTTGAGAGATATCAGTTGAAATGAAATGATTAACTGACAAAATATGATTATAAATATTATAGTAGTGACTTTATAAAGTCTAAATATGAATTATAGAACAATATTAATCAATTGTATGACAAAATTACTATTTTACTTTGCTAACATGATAAACATGTTGCTAGGTGGTTGCTAGGTTGTTCTTGATGGTTGTTATGGTGTTGCTAGGCAGTTGTTAGCTGTCACAGATGGTCACTATAATGTTTATAGAGTTCTTACTATGTTCTTTGCCTGATTTAACACTTAGCTAATCACTGCTAGCATGTGTAGCATGTTGGAAGTGCTGTTTGCTCGAATGACAAACAGACAGACACACACACACACACACACACACACACACACACACACACACACACACACACACACACACACCACCTATTTTTGTGAAGTTTTGAGTTTTCGTTCAGGATTAATAGGCTTTTGAGCATGTTTTACCACACCTATTCTCTAAATGATCCTGTTATAGCTACCCAAAGTGTAAAGGTCAACATGTTTTTGATAACTATTGATCAGGAGAGTCCAGAGAATCATACTGCTGTGGTTTGGTTCCGATCAGGCAAGAAAAAACAAGGACTAGTTTGCAAAACGAGGTTTTTAACATAATTGTGAATATTTAAATAAAGATTTGATTGACAGTATTGGTTATAGAGGCAAAGTTGTTCAGTATGAGAAGATCTATCATAATATATGCATATTATGTGGCTGTTTTAACCCAACCTGATTAACGAGATGGAAAATACCATTTACAGCCAATACAGGCAATTCACCATAGGAATACATGGTTTTCAAAGCTTTTTAACACTTATAGCGCCACCTATACTCCGATCTCCATAAAACTTTGCATGTGTCTTCAACATGTTATGCCACATATACCCAATAATTTCCGTGAAGTTTTGAGTTTTCCCTTAGGATTTATAGGCTTTTGAGTGTATTTTGCCACGCCTCTTTTCTAAATGGCCCTGTTATAGCCATCCAAATGCAAAAGTTCAACTTTTTTTCAATAATTATTGACCTGGAGTGTCTATAGAATTGTCCTAGACTGGTTTGGTTCCAATTGGGTAAAAAACCAGGGACTAGTTCGCAAAAGTAGGTTTTTAACATAATTACGAAAATTTAATTAATGATTTTATTGACAGCAATGGTTCTAGAGGCAAAGTTGTTCATCATGAGGAGATCTATCATATGATATGCATATTTCATGGATATGTGCAACACCACGTGATTTCAGAGCCATAAAACTCGTTAGCGCCAACTAGTGGCCGATTTCTTTCAAAATTCTTACAAACCTCTAGGACCATGAGTCAAACATGCCAACTGAGTTTCGTTCTGATCAACCTCCATTAACCTTGTCTAATAGGTGCTCAAAATTCATTGGTCTATGACAGCCATGTTTTTTGAGATACACCAATGTCCTCATACACATACATGGCAGCTTGGGCCAAGACACGGCATACCAATTTTCAGGTCAATCGGACTAGCGGTCGCGTGGTTATAGCTATTATCATGTTTTTTCCACATTATAGCGCCACCAAGTGGTCAATCTTCACGTTTTTTTTATCCTGACCTCAGAATGAGTCCATACACATGTGTACCAAGTTTGGTGAAGATATCTCATTTCCTTCTTGAGTTATAGCCTCTTTAGTAAAATAGGCTCCGCCTTAAATGTACATTTCCACGCCCCTTTTTGTTCATGAGTCAAAATTTCAACATATTTTTGATAATTATTGATATTCAGACCAGACAGAACATTTTGGCACTGGTTTGGTTCTGATATGTCAAAAAACCAGGGACTAGTTCGCAAAAGTAGGTTTTTGACAAAATTCAAAATGGCGGAAAAATTTGCATACCGGAAATAAAATACCTCCTATGTTTTTTGTTCGGCTTGAGCCAATAATTCCAATGATGTAAGACACTTGATTGTGCGACAATGGGTTTTTGAGATATAAGCAAAATAGTGACTTTTTTTTGTTTTTTGCGCTATAGCGCCACCTATTGGCCAATCTGGCTCATAATTTGAGAACCTCTCCTCGATTTTTGGACTACCTATTGACAAAGTTTCAAGTCTCTAGGCCTTACGGTTTGGTCTGCACGATGAGTTTTACGGCAGAATAATAATAATAATAATAAAAATCGGTACAATTACAATAGGGTTTCAGCATTTCATGCTTGAACCCCTAATAATAACAAGCAGCATTTAACGGGGTTCAAGCCTTTAAGGCCTTTTAAGCACATAGGCATTAAAGACATTAAGTTTTATTTAGCAAGATTTTAAACACTGAAATAATAGATGGAAAAGTCCATTTACAGCCAATATAGGCAATTTACCATAGGAAATGCATGGTTTTTAAAGCTTTTTAACAGTTATAGCGCCACCTCTACTCCGATCTCTTTAAAACATTACATGCTTCATCAGCATGGTATGCCACATATACCCAACAATTTTCGTGAAGTTTTGAGTTTTACCTTAGGATTTATAGGCTTTTGAGTGTATTTTGCCACGCCTCTTTTTAAAATGGCCCTGGTATAGCCATCCAAATGTAAAAGTTCAACTTTTTTTCAAAGATTATTGATCTAGAGAGTCCAGAGAATTATCCTAGACTGGTTTGGTTCCGATCGGGCAAAAAACCAGGGACTAGTTCGCAAAAGTAGGTTTTCAACATAATTACGGAAATTGAATTAATGATTTGATTGACAGCAATGGTTCTAGAGGCAAAGTTGTTCATCATGAGGAGACCTATCATATGATATGCATATTTTGTGGATGTGTGCAACACCACGCGATTACAGAGCCATAAAACTTGTTAGCGCCAACTAGTGGCCGATTTCTTTCAAAATTCTTACAGACCTCTAGGACCATGAGTCAAACATGCCCACTGAGTTTCGTTCCGATCGGCCTCCGATAACCTTGTCTAATAGATGCTCAAATTCATTGGCCGATGGCGGCCATGTTTTTTGAGATACGCCAATGTTCTCATAGACATACATGGGGCCTTGGGCCAAGACACTGCATACCAATTTTCAGGTCAATCGGACTAGCAATCGCGTGGTTATTGCCATTTTCATGATTTTTTCACATTATAGCGCCACCAAGTGGCCAATCGTCGCGATTTTTTTATCGTGACCTCAAATTGAGCCCATACACATGTGTACCAAGTTTGGTGAAGATATCTAATTTCTTGCTGGAGTTATAGCCTCTTTAGTAAAATAGGCTCCGCCCTGAGCGTCCATTTTGATCCCCTTATCTTCCGTGAATCGAAATTTCAACTTTTTTTCAAAGATTATTGATATTCAGACTACAGACAACATTTTGGCACTGGTTTGGTTCCGATCGGTCAAAAACTCAGGGACTAGTTCGCAAAAGTAGGTTTTCGACAAAATTCAAAATGGCGGAAAAATTTTCATGACGGAAATGAAATCGGAGATATACGTTTTGTTCGCCAAGGACTCAGCTTTCCAATGATATAAGACACTTGAGTGTGGACCAAACGGTTTAGGAGTTATGAGCCCATTCTCGCAATTGATTGCTATAGCGCCACCTATGGGCCAATCGGGCTCATAATTTGATAACCTTTCCTCGATTTTTGTACTACCTATTGGCCAAGTTTCAAGTCTCTAGCCCTTACAGTTTGGTCTGCACGATGCGTTTTTCGGCTGAATAATAATAATAATAATAATAATAATAACGAGCAGCATTTAGCGGGGTTCAAGCCATTTAAGGTCTTTAAGCATTTGACGCCTTTTGCATGGAAGGTTTTTAAGCACTGAATGAATTTGAGAGATATCAGGTGAAATGAAATGATTAACTGACAAAATATGATTATAAATATTATAGTAGTGACTTTATAAAGTCTAAATATGAATTATAGAACAATATTAATCAATTGTATGACAAAATTACTATTTTACTTTGCTAACATGATAAACATGTTGCTAGGTGGTTGCTAGGTTGTTCTTGATGGTTGTTATGGTGTTGCTAGGCAGTTGTTAACTGTCACAGATGGTTACTATAATGTTTATAGAGTTCTTACTATGTTCTTTGCCTGATTTAACACTTAGCTAATCACTGCTAGCATGTGTAGCATGTTGGAAGTGCTGTTTGCTAGCATGACAAACAGACAGACAGAGACACACACACACACACACACACACACACACCACCTATTTTTGTGAAGTTTTGAGTTTTCGTTCAGGATTAATAGGCTTTTTAGCATGTTTTACCACAGCTATTCTCTAAATGATCCTTTTATAGCTACCCAAAGTGTAAAGGTCAACATGTTTTTGATAACTATTGATCAGGAGAGTCCAGAGAATCATACTGCTGTGGTTTGGTTCCGATCAGGCAAGAAAAACCAAGGACTAGTTTGCAAAACGAGGTTTTTAACATAATTGTGAATATTTAAATAAAGATTTGATTGACAGTATTGGTTATAGAGGCAAAGTTGTTCAGTATGAGAAGATCTATCATAATATATGCATATTATGTGGCTGTTTTAACCCCACCTGATTAACAAGATGGAAAATACCATTTACAGCCAATACAGGCAATTCACCATAGGGAATACATGGTTTTCAAAGCTTTTTAACACTTATAGCGTACCCTATACTCCGATCTGCATAAAACTTTGCATGTGTCTTCAACATGTTATGCCACATATAACCAATAATTTCCGTGAAGTTTTGAGTTTCCCCTTAGGATTTATAGGCTTTTGAGTGTATTTTGCCACACCTCTTTTCTAAATGGCCCTGTTATAGCCATCCAAATGCAAGAAATCAACTTTTTTTGATAATTATTGATCTAGAGAGTCCAGAGAATTGTCCTAGACTGGTTTGGTTCTGATTGGGCAAAAAACCAGGGACTAGTTCGCAAAAGTAGGTTTTTAACATTATTGCAAATATTTATTTAACAATTTGATTGACAGCAATGGTTCTAGAGGCAAAGTTGTTCAACATGAGGAGATCTATCATATGATATGCATATTTTGCCGATGTGTGCAACACCACGTGATTGCAGAGCCATAAAACTCGTTAGCGCCAACTAGTGGCCGATTTCTTTCAAAATTCTTACAGACCTCTAGGACCATGAGTCAAACATGCCTACTGAGTTTCGTTCTGATCGACCTCCGTTAACCCTGTCTAATAGGTGCTCAAATTTCACTGGCCCATGGCGGCCATGTTTTTTGAGATATGCCAATGTTCTCATAGACAGACATGGTACCTTGGGCCAAGACACTGCATACCAATTTTCAGGTCAATCGGACTAGCGGTCGCGTGGTTATAGCCCTTTTTGTGTTTTTTCCACATTATAGCGCCACCAAGTGGTCAATCTTCACATTTTTTTTATCCTGACCTCAAAATAAGCCCATACACATGGGTACCAAGTTTGGTGAAGATATCTCATTTCCTTCTTGAGTTATAGCCTCTTTAGTAAAAAAGGCTCCGCCTTAAATGTACATTTCCACGCCCCTTTTCGTTCATGAGTCAAAATTTCAACTTTTTTTTGATAATTATTGATAGTCAGACTAGAGAGAACATTTTGGCACTGGTTTGGTTCCGATATGTCAAAAAACCAGGGACTAGTTCGCAAAAGTAGGTTTTTGACAAATTTCAAAATGGCGGAAAAATTTGCATACCGGAAATGAAATTGGAGATATACGTTTTGTTCGCCAATGTCTCAGCTTTCCAATGATATAAGACACTTGACCCTTAGGACGAACGGTTTAGGAGTTATGAGCCATTTCGCGTTTTTGGTTGCTGTAGCGCCACCTATTGGCCAATCTGGCTCATAATTTGATAACCTCTCCTCGATTTTTGGACTACCTATTGACAAAGTTTGAAGTCTCTAGCATTTATGGTTTGGTCTGCACGATGAGTTTTACGGCAGAATAATAATAATAATAATAATAATTAAAGCTGCGAGCAGCATTTAGCGGGGTTCAAGCCATTTAAGGTTTTTAAGCATTTGACACCTTTTGCATGAAAGGCTTTTAAGCACTGAATGAATTTGAGAGATATCAGGTGAAATGAAGTGATAAACTGACAAAATGTGATTTTAAATATTATAATAATGACTTTATAAAGTCTAAATATGAATTGATCAGGAGAGTGCAGAGAATCATACTGCTGTGGTTTGGTTCCGATCAGGCAAAAAACCTAGGACTAGTTTGCAAAACGAGGTTTTTAACATAATTGTGAATATTTAAATAAAGATTTGATTGACAGTATTGGTTATAGAGGCAAAGTTGTTCAGTATGAGAAGATCTATCATAATATATGCATATTATGTGGCTGTTTTAACCCCACCTGATTACAGAGATTCACCATAGGGAATACATGGTTTTCAAAGCTTTTTAACACTTATAGCGCTCCCTATACTCCGATCTCCATAAAACTTTGCATGTGTCTTCAACATGTTATGCCACATATACCCAACAATTTCCGTGAAGTTTTGAGTTTTCCCTTAGGATTTATAGGCTTTTGAGTGTATTTTGCCACACCTCTTTTCTAAATGGCCCTGTTATAGCCATCCAAATGCAAGAAATCAACTTTTTTTTTGATAATTATTGATCTAGAGAGTCCAGAGAATTGTCCTAGACTGGTTTGGTTCTGATTGGGCAAAAAACCAGGGACTAGTTTGCAAAAGTAGGTTTTTAACATTATTGCAAATATTTTTTTAACGATTTGATTGACAGAAATAGTTCTAGAGGCAAAGTTGTTCAACATGAGGAGATCTATCATATGATATGCATATTTTGCCGATGTGTGCAACACCACGTGATTGCAGAGCCATAAAACTCGTTAGCGCCAACTAGTGGCCGATTTCTTTCAAAATTCTTACAGACCTCTAGGACCATGAGTCAAACATGCCTACTGAGTTTCGTTCCGATCGACCTCCGTTAACCCTGTCTAATAGGTGCTCAAATTTCATTGGCCGATGGCGGCCATGTTTTTTGAGATACGCCAATGTTCTCATAGACAGACATGGTACCTTGGGCCAAGACACTGCATACCAATTTTCAAGTCAATCGGACTAGCGGTCGCGTGGTTATAGCCCATTTTGTGTTTTTTCCATGTTATAGCGCCACCAAGTGGCCAATCGTCGCGATTTTTTTATCGTGACCAAAGACTGAGCCCATACACATGTGTACCAAGTTTGGTGAAGATATCTCATTTCTTGCTGGAGTTATAGCCTCTTTAGTAAAATAGGCTCCGCCTTAAATGTACATTTCCACGCCCCTTTTCGTTCATGAGTCAAAATTTCAACTTTTTTTTGATAATTATTGATATTCAGACTAGAGAGAACATTTTGGCACTGGTTTGGTTCTGATATGTCAAAAAACCAGGGACTAGTTCGCAAAAGTAGGTTTTTGACAAAATTCAAAATGGCGGGAAAATTTGCATACCGGAAATGAAATCGGAGATATACGTTTTGTTCGACAAGGTCTCAGCTTTCCAATGATATAGGACACTTGACCCTTAGGAGCAACGGTTTAGGAGTTATGAGCCATTTCGCGTTTTTGGTTGCTGTAGCGCCACCTATTGGCCAATCTGGCTCATAATTTGATAACCTCTCCTCGATTTTTGGACTACCTGTTGACAAAGTTTGAAGTCTCTAGCATTTACGGTTTGGTCTGCACGATGAGTTTTACGGCAGAATAATAATAATAATAATAATAATAAAAATCAGTACAATTACAATAGGGTTTCAGCACTTCGTGCTTGAACCCCTAATAATAAAAATCAGCACAAATACAATAGGTGTTCAGCACTTCGTGCTTGAACCCCTAATAATAATAAAAATCAGTACAAATACAATAGGTGTTCAGCACTTCGTGCTTGAACCCCTAATTAAAGCTGCAAGCAGCATTTAGCGGGGTTCAAGCCTTTAAGGCCTTTTAAGCACATAGGCATTAAAGACATTAAGTTTTATTTAGCAAGATTTTAAACACTAAAATAATAGATGGAAAAGTCCATTTACAGCCAATATGGGCAATTTACCATAGGAAATGCATGGTTTTTAAAGCTTTTTAACAGTTATAGCGCCACCTATACTCCGATCTTTGTAAAACGTTGCATGCTTCATCAGCATGGTATGCCACATATACCCAACAATTTTCGTGAAGTTTTGAGTTTTCCCTTAGGATTTATAGGCTTTTGAGTATATTTTGCCACGCTTCTTTTCTAATTGGCCCTGATATAGCCATCCAAATGCAAAAGTTCAACTTTTTTTCAATGAATATTTATCTAGAGAGTGTATAGAATTGTCCTAGACTGGTTTTGTTCCGGTCGGGCAAAAAACCAGGGACTAGTTCGCAAAAGTAGGTTTTTAACATAATTGCAAATATTTAATTAACGATTTGATTGACAGCAATGGTTCTAGAGGCAAAGTTGTTCAGCATGAGGAGATCTATCAAATGATATGCATATTTTGCCGATGTATGCTACACCACGTGATTACAGAGCCATAAAACTCGTTAGCGCCAACTAGTGGCTGATTTCTTTCAAAATTCTTACAGACCTCTAGGACCATGAGTCAAACATGCCCACTGAGTTTCGTTCCGATCCGCCTCCGATAACCTTGTCTAATAGGTGCTCAAACTTCATTGGCCGATGGCGGCCATGTTTTTTGAGATACGCCAATATCCTCAGGGAAATACATGCTACCTTGGGCCAAGACACTGCATACCAATTTTCAGATAAATCGGAGTAGCAGTCGCATGGTTATAGCTATTTGCAGGTTTTTTTCACATTATAGCGCCACCAAGTGGCCAATCGTCGCGATTTTTTTATCGTGACCTCAAATTGAGCCTATACACATGTGTACCAAGTTTGGTGAAGATATCTCATTTAATTATTGAGTTATAGTCTTTTTAGTAAAATAGGCTCCGCCCTGAGCGTCCATTTTGAATCCCCTTATCTTCCGTGAATCGAAATTTCAACTTTTTTTCTATGAATATTGATATTCAGACTACAGAAAACATTTTGGCACTGGTTTGGTTCTGATCGGTCGAAAAACCAGGGACTAGTTCGCAAAAGTAGTTTTTCGACAAAATTCAAAATGGCGGAAAATTTTTCCAGACGGAAATAAAATCGGAGATATACGTTTTGTTCGCCATGGTCTCAGCTTTCCAATGATATAAGGCACTTGAGTGTGGACTAAACGGTTTAGGAGTTATGAGCCATTTTGCGCTTTTGATTGCTGTAGCGCCCCCTATTGGCCAATCGGGGTCATAATTTGATAAGCTCTCCTCGATTTTTGGGCTACCATGTGGCAAAGTGTCAAGTCTCTAGCCCTTACGGTTTGGTCTGCACGATGCGTTTTAGGGGAGAATAATAATAATAATAAAAACCCTAACAATTACAATAGTGTTTCAGCACTTCGTGCTTGAACCCCTAATAATAATAAAAATCAGCACAAATACAATAGGTGTTCAGCACTTCGTGCTTGAACCCCTAATAATAATAGTCTGAGGTCTGGCGGTCGGCGAGCGCAGCTCCATCTGGAAACAAACACACGCTCCTAATAACCTTCTCGGATAACTGCAGCGACACAAACCTGTGTTTTTGTGGTCAGCTGTATCACCGCCTTCCTGAAATTTAGCTTCGAGTCCGTATTTCCCATTTTCTCCTGATATGTTGGTTTAATGATGAGGCGCAGCTCTAATCCCCGTCACCTCCTCCTCTCCAGTGTGTGTGTGTGTGTGTGTGTGTGTGTGTCATCTGCGGAGGCGGCGGTGCTGCGCTAAACACACACACACTTCCGGCACCCGAGCGTTTTATATTCCTACTATGGGCTAGGCTTGGCTCATGAATATTAAATAGATGACTGGAAGCCGGTAGGCGAAACTTTAAAGGGCATATTGCAGGTTAGAGACCCCTTTGAGTCAATGTATCTAGACACATAATGTGTAGGAACTAGATTGTATATATATATATATATATATATATATATATATATATATATATATATATATATATATATATATATATATATATATATATATATATATATATATATATATACGCTACTAAAGTTTTTAGAGCCTTATACATATGAATAATAATAATAAAAAACATTAAGAAAACGAGAGTATTGTTTCAGGAGGAAGTTGTATTAGCTAATACTGGAATAGTTTGTACTTGTGATATTCCCTGGAAGAAAGTTTGGACATTGCCTCAAAAATACCTGATAACCAACAAAATCAGAGAAATTACCTTTAAGTTAAATCGTAAGATAAGATTTACCCAGAGAAGTGTTCTCTCAGAAGACTTTAGGAGGATATTAATACCTTCTGTTCTTTCTGTTTAGAGAAACCTGAATCTACTTTTACAGACATTTTGGTGTGAATTGTGATTTTATCAAATGTTATGTGAATCCTAATTTTGAATTTACATAGGCCTATATATATATATATATATATAAAATTGGTTTTCATTAAGGTGAAATGAAAAATTAGCTATTTTTATATAAACCTTATTTTTCTGTAAGCCAAATACCATATTCATAAATGTAACTTTTTAAGCATTTAAACTTGAGATGAATGTATTTTGAAACCATTGAGTTCTCTAAACACTTTAGAGAAAAGACTGAAATGGAAATTATTGTTACTGTTTTTTTATGCATTTAATAAAAATAATATGACGTTACATGGCAAGCCCAGAGCCATATGGAGGATGAAAACTGCAAAAACAATAAATAAATAAATAATAAAAAACAACCAAATAAATCCAAATTCTACATAAATAAATAAATGTGCAAATAAATACTTAAACTTATTCCAGAATGAACATTTAATATTAATAATTAAATGTGCAAGGAGATAAATAAGTAAATAGCTGTTGGTGGAGAAATGTTAAAATAAATACTGAAAGTTGACTTTTTTCATTTTCACCGTTTATTCATTGTTGAATGTAGCTCCGTATTTATATTTCCTTGGCGCAACATGCTAATAAGGAGGTGTCAATCAAACATCAGAAGGTGGTCTGTGTGCCCCATTGTGCACCTGCACCATGACACCATACATACATACTGTACATATCTATCTATAGTTGGCACCACTAATTAGGAAAAATAAATACGGAGCTACATTCAAAAATGAATAAACAGTTAAAAGTCAACTTTCAGTTTAACATTTCCTTTAAAAAAATTCCCCCAACATTAAAAGGCCACAGCCACCAGGGAATACCGTTTACATGAAGGGTGAACATGGTCTGCAACAATGCTTAGGTAGGTGGTGCGTGTCAAAGTAGCATCCACATGGATGGAGGACTCAAGGTTTCCCAGCAGAACATTGCCCAAAGCATCACACTGCCTCCGCTGGCTCGCCTTTTTCCCATAGTGCATCCTGGGGCCATGTGTTCCCCATAGTGATGCACACACACCCGGCCATCCACGTGATGTGAAAGAAAACGTGATTCAATAGACCAGGCCACCTTCTTCTATTGCTCCGTGGTCCAGTTCTGATGCTCACGTGGCACTGTTGGTGCTTTTGGCGGGGTCAGGGGTCAAGCATGGGTGCCCTGACTGGTCTGCGGCTATGCCGCCCCATACGCAACAAACTGAGATGCGTTCTCCACTGTTCCTTCCTTGGAGCACTTTTGATAGATACTGACCACTACAGACCGGGAACAGCCCACAAGAGCTGCAGTTTTGGAGATGCTCTGACCCAGTCGTCTAGCCGTCACAATTTGTCCCTTGTCAAACTCGCTCCAATCCTACTCTTGCCCATTTTTCCTGCTTCTAACACATCAACTTTGAGAACAAAATGTTCACTTCACCTGTCAGTGGTCATAATGTTGTGCCTGATCACACACACACACACACACACACACACACACACATATATATATATATATATATATATATATATATATATATATATATATATATATATATATATATATATATATACATACATACATGTATGTATATGATCAGGCACAATTAGAGAGAGATGTTGTTTATTTATTTGCGTATTTGTTTATTTATTGTTTTTGCAGGTTTCATCCTCCATGGGAGTCATGGCTCTGGCCGACCGTTAGCGGCCACTAGTCAATGACTTCTGAATATATTACCGTTAGATAGGTTGTTACGTAACTAGACGCCCCAGAAAGGTTACCAAGCAACGTCAGTCGGCTCTAATTAATATTCATAAGCAAGGCCTCTGCCTAAACAGCCATAGTAGGATTCATAAATTCCAAACGCACAAGGCAGTTGCTAGCATAGATACGCATACATATGGTTGCTAGGAAAACACTGTTTGTTTAGCGTTACAATGAAAAACGGCGTCGGCAGTGATCACGTGCGTCATGGATTCGGTGTGCTCGATCGCAATATTTGAAAAACATCATAATATCAGTATAACTGTCTGCTCGACATGCTAAAATACAAATTTGTTTTAGTGAGGCGAGTGGAATAATTATTTCCTTAATGTTGAACATATATAAAAGCAAATACACTGTTACAACTCAAAACAGATTTTTTAACAACAAAAACTAAATCAGCCAGAGAGCGCTTGTGAACATCGGACGTGATGTCATCGCACGATCAGCCAATCCCGCTCCGCCCTCGTGCTATACAGGCTTGAGTGTCGCGCATGCGCAGTGGCATGTAAATAACAGCAGCCGCGGTGGTTTGTTTTGTGTCGCACAGGCTCATCAAACAGACAAATAGTCGGTTTATATTCACAGATAACCATATTACATCTGCTACGTGTATGAAAGTACGACTGCGAGAGGAATACAGCGGCAAAAGCAATAGAAAATACCGCGAGAGCTCACAGCTAGTGAAGTGTCAGTTAGCACACAGCTATGATAGAGACTAGCCGGATGAGTTCGAGTCTCACACATTTATGACGGCGGAGTTCATCAAATACGACCTTCACTTTGTTTTCTTACATGCCATTTACTGCTTTGTACTTCATCGAGCCGAAGATGTCGTGTATATGTGTGTGTTAAGCCGCTAGCAGAGGTGTGTGTGTGTGTTAGTGTTAAAGTGTAGCATGACACAGCAGGCTGTTGACCAGAGCTGAGCTCAAGACAACACGAGATAGATCATCTCCTCTCACAGCCACAGACAATGCTGACAGAAAACAGGTGAGGCCACAGATTATGCTTTATAATCATCATTAATTCATCTAAACAATACGACTTGTTTGGGGGGTTTATTAATCATACATCTTGATTCACAGATGAGCTGTGCTAGATCCTAGCATACATATCAGAATACAAAGAAACGTAATATGCTTTGAAATATTATATCTGACCAGTGTTACTAAGTAATTAGTTACTGTAATTTAACTACTTTCCCCTCGAGAAAGTAAAGAAAGGGATTACTCCTATGGGTTTTTTTTTTAATTCTGATGTTATTGAACTAAATACTGTGTATAGTCTGTTGAACAATTATATATAATACAGTAGTGAAATTAACATCAATTTTAAGTCAAATGTTTTTATATATCCTTCTCACATTTATAATACTCTGGTCAGCTAATACAAATTAGAGTCATTTGTACAGTAATCTAATTACACTATTGAAGATGTAACTATTGGAAAATCTCCTTTAAAGTTGTCCAAATGAAGTCCTTAGGAATGCTTAATACTACTAATAATACATTTCTGATATATTTATGGTAGGACGTTTACAAAATATCTTCATGGAACATGATCTTAATATCTTAATGATTTTTGGCATAAAAGAGAAATGGATAATTTTGACCGACACAATGTATTGTTGGCTATTGCCACAAATATACCCGTGAGACTCATGACTGGTTTTGTGCTCCAGGGTCACAATTTATACATTACTAAGTGAAGTATAGCATGTATAATACTAGGGCACAACTCCGAATGTTATGTTGATAATCTGTAAGCTGTAATGATGTCCTAAAGGAAGCGTCAGCGCGGTGAAGGTGATGAAGAAGATGCTCAGATGCCTCAGGCCAAGAGACTGAGCTCGGCCCTCCAGAGCTCGGAGACGGGCAGAGAATCATGGGAGTCCGAGGTATGAAGGCCCACACACAAATATAATGATAAAACGGCACTGAAGAACCATATAGTTGGAATCAATACTTTTTCTAGCTGATGAACTATAAAAACATTGACAGCCAATCAGAAGAGCTTGAGCATTTAAAGAGATGGACGACAAAACTGACACACTTTAAATGAACAGAACAATATTGTGCTTTGTTGTGGAGGCTAATAGTTATCATTATCGTTATCATTATCATTATCCTTCATGGTGTGAACTGCAGGGAGTTTGTGAGTGGATGAAAAGCTAATAATGAATTAAATCCTTACATTTTAGGATGCATTATTAAATATTTACACCATGGTCCGTCTGAGTACTCGATTCTGATTGGCTGGAAGGTGCGAGTTAAAACCGTTTGATGCACGGCTAGTTCCCAGTCAGTTTAATCATCGTATTAATGTGCTGTTTTCATTGAAGACACACACACACACACACACACACACACACACACACACACACACACACACACACACACACACACACACACACACAGTCACACTAACACAGTCAGATACGCACAGACAACAAACACACACACAAAGTCACACTAACACAGTCAGATACACACACACACACACAGACACACAGACAGATACATTCACAGTCACACTAACAGTCAGACACACACAGATACACTCAGACACACACAGTCACACAGAGATACGCACAGTCACACTAACACAGTCAGATACGCACAGACAATACACACACACTCACACAGAGATACACTCAGACACACACACAGTCACACTAACACAGTCAGATACGCACAGATACACTCAGACACACACACAGTCACACTAACACAGTCAGATAGGCACAGACAACACACACACACACACAGATACACACAGACACACTCACAGTCACACTTACACAGTCAGATACGCACAGACAACACGCACACACACAGATACACTCAGACACACACACAGTTACACTTACACAGTCAGATACGCACAGACAACACACACGCACACACACACAGATACATTTAGACACGCACACAGATACACTCAGACACACACACAGTCAGATATGCACAGACAACACACACACACACACAGATACACTCAGACACACACACAGTCACACTAACACAGTCAGATACGCACAGACAACACACACGCACACACACACAGATACATTTAGACACGCACACAGATACACTCAGACACACACACAGTCAGATATGCACAGACAACACACACACACACACAGATACACTCAGACACACACACAGTCACACTAACACAGTCAGATACGCACAGACAACACGCACAGGTCCACTGAGATACACTCAGACACACACACAGTCACACTAACACAGTCAGATACGCACAGACAACACACACGCACACACACACACAGATACATTTAGACACGCACACAGATACACTCAGACACACACACAGTCAGATATGCACAGACAACACACACACACACACAGTCACACAGAGATACGCACAGTCACACTAACACAGTCAGATACGCACAGACAATACACACACACTCACACAGAGATACACTCAGACACACACACAGTCACACTAACACAGTCAGATACGCACAGATACACTCAGACACACACACACACACACACACACACAGATACACTCAGACACACACACAGTCACACTTACACAGTCAGATACGCACAGACAACACACACACACACAGATACACTCAGACACACACACAGTCACACTTACACAGTCAGATACGCACAGACAACACACACACACACAGATACACTCAGACACACACACAGTCACACTTACACAGTCAGATACGCACAGACAACACACACGCACACACACAGATACACTCAGACACACACACAGTCACACTAACACAGTCAGATACGCACAGACCACACACGCACACACAGATACACTCAGACACACACACAGTCATTCTCACAATCAGACAGACTGACAGATACACTTAGTCACACTAATACACACATAGAGACGCACACACAAACATACACACTCTCTCTCACACACACACAGAGAGACAGACACACACACACACGTTATCTTTGTGTCCCTGCGACGTCTGCAGCCGGCCGTATTGTTATCAGACTGAAACACCGATGTCACCCAGATGTAGATATTATTGTTTTTCTCAACATGAACACGTGAAACAACATAAACACAATAAGCATATGCCGACTCTAGTGTATATGTACTTTCTGCGCGAAAGTACTTACTGAGCTGTAAAAGCCAAACTCTGGTCGGGCCAATCACATCGTGTATAGAGTCGGTGGACGGGGCTTAATATAATGACGGCTGAGTTGCGCTTGCGTGCTTCTAGTAAACTCAGAAGCTGGAGAACGGCGGTCCGAAGCTTTGTTTTGAAATCAGCCCATCACTATATAAGTCGTTATTTAGGTTGTTTTTTTAAAGACAGAGTCTTTACAGAATTTTCATATTTAGGTGAACTAACCCTTTAACAAATCTGAGTTTCCTGGTTCTCCGAGGTGATGTTGCTAACCTGCTCTGGTGGTTTTCCACAGTCCTCCAGCAGCGAGAGCAGCTGGATCAGCAGTCCGGATCACGGCGCCGGCAGCAGCACCGGCAGCCATTGTGGAGCAGACCATATCGGGCCCCAAAGCGGCCCCGGCCCCCGCAGTCCCCACAGTGCCTCCAAGCAGGCGGGCCCCATGGACCTGCTGTCCTACCAGCACATCAACCGTGTCCTGAGGGAAGCCCATTTCCACAGCTTACAGAGCCGAACTCAGTCCAAGCACAGATGACTTTCAGGGACCGACAAACCCCAGTAGCGACAGGGTAAAACGTCTTCATCTCCATCCTCATTCAAACCTACTCCTACTTTCTAGATCTCTCTCTCTTCTCTCCCCCTCTTTCCCAGAGCCCATGTTATGTTGATATGTCACAGGATGGAAAACATGCCCTGGTACTGTAAGCTCTTTGACTAACTAGAGCACAAAAGTGTTCATTGTAAGCAATAACGGCTTGACTATGATGCAAACTTTTGTGACTTTCACACTGTGTAATTTTCTTCTGAGTACAGCTGTATTGAGAATAAAGGAACATTTTAGTGGGGATTTGCACTTGGGGATTTCTGTTGATCAAATATTGATGTGGACCACATGTGGGAGGCATGTAAGCGTGCCAGGATATTCTGTTGATTAGTTTGCAGTGCTGTAACGAATGCATAAAGAAGCCGGTCGACACGCTCAAAGGCTGTGCAGATCTGGGAGATGTCCTGCTAATCTCGACACCCTTCTGCAGGATCTCTCGCCTCCCAACCATCGCTAAAGCTGGTTGCTCATCCAGGCGTCAGGCCTTCGAGACCCTGCCGAGGCTTTCTTGCGTGCGGTTCGAACTCAGATTGCGTTTTAAAGATTGTTGTTTATTTTACTATACCTTTTTGTATTGAAAGATGTACATTTACATTTTACATTCAGATCATCTACATTTCTAAATAAAGATGGATGTTCTTAAGCAAACCCGTGTTGAACTTGTGTGACTAACTCCTGAGGAATTGCTTATTTTTGCCATTAACGAACGTCCTGAACTGAGATTGAAGGATTTCTGGGAATAAATGAGTCCTTAACCTGGTAAAGTTTGCATTTTAGCGCTTCCATCGTCCTGAAGTCAATGGGTTTTTGGTTAAAGGTCTGAAATAAAGTGGTGAACACAAGCTCAAGATATTGTCACATTTGCTTACACTTTAAGGTGACAGGTACACAAAACTACATGTACTTACTATAGTAATAACTAAATTATGCATAATTGCAAGTAAATAACCCTAAACCAAGCCGTAACCATATCTCTATAGAGAATACATGCAGTTAATATTGCTCCGTACTTATTTGAGTAAATACAATGTCCTTCCTATATTGTTTTGGTCCCCCTTTTGCTGCCAAAACTAGATGCTTTCACGGCCTCATTCAGGCTCAACTTTCAACTTTTTTTTTTAAATAAAGACTGAAAGAGAAGAGTGGCCTGAAAGTTAATGGTGATGACATGGAAATCATCTGATCAGGTGGAAGTTTGTTTATAGCCCAACTTTAGCTTTTTACTTCTGGTGATGCTTTTAGGCTTCATAAAACATAATTTGCGTTAATTTGTGAAGATCGTCTTGATGCAGAATGTCTAATTGTTAACTTTTGTTGGTCACAGAGCTTATTTTCTGCAATAATAATCATAATCCATTGGGAAAATGTAGAGGGAATGTGATGTGATCTTAAAGGTTGACCAACAAAAATACGTCATCTAAGCAGGATTCGATTTCGCTCAACAGTTAAAGTTCACTACCTTAAATCATTGAGAATTACTTATCCAGGAAATGAATGCTGTGATTATTATTTCCATAATTTTTTTTGATCAATATCATGTATAGTCAATGCAAGAGTCCAGCCATGTGTAAAGTCTCCCCCAGCACATCCCAAAGACTTTCAGTGAATTTAGGGACTGGACTCACCGGCGCCAATTCATGTGTGAAAATGATTCTTTATTCTTTCACAATTTGAGCTGATGAATCTTGACATTGCCTTCCTGGAATATGGCCATGATGTGTCTTCCTACATGGTTGTGACGAAAAGCCACACACTCCACCAATTAGGGTTAGAAGAACTGTTGCCAAACATATAACATGCTAGAAATAATCACTGTAATAATGATCCAATCATTTAAATCCAAACAGCCGAGTAGTGTGTTTGCGTATTATACAATAAACTCTAAATATATGACATTAGAATCTATGACATTGTAATTTTTCTGTTATGATTGTCATTTCCTATTAAAAGGCTTTACAGTATCTTTGTATTTCTGATTTTCAAATAGTACTTTTCTATGGATCAAATGTTTATTTATGGAAAGAATTTGTGCGGTCCGCTCATTTATGCATGGCTGCATTCAATAGACGACAGAGGCACGGGGGGAAATCTGCCTTTTTCTGGATGTGCAGTGAATTATAGCTCAGCGCCAGAGCAGGCATTAATGAGAGATGACCTGTGCTTCAAGGAGTTGTGGGAAAAGGTCACTTTAATTAGAGCACTACATGTCCTTGTCTTGTCACATTGCACTGCATAACAGATTACATATATTAATTTGCCTCTGGTAAGCACGGCTCCCCGTCTCTGCGTCCTCATTACAGCTCCTGCTGAAAACACAGGCCTTCCTTCCTTCCCTGCAAGCGCGTGATAGATGTGTCCAAAATGACTCCGGGCCAGTTTATCTTCAGAAGAACGCACTAGATTTGTACATTTTCTGACAAAAAATGTAGTTTCTTAATAGCGAAATGAGTCAATCTAAGGTCATTTACACCTGGTTTTGGTCAATCAGATCACAAGTGGCCGACGCTAATACAGGTGTACCTGGGGTCTAGAACATTTTCAGCTTGTCCACTTTACACCAATTCCAGAGGTAGTGGAAAACACATTTGAGTGGATTGCTCAAACACTAAAAGTCTATTCACCTAACATTATGGGAGGCGCATAGCCAGATAGGATTTAAATTTTGTCGGCTGAGTTGGTAGATGAAATGGGTTGAAGATGAAAAATGACCCAAGCACAAATGTTCTTCCTCCATTCTTAATTTATAACACACAGTGTTTGCTGGTGTTGTGTTTGAGAGAGCTGGAAAAAAAAAAAAAAACCATACATAGACCCCTCCCTCAAAGAAATCAGGACAAAAGTTGCTGAAAGTGGACAAAAGAGACAGATTAAAGCACCAGGTGTAAACAGGAATGTGTCTCCCTCGCCTACTTGTGATCCGGTTGACCAAAACGCATCTTAATACATGGGTGTGAACAGGACCTCAAATTAGAAAATTACTAGAAATTACTCGGGTTTCTCCTTCAGTGCAAGTCTATGGGAGGTTTTAAATTATTGAGCATTTGCAAGTGTGAATATTCAAACCACATAAATAATCTCAAGTCATATTGTTTATAATATGTTCTATATCACCCAGATTCATCTCATCTATCTTATCTTATAAACTCTTGACTTTTGATTTCACATCAAGGGCCATGTTGTCCTCAAACTAAATATGCCCTTCCTTACTCTCCTACAAAGGGCTGAATAAAGATTTCAGAGCAAGCAATTACATCTCTTCCATAACCGTAATGGACCTTATTCACAGAAAATTATCGTTTGACAATGACATTTGTATAATTGGCTGGAAATCTTTTAAAGATTGACACATTAAAGAAGAACACGAAAAAGACTATAGTAGTGAGTTAATGAATCCATCTTTCAGTAGTTTAACAATGTGCACAGCTAAGCTGTTTTAGGGTTACAATAAGTACTGAGTACTATTAATTAACTGCTTATAAAGTTGGTTTGGTTAGTTACTTGTTATAATTACTGTTTTTATTACTATAAACGTGCAGAGGGGAGGGGGCTTCAAAATGAATAAAAAATGCCCCTATCTGACAAATAGCAATGATAATATCGGGGTCAATAAAATAAAATGCATTTGAGTAACAATTAACATTACACTGTGTACAAAATCAGTCACGCATTGCTCAAAAGTCCTGGTTATGTTTACGTTTCTGTCAGCCTGAGCCGTTGCCATAACGCGTTGCTATGGGTAACGTTAGCTCTCGAGCCATATGGTTCTTTCAACCAGTCGACGGAAGGAAAAAAATAAACCTTTACATTTTTTTTATCAATATTTAAAGTGTTCTGATTTAATTTAAAACGATATTATTTATTAGTTCACGTTTGTAATGTATAATACACCAGCCAGTCGTGATCTGGCAAAAGTTCAAATTTCATTGGAATATGAGGTGCATGGAGCGATATTTTTCCCTTCATTATATGAAAGCACTACAAAGGTAAGTAGTGTTCAATCCACTTGTATAAATTAATATACCGTTTAATATTTAATGAAACTATGATAGTTAATGAAGCCCAAGTGCCACCTATAGGCCTATTATGTGAAGTGTATGCGAGCGAAATGGTGACGTGTAAAGACTTCATATACCATTTTTGATAGCTATTATGAAAGTAGTCTCATATGCTCATCAAGCCATAATTGTAAAATATAATCTATTTTTGTGCATCATTGCCGCAGTCTTTAGTGCCACATGAAGTGTGTGTGTGTGTGTGTTCATACACACACACACACACACACACACACACACACACACACACACACACACACACACACACACACACACACACCAACGAATGTCTGGTGCTATCTTTGGGAACTCGCCATAAGCGGAATGGTTTTTATACTTTACAAACTGTTCTTTTCTGTTTATATTTTTACATTGCCCTTTTTACATTTGAGCCCCTGAAGAACTGCACATAAATTTGTTGGCTTAACTTTAAAAAAAGTAAGTAACATGGTTGCCTTAAAATTGTGAGTTTATTGAAATTAAACATTTGAGTTGATACAATGAAAGAAATTGGTTTAATACATAGAAACTCAAAATAGTATTGCATCTGAATCACATAAAAAATGTGATAAATCATGAAAATAGCACACTGCGTCATTACAAATAAAACACACACAATTACCCAATATTCTTACAAAATCTTTTAATAATATTTGAATAAAGGTTGTCAATTCTTAAAAAATGTTCATTGTATAAACTCAATTTGTTTTATTTCAATTAACTCAAAATTAATTTAAGGCAACCAGGTAACTTATTAAAAAAAAAAAATACAGTATAAGTACATAGTAACATGTAACTACGTCACCTTAAAATAAAGTGTTACCCTACTTTAGTCTCACCTTTAATGGTATAAATCAAATTTTATCACATACTCCCATGTCCTTACAAGCTTCATGTTGGTTACCTGTAGATGGCAGCACAACTCTTGATATTCAGTGTGACATTTTGCAGAAAAGATATCAAGTCAAGACTGTTGGTTGCACTTTATTTTGATAGTCCACTTTAGACAATCTACTGACTATATGTAACTTTACAACTGCATGTCAACTAACAGTCATTAGAGTATTAGTAGACTGCCCTGCTTAATATCCACTGACTCTTTATTTTTATGCTCCCCAACATATATTCAACACACACTCACCTAAAGGATTATTAGGAACACCATACTAATGCTGTGTTTGATCCCCTTTCGCCTTCAGAACTGCCTTAATTCTACATGGCATTGATTCAACAAGGTGCTGAAAGCATTCTTTAGAAATGTTGGCCCATATTGATAGGATAGCATCTTGCAGTTGATGGAGATTTGTGGGATGCACATCCAGGGCATGAAGCTCCCGTCCCACCACATCCCAAAGATGCTCTATTGGGTTGAGATCTGATGACTGTGGGGCCATTTTAGGACAGTGAACTCATTGTCATGTTCAAGAAACCAATTTGAAATGATTTGAGCTTTGTGACATGGTGCATTATCCTGCTGGAAGTAGCCATCATGGATGGGTACATGGTGGTCATAAAAAGATGGACATGGTCAGAAACAATGCTCAGGTAGGCCGTGGCATTTAAACAATGCCCAATTGGCACTAAGGGGCCTAAAGTGTGCCAAGAAAACATCCCCCACACCATTACACCACCACCACCAGCCTGCACAGTGGTAACAAGGCATGATGGATCCATTTTCTCATTCTGTTTACGCCAAATTCTGACTCTACCATCTGAATGGGTCAACAGAAATCGAGACTCATCAGATCAGGCAACATTTTTTCAGTCTTCAGCTGTCCATTTTGGTGAGCTTGTGCAAATTGTAGCCTCTTTTTCCTATTTGTAGTGGAGATGAGTGGTACCCGGTGGGGTCTTCTGCTGTTGTAGCCTATCCGCCTCAAGGTTGTGCGTGTTGTGGCGTCACAAATACTTTGCTGCATACTTCAGTTGTAACGAGTGGTTATTTCAGTCAAATTTGCTCTTCTATCAGCTTGAATCAGTCGGCCCATTCTCCTCTGACCTCTAGCATTAACAAGGCATTTTCAACCACAGGACTGCCGCATACTGGATGTTTTACTCTTTTCACACCATTTTTTGTAGACCCTAGAAATGGTTGTGCGTGAAAATCCCAGTAACTGAGCAGATTGTGAAATACTCAGACCGGCCCGCCTAGCACCAACAACCATGCCATGCTCAAAATTGCATAAATCACTTTTCTTTCCCATTTTGACATTCAGTTTAGAGTTCAGGAGATTGTCTTGACCAGGACCACAGCCCTAAATGCATTGAAGCAACTGCCATGTGATTGGTTGATTAGATAATTGCATTAATGAGAAATTGAACAGCTGTTCCTAATAATCCTTTAGGTGAGCGTATACTACTACGTAATCTCATTCTACTAAACCCTAACCTACTAATACTCTAATGAGAGTTAGATGACCTGCAGTTGCAAAATTACTTATAGTTAGTAGAATATCTAAAGTTGACCATTGAATAAAGTGTTACTGAACTCTTACACTGTTAAAAAAATTCAGGTCTCCAATTGAAAATTGTCTAGTGACTGATCACATTTACATTTTTCCCTTGGCCAAATTGAATTTCTGTGAATTAAATTGCATCAATTCACAGAAATTAAATTTGGCTAACTGAAATATTTTGATGTGATCAGTCACTAGACAATTTTCAATTGGAGACATGATTTGTTTTTTACAGTGTACTTGATTTGCAATATTAAACAAGCTAATAAGAATGATAAATGAATTAAAATGTGTCTAATGCTGTAAAGTGGATTGTGCAGGGAGGAAGGAGAGAGTTAAATCAGCTGTCCTTGTTCTGGCGTCTGGTGCACATACGTTGTTTTATTTTTACCATCCACCATTCAAATCTGGGTTACACTCAAGGCCTTTTGGTCCTTGTCCCGCTCCTGAAATGAGAGACTGCAGCCAGAACGTATGGCCATAGCCGTTTACAAGACATGCGTCCATATTCAGATCTTCACTGTTTCAAGTCAACATGAAATCAACATGCGATTCTATCTGTGATTTACTTTCTTGCTCTTGCAGTGAACATCAATGCTTGATATTTCAAAGACAGCTCCTCTGAAAAGACTGTCACAAATCCCTGCCATTGAACCATTTTACACAGAGACTCTTTTCGAGAGGCTTGGAGAACCATGGGTGGAGTCCAGCTCCCCCTCTCTGGATGTAATTTGAGCGTAATGGGTGGAGCTAGACAATCCAACCACACCCTAACCCCTACAACTATACCCCTCCATCCATTAGAGCCACAGAGGTGGACTAAGCTCAACACATGACGTCCAGAAAGGAGGAGCTTTATCATTTGGCTCTAAAGAGAACCTGCACTTTTCATCAGTCTCATATGTGAATTGGGACATATGGCCACTAATAAATGCAAAAACAATTTGCGGGGGGGGGGGGGGGGGGGGGGGGGGGTTCACAGTTTTTTGACACATGCCCCGTAAAAACAAATTTGTTCAGTTTACTTAAACTGTGCAAACTCGTTTCCCTAATTCAATTTAGTGAGCATAACTTACTTGTATCAGGTTGTTCTTACGTAAACCATTTAAGTTGTGTCAACTTACTTCTGTGATCTGAGGAAGTGTACTCCCAGAGTGCATTGTGGCATGAATAAATTAATTTTATTTGTCAGTATAACCCCAATAACGAGCAAATCTGTAATGGTCTTGTTAATAAAAATAAAAGTAATTTCTTTTTAGCATTGTTGTATTTTGATGCTGAATGTTGAAGTTGGTGTGTGACTCAAGCATGATCAGTTAGATCAAAGTGTTAGCAATAAAATGTTAAAAGATCATTATTTGACATAATATATCATTAATTCACAAATAGCATATGTTTAATTTGGTTTGGTTACAGTGTAAAACATTTTTGACAAATACATTTAGTCAAAAACCCTTTTCATTGATGAAAACGTGACGAAAACAAAATTGAACTCAATCTACTTTAGATATGAATCAGATGGTATTTAGTTGACTAAAACTAGACTTAAACTAAAAACAATTCAGGTGACTAAAATATGACTAAAACTATATGGAGCTTTAGTAAAAAAAAAAAAAAAAAAATTCCAATTTTATATGACACTTGAGCCTACACCCAGTGCTTTAGGAGTTATGAGCCGTACTTTCGACCGCTGTAGCGCCCGCGGTGTGAGTACTAACTGTTTTTGATAAAATTGAGTTAGACCAACTCAATTACATCTCATTGCATGAATTAGATTTTTATGATTTGGGGCTACACATATTTGTTAGATGGAAAACTTGCCCTTAATTAAATTGAGTTTGTCCAATGAGCTGTTGTACTGTACAGTATATATGCACTCAAAAAAAATATTCAGGCCCTAAGACACACAAAACACATTTAAATTAGGTTTACTTTACCTAATTAAATTAAGTTGTGTCAAAATGTGTTCTATCAGCCTAATATATTTAAAACTGAAGTGTACTTAATTAATTTGTGTTAAAACTACATGAAATATTTGCACTGACATAACTAACTGGGCAGTGGATCAATGTATGGAATAAAGTGTTATTTTATGTGTTTTTCAGTAAAGGGAAAGATGTTATTAAGATGGTATTAGTTTATGTTAGTGTTTAATGTTCAGTTATGTTGGACAGTGAGGAGTTTCTGTAATTTTGTGGTTACCATTATGCAGAAGAGTGGTGTCTGTGTTTGGGCTGTGGGCACTTATATACAAATTCATTGGATGTAATTCCTGCCCTCAATTAAATATTTTTAGTTTGTCCAATGAGTTATTTTTGCATTTTAATTTTAAAAATATGCTTTTTGTTATATAAAAGTTTTAAAGGCAAATTAAATTGATAACAGTGTTCACCTTACATATTAAACTTTTATAAACTTAACATGCCATCATTAAGTAAACGGCACATATAAATATTATGTAACAGTGACAAATTCAGATGGTTTGTATTTACTCAAAGAAACTGTGCCAGCTTTACTTGAATTTTTTTTTGTTCATATAACTAAATTGTTATTTGTAAAAATTGCTCAATATAGTTGTGTGCAACCACTTACCACATATTTTTTTTAAGTAAATTCAACAAGTCATTTTCTTGAGTGTGTAAACTGTTTTTGAAAAAAAATTGAGTTGGACAAACTCAATTACATTTCATTGCATGAATTAGATTTTTATGATTTGGGGCTACACATATTTGTTAGATGGAAAACCTGCCCTCAATTAAATTGAGTTTGTCCAATGAGGTATTGTACTGTATATATGGCAGTAAGCTGAAGCGATCCCAGGCTATGTTGGCGCTTCTCTTCAGTCTGTGGCGGAGCAGGCTGTTTAGGTAGCTGTGGCCTGGTGTGAAGCTGGCACTGGAGCTGCCGGTTTTCAATCGTAAGCCAACACTAACATCTGCTCCATCAGTGGAAAAAGGCTCTCTACGGCCTCTTCCACCCCAACACTCCAGCTAATGACCGGCCACTCCTGCCATTAAAGCCTTATTACCTCAGTAGGACTCCACACAGAGAGCAATGCCCTGGAAAACCACAGGGGAGAGAGCTGCGGATGCCGGCTACTGCTAGATGGACACATTAATGGGGGGATGCTCTGATTGGTATAACTATATTCCCACATCTAATGAACACTTCTGGGAACTGTTTAGGGCAGAACTCATACACAACACCTCACATTGGCTAGCTGGAGGCTACAGAAACCCTCCAATAAGGCTGAAACTCATAAGACACAAAAGCTGGTTCACTGTATTATTTTGTCATTTTAATGGAGAAGAGCTGTAATGTGATTAGAAAAGAAAGTGTAGTTAACGCTTGGTTAAAGGGTCATAACACACACAGTTTTAGTGTGCATGGCTCCGTCACACCCGTTTCCCCTTTTAAACAATCTTTGTTTGAAGTGTTGTCCGTCACACACGTTTTGCCCTTGCTCTACTGACTGAAGACTTGATGCACTTTTAGTTTTTATTGCGATTGTATCTATTTATGAGAATCGATTGGGATACTTGCACCAGTGTGCCTAAATATTTTTTCACAGTCGCACACGGAAATTTTCACAACATGACATCATGACTTTGCGTAAACATACACGCCACTTTCTAAAAGCAAATAGCGTGTTATCTATATGCATTTTGAGCTATCCGCGTGTATGTCTACGCCGTGTGATTCCTCGTGTATGTCTACGCCTGAACGAACCATCATCTCCACGTGTATGTCTACACCATGTGATTCCTCGTGTATGTCTACGCCTAAACGAACCATCATCTCCGCGTGTATGTCTACGCCGTGTGATTCCGCGTGCATGTCAACGGCTAAATGAAGCATCAGCTCCGCGTGTATGTCTACGCCTAAACGAAGCATCATCTCCGCGTGTATGTCTACGCCGTGTGATTCCGCGTGTGTCTACGCCTAAACGAACCATCATCTCTGCATGTATGTCTACACCTAAACGAACCATCATCTCTGCATGTATGTCTACACCTAAACGAACCATCATCTCCGCGTGTATGTCTACGCCTAAACGAACCATCATCTCCGCGTGTATGTCTACGACTAAACGAAGCATCATCTCTGCATGTATGTCTACGCCGTGTGATTCCGCGTGCATGTCTACACCTAAACGAAGCATCATCTCCGCGTGTATGTCTACGCCGTGTAAATCCGCGTGTATGTCTACGCCTAAACGAACCATCATCTCCGCGTGTATGTCTACGCCGTGTAAATCCGCGTGTATGTCTACGCCTAAACGAACCATCATCTCTGCGTGTATGTCTACGCCGTGTAAATCCGCGCGTATGTCTACGCCAAAACGAAAAACGAACCATCATCTCCGCGTGTATGTCTATGCCTAAACGAACCATCATCTCCGCGTGTATGTCCACGCCGTGTGATTCCGCGTGTATGTCTACGCCTAAACGAACCATCATCTCCGCGTGTATGTCTACGCCGTGTGATTTCGCGTGCATGTCAACGGCTAAACGAAGCATCATCTCCGCGTGTATGTCTACGCCGTGTGATTCCGCGTGTATGTCTACGCCTAAACGAACCATCATCTCCGCGTGTATGTCTACGCCGTGTGATTCCGCTTGTATGTCTACGCCTAAACGAACCATCATCTCCGCATGTATGTCTACACCGTGTGATTCCGCGTGTATGTCTACGCCTAACGAAGCATCATCTCCGCATGTATGTCTACACCATGTGATTCCGCGTGCATGTCTACGCCTAAACGAACCATCATCTCCGCGTGTATGTCTACGCCTAAACGAACCATCATCTCCGCGTGTATGTCTACGCCTAAACGAACCATCATCTCCGCGTGTATGTCTACGCCTAAACGAACCATCATCTCCGCGTGTATGTCTACGCCTAAACGAACCATCATCTCCGCGTGTATGTCTACGCCTAAACGAACCATCATCTCCGCGTGTATGTCTACGACTAAACGAAGCATCATCTCTGCATGTATGTCTACACCGTGTGATTCCGCGTGTATGTCTACGCCGTGTGATTCCGCGTGTGTCTACGCCTAAACGAACCATCATCTCTGCATGTATGTCTACACCTAAACGAACCATCATCTCTGCATGTATGTCTACACCTAAACGAACCATCATCTCCGCGTGTATGTCTACGCCTAAACGAACCATCATCTCCGCGTGTATGTCTACGACTAAACGAAGCATCATCTCTGCATGTATGTCTACGCCGTGTGATTCCGCGTGCATGTCTACACCTAAACGAAGCATCATCTCCGCGTGTATGTCTACGCCGTGTAAATCCGCGTGTATGTCTACGCCTAAACGAACCATCATCTCCGCGTGTATGTCTACGCCGTGTAAATCCGCGTGTATGTCTACGCCTAAACGAACCATCATCTCTGCGTGTATGTCTACGCCGTGTAAATCCGCGCGTATGTCTACGCCAAAACGAAAAACGAACCATCATCTCCGCGTGTATGTCTATGCCTAAACGAACCATCATCTCCGCGTGTATGTCCACGCCGTGTGATTCCGCGTGTATGTCTACGCCTAAACGAACCATCATCTCCGCGTGTATGTCTACGCCGTGTGATTTCGCGTGCATGTCAACGGCTAAACGAAGCATCATCTCCGCGTGTATGTCTACGCCGTGTGATTCCGCGTGTATGTCTACGCCTAAACGAACCATCATCTCCGCGTGTATGTCTACGCCGTGTGATTCCGCTTGTATGTCTACGCCTAAACGAACCATCATCTCCGCATGTATGTCTACACCGTGTGATTCCTCGTGTATGTCTACGCCTAACGAAGCATCATCTCCGCATGTATGTCTACACCATGTGATTCCGCGTGCATGTCTACGCCTAAACGAACCATCATCTCCGCGTGTATGTCTACGCCTAAACGAACCATCATCTCCGCGTGTATGTCTACGCCTAAACGAACCATCATCTCCGCGTGTATGTCTACGCCTAAACGAACCATCATCTCCGCGTGTATGTCTACGCCTAAACGAACCATCATCTCCGCGTGTATGTCTACGCCTAAACGAACCATCATCTCCGCGTGTATGTCTACGACTAAACGAAGCATCATCTCTGCATGTATGTCTACACCGTGTGATTCCGCGTGTATGTCTACGCCTAAACGAAGCATCATCTCTGCATGTATGTCTACACCGTGTGATTCCGCGTGTATGTCTACGCCTAAACGAACCATCATCTCTGCATGTATGTCTACGTAGGGGATTGAACCCAGGACATCATACATGCAAAGCATATGCACTACCACTGAGCTACTTGCACTTGTGAAGGTTGGGCTTAGTTACATGTGCCTTGTACTCAATCTAGTTATTATTTGTCAAATATAAAATAGGCAGGAAGAAATGAGCAACAGATAAAGCTTTGAGTTGAAGGATAATTGTCCTTGGAGATGCTGGGGACTGAACCCAGTACCTCATACATGCAAAGCATATGCTCTACCACTGAGCTACTTGTCCTTGTGAAGGTTGTGCTGAGTTATGTGCCTTGTACTCTATCTAGTTGCTATTTTTCAAATATAAATTAGGCAGTGAGAAATGCGCAAGAGATGAATCTAGTAGTTCAAAGGTAACTATCCCTGGAGATGCTTGGGATTGAACCTAGGACCTCATACTTGCAAAGCTGTTACGGCTGGCTCATATGCCGCAACATAAAAGAGGCAAACAACAAATGGTTTAAACAATAAACCAATTTATTGATAAAACAAGAAAACAGTTATTTAACAAACAAAAGAAAACCAACGTCTGGGGGGGGGGGGGACACGCGTGTGGTAACCAAATATTCTCTGACACAAACAAATCGATAAAGGAGGTAATATTAAGAAAATTACATAAACAGGAGAAATATGGCGACAGAGAGAGAGAGCAACTCTGGAGCACCCAGGTCTTATATCCCAAACGCCATAATAGAGGGTTGATTAAGCTGGGCATACACTGTGCGATTTTCGTCCGATTTCGAGCCAAATTCTGACTCGTGCGACTCTTTTTTGGGTCGTGGCGATTTTCAGGTTTATCGTGCGTCGTTTGTCGTGAGGTGTTCGTGCAGTGTACAGGGGGAAACAAACCTCTCACGATCGGGAATCGGATGGTCGGATGAATTTCTGGCGTGTCAGAAATTCTGCTCGCCCCTCGTGAGGTTATTGCACAGCTGAAGCAAAGCCATGAACTGATTGGCCTATTTCCCCTCACTGCGCCTGCGTGAAAGCAGAAATTTAACCATTTAATTTTCAAAAGCATTAAGGAAGAAAACGAAAAGAGGGAGATCTTTAATTATGTAGGCAGCAATAAAATAGCAGAAATTAAGTAAACTGTTGTGCCTCGTTTGTGTTGTATATATCCAGTGCATCTTATTCATTTAGCTAGTTGATCATTCATTTACTTGTTTAACTTTCACATTTTATTTTTATCTTTATTTTTTTATATATTAATTAATATTTAGCCTGGACCTACTTAATCTTATTATGACGGAAAGTGGGAACCGTTGTCCATCTTGACACAATGTTGTCTTTTTTTTTTCTTTTTTTTTAATTCATGAGCGCGAGCCAGTGGATATCACGCAATGCGCAAACGCAGTCTCAAACCCAGTGAATTATTCACTACAGAAAGTGAAAGTAAAATCTGACAAGCTTTCGCCGCATATTCTCAGACAACGAGAGATACTAATCTGAGTTGTAATCAGGGGCTAAAGACAGCACCTATTAAAAGGTATTTGAACCTATGGGATCACTTAGGGGTCCTAAAGGAGACCTGATTTGGGGGAGGGGACCCAATTTCTGAGTACACCAGCAGTAGAAAGTCATCCGTGCACTTTTCGCCTTTTGTTTTTTCAGACATACTTTTGTCACATACTGTTTTTTGCCTACTTGTATATAAAATTATAAAATGTCTGATGTCTGTCTAGATCAGACCCTGTTCCTCATCTGGGATCATGCAAAGCCTCTGAAGCTCTTCTTCTGAAACTGCAGTGGTTTGGACCTTCAGCCGTCTATTGAAGCCCATTATGTAGAGAAAAATCCTGGAAGGTTTTCCTCAACAAAAAAAAAAAAATATATATATATATATATATATATATATATATATATATTTTTTTGACTGAAGAAAGAAAGACTTGAACATCTTGGATGAGATTTTCATTTTGAAGTGAACTCATCCTTTAAGGCCAAGTGCAATTCTAAGACTCTATTCTTTCTTGTCTTTTATAACCCTCTCCAAAAACAAACCCTTGAACCCCTCTGTTGAAAGATTGGTCATCCGCCCAATCACCACCAGCATGAAGTCTCACAGATGGAGAAAACCTAAGGGACACCAAAGGAAGAGAGGCTACTAACACAGCTGTTAGACAGGCTCAATGTCTCCTCTAGTTACCCTACATAAACCAAAATAATGGATTTGATCCTTATAGAGTTCCTCTGTTTAGCTGCCACACTGTGTCTGTCTCACTGTCTGCATTCAATATGGGATCTATTTGATTTCACACAATGTGTTGCAGAGACAATATGCACTTTCACCAAAATAAATGCTGTACATGGGACCCAGGTCCAGAAACCTAAAAGGACATTTTCATCATGATCGCATTGCAATGGATTGTGTCATTGAATTCAAATTTGGTACAACGTCATGCCATGAAAATAAATCCAAATGTGAATCAAATCAGTTAATAAAGACAAAAATGTCCACTTGGTCAAAGCTATGACTTGGGAAGACTTTGAACGTATCACTTTAATGGTTCTTTCTGTTTGGAAACCAGTAAGTCATACATGTTTGGGACAACATGAGGAGGATGAGTAACCAGCAGCCATATCACCATGTAGCCCAAGACTGGTTTCCCACTGAAGCTAAGCAGGGCTGAGCCTGGTCAGTACCTGGATGGGAGACCAACTATCAGCTACCAACTACTGACCAACTAGGAAAACTAGGTAGCTGCTGGTAGAGGTGTTAGTGAGACCAGCAGGGGGTGCTCACCCTGTGGTCTGTGTGGGTCCTAACACCCCAGTGTAGTGATGGGGACACTATACTGACAAAGAGCACTGTCTTTCAGATGAGACATTAAACTGAGGTCCTGACTCTCTGTGGTAGTTAAAAATCCCAGGATGTCCTTCGATAAAGAGTAGGGGTGTAACCCCGGCATCCTGGCCAAATTTGCCCATTGGCCCCTGTCCATCATGGCCTCCTAATAATCCCCATCTCCTGATTGGCATAATCACTCAGTCTCCTCTCCTCCAATCAGCTGGTGTGTGGTGAGCGTTCTGGCGCAATATGGCTGTCGCCACATCATCCAAGTGGATGCTGCACATTATTTAAAAGTATGAGCATGTACAGCACTCAATACTTAGTTGTGGCTCCTTTTGCCTGAATTACTGAGCCCAGGTTGCTCTGATTGTGGCCTTCAGCTCTTCTGCATTGTTGGGTCTGGCATATCGCATCTTCCTCTTCACAATAACCCATATATTTTCTGTGGGGTTAAGGTCAGGCGAGTTTGCTGGCCAATTAAGAACAGGGATACCATGGTCCTTAAACCCAGTACTGGTTGCTTTGGTATGGTGTGCAGGTGCCAAGTCCTGTTGGAAAATGAAATCTGCATCTTCATAAAGTTGGTCAGCAGCAGGAAACATGAAGTGCTCTAAAACGTCCTGGTATACGGCTACGTTGACACTGGACCTCAGAAAACACAGTGGACCGACACCAGCAGATGCCATGGCACCCCAAACCATCACTGACTGTGGAAACTTTACACTGGACCTCAAGCAACGTGGATTGTGTGCATCTCATCTCCTCCTCCAGACTCTGGGACCCTGATTTCAAAAGGAAATGCAAGATTTACTTTCATCAGAGAGCATAACTTTGGACCACTCAGCTGTCCTTTTTGTCTTTAGCCCAGGCGAGATGCTTCTGACGCTGGCTGTTGTTCAAGAGTGGCTTGACACAAGGAATGCAACAGCTGTAACCCATGTCTTGCATACATCTGTGCGTAGTGGTTCTTGAAGCACTGACTCCAGCTGCAGTCCACTCTTTGTGAATCTCTCCCACATTTTCGAATGGGTTTTGTTTCACAATCCTCTTCAGGGTGCGGTTATCCCTATTGCTTGCACACTTTTCCTTCCCGTTGCCTCTCTGTTAATGTGCTTGGACATATCTCTGTGAACAGCCAGCCTCTTTTGCAGTGACCTTTTGTTTCTTGCCCTCCTTTGTGCAAGGTGTCAATGGCCGACTTTTGGACAACTGTCAAGTCAGCGGTCTTCCACATGATAATGTAGCCTATAGAACTAGACTGAGAGACCATTTAAAGGCCTCTGCAGGTGTTTTGAGTTCATTAGCTGATAAGAGTGTGGCACCAGGTGTCTTCAATGTTGAACCTTTTCACAATATTCTACTTTTCTGAGACACTGAATTTGGGATTTTTTCTTAGTTGTCAGTTATAATCATCAAAATTAAAATAAATAAACATTTGAAATATATCAGTATGTGTGTAATGAATGAATATAATATACAAGTTTCGTTTTTTGAATGGAATTAGTTAAATAAATCAACTTTTTGATGATATTCTAATTATATGACCAGCACCTGTATGTGTTATTATCACCTGACAGGACATAATGTCCTTTTTACTTTTTATCTATGAATTTTTGTTTTCTTGTTGCCTCTTTTTTCTCTCTAGTTGTTTAAGTGTGGCTGACAGTTCATGTCATCCATTTTTGATTAAACATCCTTTTAATGAAAAACAAACAACAAAGCATATAATGTGGAAAAATACGGATTTCACATAAAGTGCCTAGACAGCCTGTGAAATAATTTTTTATCATCAAAAAGTCTACACACATTTTCCACTAAAAAGAGCCTTTTTTGAACAATGTTGTCCATTATAATTTCTTATATTCTCATGATGCCCCCCACCCTTATATTAATCAATCATTAACATACATTATCAGTTATTGAGTGTGACAAATTGGACAAAAGAGGGCAGATTTTAGAAGAAGAAAAAGGTGGGTAGGTGTGAAATCCCAGACTAACTTGTTTCAATTTGGCTAATAAGATGCCAGAATAAGCTCGTCCTAAAAGTAAAATTAGATTAAATTTTGATTGTGTCGGCTAAAAGAATAAATGTAAATGTCCATCTAAGTAAACCATCTACAGAACATTTTGCATTTAGCATGACACTTTTATGCAAAGCTTATTACATTATATTTAGTAGTACACATTTAAATCAGTCCATGCATTCCCTGGGAATCAGACCCATCTTGAGGCGCTTTAAATCATCCAGAATCCAATACAGCAGTGGTTCTCACATGGTTTGGCCATGGGACCCATATTTTCCCATGGTCATTAAGGCATGGCCCACTTTTTAGGTATTTGATCTATCTATCTATCTATCTATCTATCTATCTATCTATCTATCTATCTATCTATCTATCTATCTATCTATCTATCTATCTATCTATCTATCTGTGTGTGTGTGTGTGTGTGTGTGTGTGTGTGTGTGTGTGTGTGTGTGTGTGTATAATTAGCCAATCAAAATTATAATCAATTAGCTTTTAAAAATGTTTTTCACAAAAATGACTTGTGTATAATACCACTTTATGTAACACATACATTGTAAGAAAATGACTGATGAATAAACAGTATAAATAGGGTGGCCATACGTCCGGATTTTGGCTGGACAGTCCGGATTTTAAGCCCCCTGTCCGGCGTCTGGCACAGACTCAAGCCGGACACTCATTTGTCCTCCTTTTTGGAGTTGCGCTGAATCAGCCTGAAAAACCCTGCTCTATAGTCTTTATGGGGATGCAGCAGCATAGCGTCTAATGCCAAACGATCTCTATTCAAACAAATGATTGGCTGAAAGCGGTTTCAAATAAATATCTGATTTATCCGGATACAGCACTACTGTGGTTTGTCTCGTATCTTAAGCCCAGGACATTTTCGGTGGCTAGTTCGGTGGCAGCACTAGTACGCTAGTATAACGGCTGGCAGGGCAGGAAATGTTTCAGTTTTCTGAGGTGAGAGAAAATTCATTATGGAAATTCACTTTTTATTCGTTACGGAGATAAAGTTAGAATAATGACACTGCATGACATACAGCCTGACAACATCTCATCTGACCACAAATACTTGAATCAAGCAATGCGTTTTTTTCAGGTTCACTGCGTCGTGTCAACGGCTTTCATGCACGTCTTTCAAAATAAAAGTCTTGCATCAGAAGAACACAGAATTGCGTTTGTTGTAATTTTGCTTTAACTGCTCACCAGTTGAGAAACACTGCAGTACAGGGAACAGAAGAAACAATAAATGTTACACAAAGGGACTTTATGATCTCTGTATGGTCAAAAATAAGGTCTGTTGCTGAACTCAAAGATGTAAAGGCCCATGTTCAGATGTGTCGGGTGTGTCCCATATCTGTGTAGGAAGCGTGTGCTCATTTCTGTGCTGCACACTGGCGGCAGACAAGGTGCAATTTGTTTCATTTGGACTATAACTGTCAAGAAGAGATATACCCTCACTTAAATAGCAGCCCATAATCTCCTCCACTCCCCGTATTATCCTAATTGAACCCATGGGCTGCCAACCCCATCAATAGCTGAGCTCATCTCCAAATTAATAAAACATAGGCCCCCAAAGCATGGCCACATTACAGCTGAAGGCGCACGGACGGGCATTCGTCAGAATCTTGGTTTGTCTTCCAAAAAGAGGTTTTGTAGAGATGTAATCAGTCCAGAAAGGGAAGAAAAATGGCCAAAACACATCAAAACCCATTGGCATTGACACGTATTGTTCTTTTAAAAAGTATCATGACACTCCTTGTCTTCACTGGCACGGCGAGGGTATCATAATAAAAGTGTGCCCGTAATGAAAGCAACTTTAAATGGAGGCAAATGCAGGCAGTGTGAAGCCTTTATTAAATACATTCATCATGTAGCGGTAGCAGTCACTGCAGTCAGTATTTTAATAAGTGAGAGACTCATGCCGAGAGCAAAACACACACAAACACAGCGCCTCTGTTATATTTCTCTGCGCTCTTTCCTGCCAGCGAGTACAAAACATTTCCAGAGAGTTTGAATGCTCTTACCCCTCATGTTTCAACAGGTTTTGTACCCTTGATTTTTCTTTTGTCTGAAACAAACAATGCTGCTTGTAGAGACAACCAAGGCAGAGGGACCTTGAGCGTTCCTCAAATGCTCGAGCTATTCAGCTTCGTAAAGCACGCCGGCAGACAAAAAGAGGAACGCTGTTCAAAACATGGTTACTGTAGTTCCTCAAGGAAAAAATTTCAAAACTCTCCTGACATTCAGCCAAATCGATGACTTGGTTAAAATGGGATGAAGATTGATCGTGTAGGAGTGGATTCTGATTTATGTACTCGGAATAATCAAATTCGCCGGAGAGCAACAATATGCAGACATGAGACGGCTCATTTTGTTGCTCAAGAGTTTACACAACACAAGCTTGATTTCAATCTTTGAATTAAACTGAAAAAAGTAGCACAAAGAAATACAACAGAATAAGATAAAAATGAAATAAAGAGAAAAGCTTTGAGTAGGTCTGACGCTAGTATTCGGAAATACTACAGAAACTGATGAAGTAATCAAATGTAAAATAACACTGAATAGGCTTTTAGTCCTGTATAAGTTATATACACACGCTATTAATTCTGATTCCTTTCAATTAAAGCTATCTTTTTGTTGTTTTATCAGCATAAATGACACACAATATGCTCCTGTCATTTTAAAGTTGCAGTCTGTAAGTTTTGCCTCTTTGTCGCCATCTCTGTTTGAAATCTGCAATGGCAGTTATTTGTTGAATTATCATCTTTCCGCAGGTTGTGCATCCGCATGGCTCCTCAGCGCGGATGAATCTAATGTTTTGAGGAGTTTCTGTCTGTTATTCACCGCACCGGTGAGCATACTGTACAGTACACTGTAAAAAAATAAAAAAACGAAAAATGTACTAGTCATTTTCTGCCAGTACATTATCCAGTAATTTTACGGAAATTTCCGTTAACCCTTAAAACACAAACTAATGCAACGTGTAATTCAAAATACAGGTAAAACACCTGTAAAAAAAAAAACGATACAGAAAATTCCTTCCTATTTATACAGTACATTGTGCCCTATTTTTACTGACGTTTTTTTTTACGGTGTACGACTACATGAAAATGTCATCCAAACAAGTAAGTAACGTCTGCCACTTTTGTTCTGACCAACTGAGAAAAATAGCATTCTTATTAATCTATTACTTGTTCCAGAGCAAACCGATTTTGGGAAAAATTACGTTTCATAACTTTATATTTAGACTATATTTAACTTAAGTCCTTTTGGGCCCACTACAGCGCTGCTTTTGTTTCCCTGCTGAATCGTTTGCTTGTGTTTATTTCCTAAAGTCTTCTATAATGTTGCTAATTTAAATATTATTGTTCAATAAATATGATTTTATATAAATAATATGCCATCTTTGATATTGAGAAAGGGTTTGTTAGTGATCGTGAAATGGACTTCAGTGAAAGTTCATTATTATACCTTTAGATGGTATGGCAAAGACTGTCTTTATGAGTGAGTCTCTGGTCAGATCAAGTTTTAGCGCTCCGCTGTTTTTGGGAATCCCCTTGACTTTTAAAAGTTTAGGAAAACTATCGCTTTCTTCAGCAGACATTCAAACTGATTTTTTTATAATGGATAGTAGGACGTCGACCTGAGGAATGAATTCTATATCAGATACAGGTAATACACTCATTTAGTCGATCTCTCTCTCATAATACCATAATACTCTACAAAATACAATAATCTTCAATGAAGCGACTAAGCGTTCCTCCACTACTCGCTCTAAAGTGACATTTCTGAATTAGTAACAGAGACTTGGGCTAAACTGTTAAACTTGAGATCTGAATCTGTGGCGGAACGAAATAGTTCTGCACAAAAGAGTGTTTTTAAAGACCGTTTTTGTTTCTGATTTATTTACACACTTGTGCCGTCGAACTGTTGTATAAACACAATATCACACTCGTAGCCGTTGCTTTATTGCTCATATACAACTAGAATATTTACAAATACAAGCGAACAAATCAATATAGTGCATTTCCAAAATCAAGGTAGGCCAGTAACCAGTTAACACAAAATGTCTGAACTAGTCAATCACACAAATCACTAATACTCTCCAAATACTAACTTAGACTGCATTTACACTGCAGGTCTTGATGTACAATTCCGATTTGGTGACTATATCCGTTTTTTTTGATGACCCGCACATCATCTTTTAAAAGCGACCCATATCCGATATTTGCATTTACACTGTAGACTGGCAAAACAGCCCAAGATTGTCACGACTGTATTGTTTTGTTTAGTACGTGGTATTTTGGTTTATTTCTGTGTCATGTGCGTTCCTGTTAATGTTGTTTTAATCTTATTTTGCCCCATTGGCAGATTATTTTGCTTATTTTAAGCAAAAACTCTCTTAATTTTGAGTTACTGTTCTTGAGGTCAGACATGAAACAATGTCTGGTAGACATTCAGAGGGAAGTCTGAGCTAATACTGTCACTGTTGTTTTTTGAGTATATGTAAGAAATCGCACAGTCTGGTTAGTGATTGTTGCGACAATAAACATTTGATCTTCCAGTAAAACGCTCTCGCTATCATCTGAAGCAACACATTAAACGTCTGACCTCGAGGACACTAACTAGAGAATTTACAACCGGCGTATATCAGAGAGCCGCAAGACCTCATGAAGTCCTCCGAGCGGCGTTAGTTTTCGCTCTCCGTCACGCTCTGTCCGTTTTCCCCCCTGTTGCGTTGGAGTGCAATAGCTCTCTCCCCTTATTTTCATTGGCATTTAATAAGTGAATGTGCTCGCTTAATGCTGGTGTTTTCAGAGCACACGCGGCGAGCGCTGACCGAATGCCTACTGAGATAAGTATGAACCGATTCTCCCTGTAAACGCATGTCATCGAGGGGGCAGTGATTGATTGGTTCCTCTTCTCCTTTGTGCTTGCTTCAGGATTCCTGAAACTTTATGAATTTCTTTTCAAATGTGTCTGAGCATAGAAGTCTAGAAACACACACTGTGTTTTTTATATTTTTAACTGTATCACAGTTTAACGGTTGTTGTTTTTTCGTTTTCATTGTTCTAATTGCCTAAATTTGTGTCCTTGTTTGTTACCATTGTTTCTAATTAGCGCACGGCTGTCCTTTATTTGTAAATGAACTCGAGATGACAACACGTGATGTTATATTTGGAGATGTTCACGTCCTTGGACTGGGAATTATGCTTTTCTATGGCTACACCATCATATGCCTAAATTAATTTACAGTGTCAGGTGGTACAAGTAGGAGCTCTCAGAAAATTCTCATCGTACAAGCAGTAATTACGAGCTCTAAGATGACATGAGTGCTTTTTATAAGTTGAAATCTCATAATTATGGTAATTACATGACGCGAATGCACCAATAGAGGGCATGCATTGACGTCACTTTCCTGCCGGACTGAGTGGCAGAAGAGCTGCTGCGTCACTGGATTTAATAGGGGAAAACACGAGTAAAACAAACAGTTATCAGATTAAACTAAAGGTTGGACTCCATATAGTGTTCCTTACAACTTCCCAAAGATCCAGTGATCCGTGGATATTGACATGCAGCCAGGAATCGTGTTTCCTGACATTTATATGAGTCTGATTTCGATACATAAATATTTATCATTGTCAGTCATCACAGTTTCGAGAGTGAATCCCGCTTGTATGCGGATGGGCCTGTGTATTAAAGCGTGGATGTGGTCGCTTCTCAAGAATGGAAAACACAAGTTTTATTCATATTCTGAAAATATCATAGGCCTGATAACTGTTTTAAGCATGGACAGCGTGCAAAGAGCGCCCTCTTTATAATAACTAAATGCTGTCACTCATGCAATGAACGGATCTCACACAGTCCCGTTATATTAATCAGTGCAGCGACGACACAATGATTCTCTTATTTACATCATGTCTACACTTAGAGAGGATTAGCACACGTGCAGATCTCAGCACTGGACAAACACTCGAGCGGGGATTGGATTCCCTGTGATTGTAAAATACGATAATAACATCACTGTTTTCTCCAGAACGACTGTACAGCCAAATCACATTTTGTTGCAATATTGTCCTGTTTGACACTGTGAAGCATGTCTGTTGATTTCTTGAACACAATGGCCAATCACAGACTTGTCTGTTGATTTCTTGAACACAATGGCCAATCACAGACATGTCTGTTGATTTCTTGAACACAATGGCCAATCACAGACATGTCTGTTGATTTCTTGAACACAATGGCCAATCACAGACATGTCTGTTGATTTCTTGAACACAATGGCCAATCACAGACATGTCTGTTGATTTCTTGAACACAATGGCCAATCACAGACATGTCTGTTGATTTCTTGAACACAATGGCCAATCACAGACATGTCTGTTGATTTCTTGAACACAATGGCCAATCACAGACATGTCTGTTGATTTCTTGAACACAATGGCCAATCACAGACTTGTCTGTTGATTTCTTGAACACAATGGCCAATCACAGACTTGTCTGTTGATTTCTTGAACACAATGGCCAATCACAGACATGTCTGTTGATTTCTTAAACACAATGGCCAATCACAGACATGTCTGTTGATTTCTTGAACACAATGGCCAATCACAGACATGTCTGTTGATTTCTTAAACACAATGGCCAATCACAGACATGTCTGTTGATTTCTTGAACACAATGGCCAATCACAGACTTGTCTGTTGATTTCTTGAACACAATGGCCAATCACAGACATGTCTGTTGATTTCTTGAACACAATGGCCAATCACAGACATGTCTGTTGATTTCTTGAACACAATGGCCAATCACAGACTTGTCTGTTGATTTCTTGAACACAATGGCCAATCACAGACTTGTCTGTTGATTTCTTGAACACAATGGCCAATCACAGACATGTCTGTTGATTTCTTAAACACAATGGCCAATCACAGACATGTCTGTTGATTTCTTGAACACAATGGCCAATCACAGACATGTCTGTTGATTTCTTAAACACAATGGCCAATCACAGACATGTCTGTTGATTTCTTAAACACAATGGCCAATCACAGACATGCCTGTTGATTTCTTGAACACAATGGCCAATTACAGACTTGTCTGTTGATTTCTTGAACACAATGGCCAATCACAGACTTGTCTGTTGATTTCTTGAACACAATGGCCAATCACAGACATGTCTGTTGATTTCTTGAACACAATGGCCAATCACAGACATGTCTGTTGATTTCATGAACACAATGGCCAATCACAGACATGTCTGTTGATTTCTTAAACACAATGGCCAATCACAGACATGCCTGTTGATTTCTTGAACACGATGGCCAATTACAGACTTGTCTGTTGATTTCTTGAACACAATGGCCAATCACAGACATGTCTGTTGATTTCTTGAACACAATGGCCAATCACAGACATGTCTGTTGATTTCTTGAACACAATGGCCAATCACAGACTTGTCTGTTGATTTCTTGAACACAATGGCCAATCACAGACTTGTCTGTTGATTTCTTGAACACAATGGCCAATCACAGACATGTCTGTTGATTTCTTAAACACAATGGCCAATCACAGACATGTCTGTTGATTTCTTGAACACAATGGCCAATCACAGACATGTCTGTTGATTTCTTAAACACAATGGCCAATCACAGACATGTCTGTTGATTTCTTGAACACAATGGCCAATCACAGACTTGTCTGTTGATTTCTTGAACACAATGGCCAATCACAGACATGTCTGTTGATTTCTTGAACACAATGGCCAATCACAGACATGTCTGTTGATTTCTTAAACACAATGGCCAATCACAGACATGCCTGTTGATTTCTTGAACACAATGGCCAATCACAGACTTGTCTGTTGATTTCTTAAACACAATGGCCAATCACAGACATGTCTGTTGATTTCTTGAACACAATGGCCAATCACAGACATGTCTGTTGATTTCTTGAACACAATGGCCAATCACAGACTTGTCTGTTGATTTCTTAAACACAATGGCCAATCACAGACATGCCTGTTGATTTCTTGAACACAATGGCCAATTACAGACTTGTCTGTTGATTTCTTGAACACAATGGCCAATCACAGACATGTCTGTTGATTTCTTGAACACAATGGCCAATCACAGACATGTCTGTTGATTTCTTGAACACAACAGACATGTCTGTGATGGGCCAATGTGTTATTATTATGAAGAAAACTGAACCTAGACCAGTGGTTATGGGCAGCTTTTCCCTCTTAAAGCAATCAGTAGCAGAAGCAGCGGCAGAGGTTTGAGTGAGAAAATCACACGCTATTATCAATATTTTTAAAATGTGCAAAATATATTACTAATACAATAACGATAATGAGATTTTTTCTTGTACATTATTGAGAATCCTCATAATAATCATAATCATAATAATGGTCTTTATGTTTTCCTGAGACAAATATGAGCACATATGAGGCATTCTTGATCTCTTCTGAACGTCTGGATGTTATCTTACTTCAACAAAAGTCTCAGATTGTCTGAAAGAAACAACTAATATATTAAAGATTTCATTCCGATGGGATGCCATCTTCTCTATGAGAGCACTGGATGATTGCGGTATAAATTAATTAGTGCTTTTCCGTTGTGTGTGTGTGTGTGTGTGTGTGTGTGTGTGTATGTTTCTTTCAAAGTGAAAAATCACATCACTCACAGAACAGATGTTTGCATCTGGCACAGCTGGAGCTGAGAGCATCTGAGCCCTTCCAGGTGTGTGAGGTGGCAGACATCGCCTCTTCAGTATACACACCCTTACTCAAGTAGCAAGTATGCTACTACTATATTTCTAAAAATAAGAAAGTATACTTTCAGTCTACTTCTCAGACATAATTATAATAATTAATTAAAGCTGCAAGCAGCATGAGGAGTTAAAGGCTTTCGGGGACACTTGGTCAAGGCCACATATTGAAATTACCTAATTATAGCCATCCAAATGCAAATGCAAGTCATTCTGGATAATTATTGACCTGTCAGAATGAGCAGATCTAACAAATCATTTGAACATTAAATGATAATAGAATCAAAAGACCATTTACAACCAATACAGGAAATGTACCATGGTAAACAAATGATTTTCAAAGCTTTTTTTAAAGGCTTTGGGTACACTTGTTCAAAGTCACATATTGATATGACCCTGTTATAGCCACCCTGTGCGGATTCGCCTTTTGCAGTTCCATGCGCTCAAACAATAAATAAATAAATAAATAGAAAAAAGCGCCTAATATGGAGGGGAGGCCTCTCTCGCTTAGGCCTGTCAATTCAGAAGACAAACCAATGGGCCGCTGTCGCTGCGTGTTGTCAGTTGCACACATACACAAAAAGGCCCGTATGCTAGATTACCAGTCGATCCCTGTTGATGATATCTCATTTCTGTCTTGAGTTATAGCCTTATTAATAAAATAGGCTCCACCTTGAATGTCCATTTTGAAGCCCCTTAGCAAAATTGAATCGAAATTTCAACTTTTTTTCAATGATTATTGATAATCTGACTCCAGAGAACATTTCTGCACTGGTTTGGTTACGATCGGTCAAAAAAAAACAGGGACTAGTTTGCAAATGTAGGTTTTTCAAAAACGCCAAAATAGCCAGACATTTTCCCAGGTCACGAGCCAATCCGAGGCATGTCCGTCTTGAGCCAAGGATTCCAGCGATTTAAGCTATACGATATAAGACACTTGAGGCTACGGTCTACGAGTTATGAGCAGTTTTGCGCAATTGATTGCCACCTGAGGGCCAATCTGGCTTATCATTTGATAACCTCTCCTCGATTTTTGTACTACCTATTGGCCAAGTTTCAAGTCTCTAGCCCTTATGGTTTGGTCTGCACAATGCATTTTACAGCAGAATAAAAACCGGCAAAAATACAATAGGTTTTCAAGCACTTTGTGCTTGAATCCGTAATAATTTGTTACATTTATATAGTACTTTTCTAGGCACTCAAAGCACTTTACATAGAAGGGACTTTTATGGGACATTTTTAATTTAAAAAAAAAAAAATATATATATGAAAAGATTTCCCACAAGTATTGTGTATTTTCTGGTAATCAAAAGAAGTCATAAAACATTAATTTATCTTTTAACTTAATGAAACATTTTTTTTTTTTTTTTGTCAAACAAAGCTGCACAACTGAGCTTTATACTGTTAAAACGAAAATGCAGAAGAAAAACCACACGTCTGCGCCGTTCATTCATATCACCAGATGAGTTCTCAGGTATTGACATTTGGTACCGTTTGATTTAATGTGAAGCTGTACATGGTAGGCTACTGCCGTAATTCGGTCACTGCCTTTAAAGGGTTAGTTCACCCCAAAATGAAAACTATTTCATTAATTACTCACCCTCATGTCGTTGGACACCTGTAACACCTTCGTTCATCTTCGAAACACAAATGAAAATATTTTAGTTGAAAGCTGAGAAAGGTTTCAGAAAGGCCTCCATTGGCATTCAGTACATTCCCACTCCCAAGACCCATAAAGGCACTAAACACATCGAACAAAGTCCATCTCACTACAGGGGCTGTACAATCATTTTACAATGCGACAAAAATAGTTATTTTGCACACAAAAGTCAAAATAACGACTTTATCCACAAAGTTATCGTCCCAAATATCGTCGATTTGCGTCATCGGTAAAATGCTTGGCCAGAGGCAAAAGACTAAAGCCAGCAGAGGGAGCCATTTCCGTGTGTTTTCAACTCGCACATGAGGGATGGGGTCGCACTCACAGCTCAGCTTGGCTCAGGCATTCATGGAAACGGATCTATGCTGAGCAAAGTAAGTGTTTTATCTTCTCAAGTTAATTCCTATGAACGTTAATCTTCCAAAAGCATGAACTGAAAACGCTCCAGACTGAACACGCGCTGTGAATGACTGCCGCGAGTGTGGACGCGTTTACCTCAGCTCTCATTATGAGAGCTCATTCAGCTCATCAGGATGTGTGTAATCTGACTCCTGCTGCGTTTGTGCTGACATTTCCTCAGCGGCTAAATCACAATATAGTGAACAGACACTGTCAGCTTTTAATTGTAGTATCTGTTCTCTAACTGAACTGATTTTATGAAGATGAGCAGTGGCGGTGGGAAATTTTAAAGTGATCCAGGTGGCTTTGGGAATGGCCTCACAGGGCAGGGAAACATTCTGGGAATTGTAGTCTTTCATCCCCATGAGACAAAAATGCATTTTCTGTCTTTTCTCAGTCTAGAAGGCACCAGATTCAAAAATAATTTCACATTTCTACCACATTAATGACCCAGTTTAAATACAGATTCACCTTCCCAGCGCTTTACAGATGCAAACAGGTGTAAATAGTGCATTTTTGTGTGTTTTTCTGTTCATTTTATTTACATTTTTTATTACTTTCTGCAATACATCTTTGTTGAAGCCCATGTGCACTAGTTTACTGTAACAACAGATAGACTATTTCAAAGGAAATTAACCAAGTATCCTGCATAAAATAACACCTTTCTTGTGTATATCTGACATTTCAGTCAAGAATGATGGTTGCAGCAAGGCGATTAATATTTCGTAAGGTGCGCAGAATTAATTGCAACCGAAACGACTAAAGTCAAGATGAATTAAATCATAACTAATCAAATTTTAACCTAACTGCATTACTTTCTTGAGTTGAGTCAAACAAATCAATCTAGTCACTGCGTTCGACTTGCTTTTCTATTATTCTTTGACTTTTGTCTCTTCATGTATGAATGTGTACCCCATATCTTCAAACACCTTTTCCTCTTCTTCATCATTCCTTCCTTCCTTCCCTGTTTTTTTGCTCCTCAGCAGAAGTATCTTTTGTTTCTGGTCTAGTGTTATTATGCCATGTCTGATTGAGATGAATTGTGATGTGTGGACATGTAGCACATCTGCTCGGAAAGACATGAATGACATTCAGGTTAAAGGGAATGAGGGAAAGAAAGCATGTTAAAACGATTCACTAGATATTCAATAGTTCAAAATGTGATAAAAGTCCAATGAGGTCAAGTAAGACATTGAAACATTCACGCTATGTATGAACAGATGTGACTCTGTCCTTGTTCTGAGGCGCTTTACTTGATTTGCGAATGACTGTGAGACTGTACAAGTGTGAGAAGAAAAGACACATGTTTTGTTTCCTAGTGTGTCTTTACACAACTCAGGTAATCATTTAACTTGTGCTTTTCTTTCCTCTCAAGTGCGCGAATCTACGTTGACAAAGCTTGACTCTTTCCACAGCTGACAGGCTATGTGTTTGGTTTTAATTGAGCCCCATTTTCATCGGCTCAAATGGAAAGCACATGGAAAAAGCCGTGCACCTGGTTCTGATCAGCTACTGAGTTACTGAGCTACAACCACACACTCAAATGCCCGGAAGACCGAAGAGAGAGATTCCTCATCTTTTCGGAGACGGTTCAATTGATTGCTTTTATTGCTCATTATTTGGCCATTCGGCACAGATGTGCTGTGTAGGTTATTAAAGGGATAGTTCACTTTAAAATGAAAATTCTGTCATCCTTTACTCTCCCTCAAGTTGTTTCAAACCTGCATGAATTTATTTCCTCAGCTGAACACAAGGGAAGATATTTTGAAGAATGTCAGTAACCAAACTGACCTCCATAGTATTTTTTTTCTATGAAAGTCAATGGCTCCTGTTTGGTTACTGACATTCTTCAAAATATCTTCCCTTGTGTTCAGCTGAAGAAATAAATTCATACAGGTTTGAAACAACCTTCATTACCTTTAGTGTAAGGGAATATGCCAATGCTAGTTTTGCGTTTCAACCACTAGAGGGAGATCAGCACTCTGCATTGTCATTTAAATCTGACACAAAATCTGAGCATGCAAAGTCAATCTAGGCCACTAAGCAGTTAGATGTTTACATGTAATGTCACTTAGCTGACACTTTTGTCTAAAGTGACTTGAAGCAGTTGAACTAACAAAAGAGCAAAAATATGTAAGTTGACAAGTTTTCCCCCTTTTTATATAGAAAAAAACACATAGACTGATCCTAATATTGTGTTGGTCCCCCTTTCACTGCCAAATCAGCTCTGAGGCATGGACTCCACTAGACCCCTGAAGGTGTGCTGTGGTATCTGGCACCAATATGTTAGCAGCAAATCCTTTAAGTCTTGTAAGTTGCGAGGTGGGGCCTCCATGGATCGGACTTGTTTGTTCAGAACATCCCACAGATGCTCGACTGGATTGAGATCTGGGGAATTTGGAGGCCAAGTCAGCACCTCAAACTTATTGTTGTGCTCCTCAAACCATTCCTGAACCATTTGTGCTTTTGCCCATTATCCACTGAAAGAGCCACAGCCACTGTGTATTCTGATACCTTTCTATCAGAACCAGCATTAACTTCTTGAGCAGTTTGAGCTCCATTAGCTCGTCTGTTTGATCAGACCACACGAGCCAGCCTTCGCTCCCCACGTGCATCAATGAGCCTTGGCCGCCCATGACCCTGTGGGCGGTTCTCCACTGTTCCTCTTGGAGCACTTTTGATAGAGACTGACCACTGCAGACCGGGAATAGCCCACAAGAGCTGCAGTTTTGGAGATGCTCTGACCCAGTCGTCTAGACATCACAATTTGGCCCTTGTCAAACTCGCTCAAATCCTTACGTTTGCCCATTTTTCCTGCTTCTAACACATCAACTTTGAGGACAAAATGTTCACTTGCTGCCTAATATATCCCACCCACTAACAGGTGCCGCGATGAAGAGATAATTAGCGCTATTTACTTCCGCTATGCCTTATCGGTGTATAATAGAAATAGAAAGTGTTAGCATTAATGGGACAAAAGTAACAAAAAAATATGTATTCAGCCATTTCTTGAAAATGGTTGAATTGGGCAGGGAACAGTCAGGGTAAAGGTCTGTGAAAGTGAGTTTGTGCCTTTTCAGGGTGGCACAAAATTACTGAAAATCACAGAGCACAAGAGACGTTACCCACCCTTCAACCATCGAACAGCAAAAGACAATTTAAGTTTTAAAAGCACTAACAAATTCCTACAACAAACCATGAATAACCACAAAAGCTTGATTATTTTAAAAGCAGTATTACGAAAGTACGTATAATACGCCATAAAAGAAAAACGCGCACCATATGCACATATACATTTCACGAGGTTGCACACTCGTACTATTGATACGCATTTCCGTGACTTTAGAAACATTCCAGTAAACACTGTTAATAGGTTAACATTGGTAACATTTTAAAGCATCCGTGTGAAAACAAACCTGGAGAGAGACCTGAGGATTCGGAGAGAGAAACGAGAGATTAGAGCATTCCAGCAAATCATTCATGGGGTATATCTTCATATATATATATATATATATATATATATATGTGTGTAAACTGACAACCAAACACTCACCAGAGAACCGGACCCAGGGAATGGTGTGCCAGAAAGCCCGTAAAAAGAGGTGCGCTGTGGGGTTGGGCTAGAGACTTCCAGGAACGACCCGCCGAGATACGAGTGGGTCCGTGAAGCGTGGACCTCCCCATTCGGAGCCTGGATTTACTGCTCAGAAGTGCCCCTGGAGGAAAATCCTCCCCGAAAACGGATTGAGTCCAAAATCTGAACTCGGTGAGAAGCTCCATGCTATCAGACCTCCCCGGCCTGGGCACGGGCAGGTCGGTGGGCCCTCACGGGGGTCGGCGGCGCACCAAGACAGACTCAAAATGACCCGTCAGGTTTTTGTCAGGGAGAGGGCGAAAGTGGACGTCTAAACACGCACCGAGTACCGGACCCAGGGAATGGCATATATATATATATATATATATATATATATATATATATATATATATATATATATATATATATATATATATATATATATATATATATATATATATATATATATAAACATTTTACATAACAAAAACAGTGATAAGAAGCATTGACATAGTGGAGTATGTGTAAGAAAGAAAGAAAGAAACAAAAAAAAAACATAAAAGGAACAGTGTTGTGGTCAGATTCATAATTATAATATCATCTTGTGAGCATTTTAAGGATACACAATGGACTTGTGATCAATGCCAACAGTTCAAAGGAATAGGCCACAATTTTTAAATGATTTAGATTTACCAATCTTTTCCAGATTCATGGGATATATCATAAACTAAACCGGGAGAGCAAAATATGTTGTCTTTTTCCATACCCTTCCAGAGGAATACAAAGGAAAATTTGTAAATTTGAAATGACATGATTCTTGTGACACCACGTCACATTAAAATACCAAGCATTACGTTATTCTCCTGACATGAAAATATAAAATGAGGGTAACCTTACAGGTTATTCAATCACACGGACAGATAAGGATTATTTGTAAGGCAACCTTATGATTTGACATGATTTGTTTCTGTTTTTTTGAGTGAAACTTCGTCAAACTGGAAGTGCCTTTGGCTTGTTAGGAAAATGGTGTTTTTCTGCAGTTCCTGATTTCAGTTCCTGAAAATCAGTGCCGAAAATAAAAATAAAAGGCTTTAGGCTACTAGGTTACATGTGTGTATTTAAAACGACAAATAAATATTCTTTTTAGCATGTCTTCCATCTACCCGTCTTTGATTGTTTTATAATTTAAAAGTGTGCACAAAGGACAGTGTCCCTAAGCGGGGAGCTATACCGTGGCACAAAGCTTTCTTTACGCCTCAGTTGGATCTGAGCAGGTGTGTGAGGCGACAGCTGTGGCCGGATCCAGATGTTGAGCAATATATCTTGATGAAGGTGGGGGGAAAAGTCTAGAGATGCATGAATATGAGAACTGCCAGGTGTGGCGCATATCGCGTTCAAATTCTGATTTAAGCAATAGTTACCCGAAAAAGAAGAATCGCTTATTCATCCTCATGTCAGTTCAAATCCATCCTTTTTTTTTAGGCAGATAGATGCTCAGTGATTTGTCATAAAAGACAAATGAACATGATATTGTCAATGACATTTCCTGCGTGAAGTATTGGACACGCTGAAAAATACCAATTCGAAAGGCCCGTTCACACCAAGGATGACAACTATAAAGATATCGATAAAAATTCAGTTCTAAAAATTGTTCTCAATATTAAAGGAATAGCAGAGTTCACACCACAGTGATACGGCACAGAGAAACGATATCACTCAAATCACTTTCAGAACGATTTTATCCAGCTGATGAACGATAAATGAGCCGCCATCCTCAATAAACCCGTCTTTTGAGTATTCAGATCTAATATTATTTCTGACCTGTAAGGTGGCCATAATAATCATAGACTGTGTGTTAATAGGCCAGAGGAGAACTGAGTCTGGTTTCTCCCAAGGTTTATTTTTCTCCATCATGCCCTGATGGAGTTTGGGTTCCTTTGGTCGCCTTTGGCTTGGCTTGCTCAGTTGGGGACACTAAAATTACGATCTAAGTTATTTAACTAAATATACGAATAAAATTAATTAATTAGCTCTTAATTAATTCTATAATCTATAATACTGATCTGCCAACATTGTCACTCTATGATAAATTAAAATAAGCTGATAACATCACTGTTTTCTCCAGAACGACTGTACAGCCAAATCACATGTTGTTGCAATATTATCCTGTTTAACACTGTGAAGCTGCTTTGACACAATTGGCATTGTAAAAGCGCTATAGAAATAAAGTTGACTCCTGCTGCACCGAGCTCGAGCGTTTAAAGTGACAGACGTCCGCTGGTTTGGACCCTATTATAGTTACAGTTATCGTTACTTTCAGGATTAGTTCACTTAAAAAAATTAAATGTCCTGGTGAGTAAATACCCCCAATCTCATCCATGATGTTTGTGTATTTCTTTCATCAGTTGAAAAGAAATGACGTTTTTTTGAGGAAAACCTTCCAGGATTTTTCTCCACATAATGGACTTAAATGGGAACCAACGGCTGAAGGTCCAGATCACTGCAGTTTCAGAAGAAGAGCTTCAGAGGCTCTGATCCCAGACGAGGAACAGGGTCTGATCTAGACAAACCAATTAACAAACTTCACAAACAAACAAAACCAATCAGTAGGTAAGAGTTTATATTTAAGTCCTTATCTACAAGTTTTGTTATTGGACTCGGCCCGAGTCCGTTTTTGAACAGTTTTGAAATACACTTAATCCACCTTTAAGACTAGGCGATTTCTTAGGCAGATGTTGACTTGGGACTATATTATGGGGAGGCACAGGCAAAGCAGAGATATAACAGCTCTCATCCTCATCCTCGACGTGTTGTGTAATATCTCTGCGCCTCCCCATAATATAGTCCCACGTCAATATCTGCCTAGGAAATCGCCTAGTCTTAATCTGCATCGCTATTTGTACTCGTGAATGTGCAGGCCACAAGAAGTAATTAGGGGTTTTATTTTTTTGGATCCCTTTTACTCGAGACATGCTATCTGGCAACATAGGATTCCATTCATTATGCTAAGCTAAGCTAGCGGCGACCCTGCCAAACTAAAACAATGGATGCACCGAGACAAAAATGCATTTGCCCACATATCTAAATGTAGGAAAGAAGTTGAATAAGCCCTATTTCTAAAAAGGTGGCATGTTCCTTTAAGGTGACCAAGAAAGCTTCTGATGTAAATATGGAGAGGATCTCATCATAACCTTCAGTGATGATTATTTTCCTCTTCTCCTTCCAGCTTCACTGTCCACATCTGGTTTGACCATCCAACCCCCCCAAACGCAGCTCATCAATCCTTCGTGTCATCATTACCACAGCCTCTCTCATTGCCAAAGTAAGCTGCGACACACAGACGTGAAAATGATGAATGGATTTTTCCGGACAGGAAACGACGGCCGAGGAGTCACCCTGCGTACTCTCATCTCCACAGTCATTTTTCAACCAGCTTCCCCAGCCCTGTCATAGACGGGGCACAACAAAATCCCATCAAGATCCCGCAGAAGACGTCTGCTTTGGAGGTTTTGTTCTTCTTCTTGCTTTGGTCTTAAACTCACGCTCATGGCATTCCTCTGCAGGGTGGACCCCATGTCGGTCAACACAAATAATAGTGAGAAAACTCCAAAACCGGCCATCCTCTCATTTCGTTCGGCCTATATTTAAATTGCACATTGATTTGGGCGTAATGGTCAGCTATATTCCTCCACTGTCTAGAAGGACATCCACATCTATATGACAGTTTCAACTACTCCCGCAGGAGGAAAGTCTGTTTACTCTGCGGCTTTTCCGTCCTATCTACTTGAATGGGGGGAACCCAGCCTTGTCAAAAACTGCTTGCTGAACTTGCATATATATATCTGACATGAACTATACCCATAAAGGTTGTTTATTTTGCTGAAAAAAACATATTTTTTTCCCAGCTGGAGCAGCTAATGCAGCTCCAGTGATGCGATTACTTTACTAATAAGTTATTGGTCCTTTTATTTAGAGGGCGGGACTTATTCCACCATATTGCAAGTTGCCGTTTCTCCCATTCATGACACCATTTTAGCATGTTTTTTTTTGTTTGTTTTTTTTTTGTATGAAAGACGATGTATTGGATTTTAAATGGATGGTTCACCCAAAACCATATATATATATATATTGACCCGGCTGGTGTTTTAGCTAAATGACAAATTACAGTAAATCTTTTTATTTGTCTCTGAAAAATGACTTATTTATACAGTATTTTCTTACTGTATACATCTCTGTCAAAGGTATGTAAAATAAAATAACAAAAATAAACGCGATATTAATTCATGAAATCACCACCAGATGGTGTAAGTTGGCAACCTTTCTCACTTTGTAAAATCATTAAAGGGGGGGTGAAACACTCAGTTTCAGTCAATCTCATGTCAATCTTGAGTACCTATAGAGTAGTATTGCATCCTTCATATCTCCGAAAAGTCTTTAGTTTTATCATATTTATAAAAGAAATATAGGCTGTAAAATGAGCGCCTGGAGGCGTATCGTGTGGGCGGAGCTAAAGAATGACAAGCGCGCAAAGCGGTGACGTCCTCAAGCGTGGAGAAACCCATCTATCTCAGCTAATACAGATAATGATCCACAATCAAATCTGAGGGAGAAATAAATTGAACAGGAGAAACGGCAACATCAGGATGTCCGTCTCTGTGGTATGTAAGTTACTGTATTTAGTGGCCTCTCCACATTTCTGTGTGTTTACTCGCAGTGTATGAGGACATGATTCGGTTTATGGACTATTGTATGCGACTAACGTTAGACCTTAGAAGTAGCAAGCAAAACGGTTTTGCAAGTCAGAATACTGTAACGTTATACAGAACAACAATGGAGTAACCGTTAGCGCATTTGAATGACGAAGCACGCGATCGTGTCGTTTACTGATGTTTACTCATGCGTCCGTAGCCAAAAGCAAGAGACATTTGAAGCAGTTTAAGTTAACTCACCGGCTGCTTCCAAAGCAGGACCGAAGCTTTATCGCTGGGACCGCTCCGTCAGAAACACACTTCTTTGGTATGATTTGGTAAAGTCCTGACAGCAGTGGCGTGTAAATCCATTTTGAGACGCGACTGAAACCATGTTGTGAAGCTTCCCGTCATTTCTGCGTTCAAATCGGTTCAAATGCAGCGCTGCCTTCCCGGAATGCTGTGCTGAAGCGTTGAAGTCGCTCGAATGTCACTCATAGGAATAAAGAGAAGCGCGGCGCCACATAAGTGTTCACGGACAAGTGGATCTGCATCTGAGAGACTGTTTACGGCGTGCATTTCCTCTCTCGCTCTAGTCACGCGCACGCGCGCACCCTACCGGGAGAAGAGCCCGTACGGCCCATACAAGGACCTTCCGATCTATTTAACGTCAAGTAGACCCATACTCGAAAAAAACTCTCCGAAACTTGTGAGAAACCGGAAGGAGTATTTTTAACAGACATACTCCATCAAACGTCCAACATTAGTTTTTGAAACTTTGTCTATGTTTAGGATGGGAATCCAAGTCTTTAAAGGTGTAAAAAGCTCAGTATGCATCAAACAGCATTTCACCCCCCCTTTAAAAAAAACGGTCAAATGTCAATTCAAATTTAATTTACATTTATTTGTATAGCGCTTTTCACAATACATATATTTTCAAAGCAGCTTTACAGTAATTGCATCATGCGTCTACATTATAATTTAGAGCAATCTGTTACCATTGGGGATGGAATGTATTTCAGAAATGCACATACAAATCACATCAAGTTAGCCAAAAATGCATTGATTTAAGGCAGAACCAACAAGCATTAATGGAAATTAACAGAGGTTTGGATGTAGATGTTTTTATTTATTTAAATAGTCATGTTTAAAGTCACCATTATGGGGATCAGTGTTTGCCTTTAGTTGGGCAGTTTGCCTCTTTAACATTAGTTTTTCTCTGGCTGAAAAACTAATGTTACTCTGGCTGCTGTAACTGTGTTTTTCTATGTTTGTTACGGGATGTTGTTTATTTATTGGTAATAGTATACTCATCTAGCCTAGAAATCTAGACGCACCCTAGCGGCAGCAAATTTAATCTGCCCGTGAGTGTCGTCTAGCAACTCTCAATACCCTTCTGAGCTGTAAATGGCAAACTCTGGTCGGGCCAATCACATCGTGTATAGAGTCGGTGGGCGGGGCCATAATGACGACAGCAGAGTTGCGTTTGCGTGCTTCTAGTAAACACAGAAACTGGCGAACGGCGGTCTTTCGAATCAGCTTCGACTCTGGAAGACTTGGAGTTAAGCTTTTCTCTGAGAAAAGAACAAAGAACGGCACTGAAGTCATTCTTAAAAAGGGAAGATGTGTTCGTAGTTTAGCCGACCGGATACGGCGAATGTTTAATCTGTCAACTAGCTCTGCTTCACCTTCGTTGCTCTGGTTGGTTGTAGCGTTATCCTATCGCGTGCTGAGGGAGTTTGAAAGACAACCGTTTATCCGCCCCTCGGATTGAGCTGTCAATGGTGAGCTTCCAGACCAAACATCTTGATGTGGCTCTGGCTTGTCAGTCTAATAGTCATCATCAGTGGCCTGATCTTGCCACTTGCCACAGTGACCATTCTCTGATCTTACCCACAGTCTAATCTCTGAGGACATTAGCAGTTATTATTATACATAAGCAGAGACAGTATTATTGTTATTTAATATTGTTGACCTAGCCCTTTAACAGCAGAAGTTTATAAAGTACATTAAAGATAAAAGTACACTCTTAAAGGTGCAGTGTGTAATTTTTATCGCCATCTAGCGCCGAGGTTGTGAATTGCAACCGCCCACTGCTCACCCCTCCCTTTCGCAGCACAAAGATAAGCTATGGTGGTGTTGTCGTCTGAGCTAGCGCTCTGTAGAGCAGTTTGTCCCTTTAGGGCTACTGTAGAAACATGGCTGCACCAAATGGCACCTTCACTGTAAGGGGATACTCATACTAAGGTAATAAAAACATTACAGTTCATTATGTATTGTCTTTTTAAACCAATGAAGACATAGTATATTATATTGCATTTCTATCAATAGATCTGAATAAATATTACACACTGCACCTTTAAAAATCAAGGTTCTGAAATGTATTTTTGCATATGGGTTCTTTAGTTGGTCATATACAAAAAAAGGTACAAAAACTGTCACTGGGGCGGTACCTTTTCAAAAGGCCAGTTTCTGTGTTTACTAGAAGCACGCAAGCGCAACTCGGCCGTCATTATATTAAGCCCCGCCCACCGACTCTATACACGATGTGATTGGCCCGACCAGAGTTTGCCAGCTCAGAAGTGAATTGAGAGTTGCTAGACGACACTCGCGGGCAGATTAGATTTGCTGCCGCTAGGGTGCGTCTAGATTTCTAGGTTAGCATAATAGCTTAATTAAATCGATGTGCTTATAGCACAATGTTAGCCTGGATTCCAGCCAAACTTAGTAAAATGTGTGTTATTTTGGCAAGGTTGCCAAATTCATGGGTCTATATATCACATTACAGTCGCTTCAATCCGCGGATATAGAAGAAAACCCTATGACGCTAACGTTATGCGTCGCTCTGTTGCTCTGATTGGTTGTAGGTCTGTCCAATTTGGGTCTTTCCTGGTTTGGTTGAAATGCCCCATAATCACAGCCCAATGGAGCAGCATCAGACTCATATTCTGACTAGAACTGAGTATGACCACGTCAGGCTAGCACAATGTCGTCATATTGTGAAATATTTGTTTTCCAGTATTTGTTGATTAGGGGGGCAAGATGTGGGACAGGTTAGCTCCAGCTGACGTGTATTCTTCCCGTCTTCATCTGTTCTCATATTTCATCATGAGGCCATACAGTAGCCCGTTTACTCAGGGGGATATGAAGAAGCCATTACTGCATCAGGCCTTGTGCTATAGTCGACACAATGCTGTCTATTGAGGGTTGATGTTCGTGGTCTGTCATTTGTTGATCTGAATGGGACAAAGTCATTTGCTTCAATATACAAAGCTGAACCTCAGATGAATAGAAAGGTCTGTTTAGTGTTATTCGTAGCATTTGTGATTCAGCATTATAAATTCCTGGATTGATTTTTTTTTTTTTTTCCAAGTCAACATGAATGAACATTTAGTTAGTGTGAAACAGTAGGGATCCCCTGGTGTTGAGACTTGTATGGCTTAATATAACATAAATGATGTCTCTTACTGAATTATGTAGTAGAAAACCCATGAAAGATCTACGTTATTTAAAAAATCGATTTTATATTTGGACCATGGGCGGCGCCATTTTGTTTGTGTTCTAGGTTGATGACGTAGATTGGTTGAACTCCTCAATCAGCTGGCATTACCCGTAGCTATTTTTACCACAACGCAACTCGAAAATTGTTTCAGAGTTAAACAAAACAAATGAATTGCTTTGTAATTGTACTTAAAACACACTCAAACATACATGTGCACACAAACTCACCTACACAAACAGATCGGCGGCCGGGCACACACACCTGACAGACTGCGTTGTGTCAATCGAGATGTTGGGCTGCTCAGTCTCCATGACAGGGGCTGAATCTGAAATCGACCCTATACCCTTAAATAGGGCATTATTTGAAGGGACGGCCATTTGTAGTGTTGTCCGACACCATAGTGGACATGTTCGAGTGCAGTCATTCAGTCTCACGTTGCACCGCAGTGTACAGCCGATTTACAACAGCTGTCCGACTTCACGCACCCAAACATACATGTGGACACAAACTCTCTCGCTCACACAGACTCACACACACCCCAACAGATCGGCGCGAACACACACACACACACACACACACACACACATATGAGGCGCGAACAAATCGGCGCGAACACACACGCACTGCGTGCGCGCATACATCACTATTCCCTGTGTTGATATCTAGACTGTTGATATGCAGTAGATTAACTGTAATGCCTAATGTATCCAGCAGAGGGAAATATCTAGGTAGGATGATGGGATAGGGTAACGTGAGGAAGAGAGGCAGGATGTTTTGGTGATGATGCATGGGATTGGTTTGTGCATTAAAGTTTGAGCACAAGCTCAGTGAATTAACCTCAATCTTTAAACTTTCACTTTTAAGACACAAATTACTTTCTTTACTTTTGTTCACTAATACAACTTGAAGGAGTGAATGAAGACGATCGAGTGCGTGAAGTCGGACAGCTGTTGTGTGTAAATCGGCTGTACACTCGTTATTGCGGTGAACGTGAGACTGAATGACTGCACTCGAACATGTCCACTATGGTGTCGGACAACACTACAAATGGCCGTCCCTTCAAATAATGCCCTATTTCAAGGTATAGGGGGTCGATTTCGGATTCAGCCCCTGTCGTGGAGACTGAGCAGCCCAACATCTCGATTGAGACAGAGCAGTCTGTCAGGTGTGTGTGCCCACCCGCCGATCTTTGTGACTTGTGTAGGTGAGTTTGTGTGCACATGTATGTTTGAGTGTGTTTTAAGTACAATTACAAAGCAATTCATTGGTTTTGTTTAACTCTGAAACAATTTTCGAGTTGTGTTGTGGTAAAAATAGCTACGGGTAATGCCAGCTGATTGAGGAGTTCAACCAATCTACGTCATCAACCTAGAACACAAACAAAATGGCGCCGCCCATGGTCCAAATATAAAATCGATTTTTTAAAATAACGTAGATCTTTCATGGGTTTTCTACTACATAATTCAGTAAGAGACATCATTTATGTTATATTAAGCCATACAAGTCTCAACACCAGGGGATCCCTTTAAGACTGTCTGGATGAGAGTTTTTATTAGACTGTGGATGACTTTTTTTGCTTTGTGTTAATTGCTATTAGATGCTGAGCTATGAATACGAGTGTGTGGATTTGTAGATATGGGGATTTTCACCGATCTGGCATAACATTATGACCATCTTCCTTATCAATCAATCAATCAACTTTATTTATATAGAGCTTTTACAATCGTTTTAAAGCAGCTTCACAGTGTCAAACAGGATAATATTGCAACAAAATGTGATTTGGCTGTACAGTCGTTCTGGAGAAAACAGTGATGTTAGCAGCTTATTTTAATTTATCATACAGCGACAATGTTGGCAAATCAGTATTATAGTTAATAGAATTGAATAAAACCTAATTCATAATTTTTATTTGTATAATTAGTTGAATAACTTTAATCATAATTTTAGTGTCCCCAACTGAGCAAGCCAAGCCAAAGGTGACAGTGTACATATTGTGCTGGTCCCACTTTTGCTGCCAAAACAGCCCTGCCTGACCCTTCGAGGCATGGACTCCACTTGACACCTGAAGGTGTGCTGTGGTATCTGGCACCAAGATGTTAGCAGCAGATCCTTTAAGTCCTCCATGGATCGGACTTGTTTGTTCAGCTCATCCCACAGATGCTCGATTGGATTGAGATCTGGGGAATTTGGAGGCCAAGTCAACACCTCAAACTCATTGTTGTGCTCCTCAAACCATTCCTGAACCATTTTTGCTTTGTGGCAGGAGCATTATCTGCTGAAAGAGCCATAGCCACCAGGGAATACCGTTTCCATTAAAGGGTGCACATGGTCTGCAGCAATGCTTAGGGTATCAAAGTAACATCCACGTGGATGGCAGGACCCAAGGTGTCCCAGCCGAACATTGCCCAAAGCATCACACTGCCTCCGCCGGCTCGCCTTCTTCCCATAGCGCATCCTGGGGCCATGTGTTCCCCAGGTAAGTGACGCACACACACCCGGCCATCCACGAGATATAAAAGAAACACAAAACACTATAATTTGAACAGGCAAGCATATGTGTGATTTGGCATGGCAGCTAGTGCGAATAATAAATAGTCTAACCCAGGTTTTTTTTTTAAATTGATGATGCCAAGGACCCCCAAATATGATGAACCTTTTGAGGGACCCCCTTCCTAAAATCCATCCATATATTGAAAAACTGTCCATACATTATGTTGGATGTATATGAAGAACATTTTCAATAAAAATAATTTGGATATAAGCAACTTTCACAATAAATGTACGTAAGCAGCGTCCGTACTACACTGAGAATAATGCCTTATACAACCCCAGTGAGCAAGATAAAGGGGACTATGCTGAGAAAAACATCATCATCTTAATTCATTACAATCTCACAAAGTTCTGCTAATCAATTAAGCTGACTATACAATGAATATCTTATTTAGCCTACACATAATGTCTACACTTTTTGTGACAAGTTAAATTATAAGGATCTCAGCACTGGACAAAAACTCTGGTGTTTTGAGCAGTGAGGGGATTCTAACTTAAACACGTCTGATTGGCCATTGCGTTCAAGAACTCATCAGATATGCTTGTGATTGGCTACATTGCTCAACGCTGCAAAAATGCATTGGAAAAGGCTATTTATATTAGTTTCAACGCTCTCAAGAGCACAATCAATCACTGAAATGTTCATCGGTTAAGAGAGTATTCACAAGAGTGCAGAGCTTTGCTCGGGCAAATCTCAGGCGTTTCACATACTTTTTACTAGAACATGGAAGCTGAAGGTCAAGCCATTCATTATAATTGCTATATTACTTTAACCTTTATAACATTAACACTGAACATCATTATTGCATTACCATTATTTTCAAGGAAGGCTACAACACTGAAAAAAATGACTTTGTGGTATGGTAAAATCTAGTACATTAATTCATGTAATTATTACATTGTAAAATCAAGATTAAGTTGGAACTATACATCTTGTTAAGTAAAATGTACAGAGTCTATACATGTAATAACTGAGAAAAAAGACGACATTTTATCTTATATTTAAAAATGCGCATGTTTTTTGTTTTGTTTTGTTTTTTTTAACAAAAAGATCCCACTTGTTCAGCGGTGGCAGAGACGGTCATTTTGGGATGTTGCTTTTATGTGGCTGACTTATTCTCAATAAGTTTTGACTTTTAACTGAACGTGAGTTTTAATCACAAGTGTTTCTCTCACTGCTGTCTCTGGGTTTGCTATGGCAAGAAAAGCAGAGAAAACACGATCAGATGCTTTTGGCCGCTTGATGATCAGAATATGATCATTGTGTAGTGGCTTAATTCACAGATCTTATGACTGAGTGTGAGCAATTATATTATTAACCTTGTTTTATTTTAGAAAAGATCCAGCACAGTTTTAACCAGAAAAGTTGAATACGTTTTATAACAGACTGTACACTAAGCTCTTTGAATTCCTGCGAGCTTTACTCACACACAGACATCAAGAATCTCAACAGTTGTGACATGCTTAATGCTGCAATGCATTCTGGGTGCATCATGCAAAACTCATCCATGGCTCCCAGAATGCATTGTGGCATGATGCATGTCACCTTTTAAAATTAAATGTACTTGATTACTTTTAATAAATACAACCTGCTAAGTTAAATATAATTAAGTAACAATAACTTAATGTCTTTGCAGATGTCTTAATGTCCTACACGTTGTTTTATCACTGGACAAAGAAATATCAGAAATATTCACTTGGGTTTTGTAATTGGATGCAATGGTAATCTGAGTGAAAGTTACAATCTATAGATGAGTATTGACAGAGCAATTTACTGTTTATTTTACATAAAAAATAAGTGGTTCTAGTAAGTAAATATTACTTAGCCCGAGTAAAGAGTACAAGCACTTTCTGTGTGGAAAAAGTTGCCTAGCTTTTTTTAAGTAAATGTCACTCCAATTTTTTTCAGTGAACAATAGTCTAAAACAACAGCCGGACTCTTTGGAAATAAAACATTAGCAATCGACAATCAGCCAAAATAGGAGTTTTTTCGTTCTTTTATTTATAATGTAACCAGAATTGTTATCTGGCCAAAAAACAAACAATGAAAACAATGTTTTCAATGACTCTAAGGTGGCAGCAATAACTAAAACACATCTGCAAATTTGCTGTAAACTGATTCCCGTAAATTAATCAGACTTTTAAAATTACTTATGAGAGTGTTAAGGTGAACACGTTGCGTCTTGCTCGGCTGCATTTGCGACATTAAAAACAATGATTTGGCATTTTGTCGAGCTACACTGCTACCGGGAAAATGCTCATTAGAGGAAATGCTACGGTTTAATAAACAACTGAGCTGTCACACTTTAATGTATTAAGTTAGTGATGCAGCTGCTTATCTTTTAACATGCCAAATCTAGTTGTTAATCTAATGTAGAGACATTCATTTATGTGTGACTTCACTGTCAGTTTTTACGGTTATCACAAACAACACACACAAGTGCAAACACACATAAGGGTGGCTTTTAATGATTTAGGAAGTTGCTACAGGAATACTTTAACTCTGCAGAGACCACAATTCACAACTACAGCGATGTCCCCTCACTAATATCTGGACCAATACAACACAACAATGATGTGTCTTTAGGGAAACTAAACCTTCATATGCAGTGCTATCGCACGAGCCCTTTGTAAAAGGTGAAAAACATTTCCCTCACTCTTTTAAATTTAGAAACTATACATTATTCTGGAAGGGAAAGCAGCTGTGCTACATATAATTTCACCAAGGAAAGCAGGAATGATATACAAAAAGAGGCTTAGGCTTGAGATGGAAATGTAGACTACGGGTCAGCACGAGCACTGCAGACTCAAACGGAGGTGTAAATGAATGTGTCACAGCTCACTAGCCAAAGTTTTCTCAGTGGAGCACTTTGGGCCTTCCTCGGGCAGCCAGAAAGCCACAGAGCGACCTCAGAATCACATATGTGGCTTTCTAACCATTTGTCTCTTTTGTTCATATTTAGGCAGTGGTGATTTAAGAGGAAATGGGCATGCTGTGATGTTTTAAGAGCGATGATTGTGCGGTCAGAGCAGCAGACTTACATCTTCGATTAGAAGTGTACTAAAGCTAAGACCTCATCAGCTCAGATTCAGTCAGAGAGAGAGTCTCGTTTTTGGCCAGCATTTTGAGCTACACAATACAAATGTATTGTTGATTTGTGTGTTTTTGGTTTAATTAAAAGCATTCTCCACTTTTGAATGATATTTTGTACTTTCCTTTAGTAGCGGTCAAAAGCGATGTCCAGCCTAGGAAAACTGACGTCTTCACACTTTATTTAAATATTAATAAAAGTGTGTTTTGTAAGTGTATTGTATATTTGTGATACATTTCTCAAGCATGTTTTACTAAACTAAAACGAAAGAAAACACTGATCACCATAATGGTGACTTAAAACGAAATGGTATATCGTTGTCCCAACACTCTTGTTTATGTATTTATATTAACAACTTTGACAAAAGACAATATAACCCATTATAATTATTGATGTTGTCTATACTCGATGCTGCAAAACGTGACTGATACCTCGCTCTATTTAAGACGTACCTCAAGCACTCGCAATACTTCTCATAGGAAGGAGAAATGGATTTGCACCGGACGCTTTGTTGCGTCCGGTGTAGACATGGTGTCAAAGAGTTAGTTTACCCAAAAATGTGTCATTAATAACTCTTCCGCGTGTCATTCCAGACCCTTAAAACCTGTTTATAAAGATATTAGTGTTGAAATCCGATGGCTCAGAAAGGCCTTTATTGGCAGCAATGACATTTCCTCTCTCAAGACCCATAAAAGGCACTAAAGACTCACAAAGCACCGCGACGCATGCGCAAGGATATGACGTAGAGCCGGCGGAAGCAAGGAAATTTGTTTACAAGCAGAGGAAGACACGCCTCATCTTAGCTGTTGAATTCTACATTGATTGTGCTTTAGGTCTTAGCGTTGTGCTCAAAATGGTGCTGAAGTGTGCATTTCCAATGCCTGAATGCCAGATCTACTGATGCGTTCAAGTCATGTCGTAAAGATCGTATTTACGAGTTAAATGCACATGAACGCCACCACAAAGTCGTAAATACCAGTGGGAAGTTGGGGATTTTCTTTAAGCCCCGATCTGTACGAGTTGGGGGCGTTACTGCTAGAAACACAGAAGAATAAATGAGTCTGTAGCTGAATATAACGGGTATTTAGCAGGCTTTGTCATTTACAACAAAGTAAACTAGCATTGTAATATAACAATTAGACTAATATATACATATATAAAACAATACCGTTTACAGTAGCTTCATAGATTAATTAATAACACATAAAAGATTAAAACTCATCTGATACGCATTCTCTGTTCTTCATTTTCTATAAGCAGAGTAAAGAAACCTTTCTGTATTTTTGTGAGATTCACACCAGTGATTCGATCCATTCAAACAACCCAATTTCTGGGTTGAAAAAAAAAAACAGAAAAAAGCTTGAAAATCAAGTTCAAATGTCTACCATTTGACAAACACACAAGTATCTTATTTTTTCTAAATTAATATCAAATCGTATCAAGTAGATAATAGATCTTCAAGTGATTTTTAAGTTATTTAGGGTCTCTAATGTTACACATTTTCAGAAATAAAAATGGGCAGACTTTTCGCCTATATTAATTAATGAACGCGAACAAAATATTTCTGGCCTCTGAATATTTAAAAATTAAGGCCATCGAAATGCAATGTAAAAACAGTAAAATAATAATAAATATACTTCATATCCTTGAATTAATTTAAACAAAAAAAAATAAAATAAATAAACATTCATGACAGATGTTCTTTAAAAAAAAAAGAATAATTTGATTGTGCTAAAAAGACTGGATTACTCATTTTACTATTTAGGATGTATATTGTGCACACTGGAATGCAGGCTTGTTCTTCCTTATTAGAAAAATTAAATAACTAAAATAAATAAATGCATTAAAATTGTTATGTGGGTAACCATTACATACATACAAATATAACATTAAGTGAAGATCTTGGGTTTGACCCGACACTAGGGTTACACACCCAAGATTTTCACTTCCTGTTATGTGCATATGTGTAATTGTTACCCACATAACTGGTATTTTTTTGCAGTGAGGAAGAACAAGCCTGCATTTCAATGTGCATACCCAAATAGTATATGTAAAATTAGTAATTCAGTCTATATTTTACATTATTGTACAGTACAAGTCTTGTGACCATGCATAGTCTATGCAAAACCATCCAATGTATATTGAAATGACAAGCATGGACATGCATACCTCTTATACTTCTTCCTTTTATATTAATTTAGGAAAAATAAGATACTTATGCGTGTTTGTCAAATGGTAGACATTTGAACTTGGAAATAAATGTCAAAGACATTATAAGTGTTAAATTTGAATATTTCCACCATGTATATTTCCTTGTCCGAGTCTTGTGAGACGTTGCACATGTGAAATATAACTTTGGTGCACATCCAAATAAGCTTATTTTAAATGCAAAATTTATTTTCGTTCGCTTATTTGCGAGACGAACCTTTTTCCGCAAAACTCAGTTCACGTGTGTGTGAAACGCCCTTTTGTGCACTCAAAATATGATCTTGCACGTGGAATTGTGGCAGAATAGTAACCCCATATGTTTTGTGCATGAAGGCACCTCACAAAACTAATTTCGGACAGACTTCTTAGGCAGTGTAACAGTTTAATGATCTACAGCAAAATAGAGCCAGCTTTGGTGAGAACTAAACACATATTTCATTACTACATTAGACATGTCTCGCTAGAAATGACATCAGAAGTGGAAAATATTGGTTAAAAACCTACATTTACACACAAACTGACCAACAAAAGCAACTTTCGGACGCCATCTTATTTTCCCAGCTCAACTGTCACTGAATGGAAAGCACAGGATTGTGGGGTATCAAAGGCAGCGAAGGATACATGCTTTCTTCAAAACTCGATCAGATGAAGGAGACAGGAAGTGAAGCAAACTTTAGATTCGGACATTGCTTGATGCTTTTAAATGTGTCCTCCAAAGGCAGCATTTTCCAGGTTTCGGACGCAGCTAACATGTGCAATGCTAAGGGCCTTCCGTGACTGGTTTGGGAACCGCTGGTCTAAGACAGGGATGATTGAAGGCCTTAATTTGTATAATGGTGAATTAAGACTTTTTAAGACCCCCTGTCTGGTCCTGGGGATCCACCGCTCTGCACATTATGCACGTCTTTTTTTTTCTTACACAGTTCCTGTTGAGCTGATGATCTGAATCCGGTGCGTTGAATAAAGGAGAGAAATATGCAGAGTGGTCAGGGTTAAACTGGGTGCATACGGTGTGATTTTGGCCTTAATTTGGCCGTCTGAGACAAATTTAACAAATTCCTCTTATCCTATGCTAAAATCTGACATGTTAACCCACAGCCGATTAATGACCGTTACGATTAAATTTTACCTCAAAAATTCTGGCAGTGTGACTTCTAAGGTGTCATTACGAATTTGTTTACGTTTTTCAAGACAACCATGACTAAATTGAAAGATAGATTTATTTGAAGCCATTTCAATGTGTGTAAGGCAGCTCATTGATTGATGATATAAAACCCTGGATGAGTTTTCTTGCGTGCGTCCGTTTTTAACACGCCTTGATTATCGTAGTCTGACATTAATGACACCTTAGATCTTACAGCCTGACAAGGCTTACAGCGGGGATAATGTTCACACAGTCTGAAGAGGAACAATCGTAAAGGACTATAATAAATAAACCCGAAACTTTGTGAAAACCACTGCTTTAGGGCAGAGTTTCCCAACCCTGTTCCTGGAGGTACACCAATAGTACACTATTTTGATGTCCCCTGTTAGGCCTGGGACACAGACAATTTTCAAATCTTAATTGCTTTTAAAACTGTGGAGACCACAGAGATAGGGGCAGTTTCACCTGATTTTTAGCATTATAATTCTCTTAATGAAGACACTAGAAGATTTGTTCAGACAACGGGAACACACACCTGTCGATTGTAGCACCATTTCCACAGTGAGATCTCGAGACGCGAGAGATCAAATGTGACTTGAAGGGTAAAAAACAGATGGAGGAAGTGTTGCCAAATTGGGCAACTTTTATGTTGTTGCCGGGGTAAACCATTTTCTCGCAGGAGGTTTTCCACCACCGCACGTACGTTTTCGGCGCTCCATCACAACCCAGACGTACAAATTCAGTGTATAAAATCGCATTGGCCTATTTTTGAGGCACTTTTGACTGGCATTTGGGCTACTTTTCTTACACAGACCTGGCAACCCTGGATGGAGGACGAGTGACATTGTCAGCTGCTCTTTCTGGCGGGAGTTTTGTTTTATGGGAAGAAAAACAAAGGAGAGAGAGAAAAAAAGAATATGGGTGATCGTTCTTAATACTTCACTTTCATGGCATGTTTGTGACATGTTTAATAATTATGATTATTAAACGATTGGGAGCATTAAAATAAACTTAATGACACCACACAATCGAGGACACTTTGGACAAAAAGTAGTTTGGGACAAGCATCAAATCAAGCCACGCCCCGATTGGCTGCAAATCAGGCTCAAAATCTTCAAGTGTGTGGCCAGCCTTATCAGACCCATTCATTTCAGGACTTGGGAGTCACTACTAACAAGCTGGAGAAGAGTTGAAAGAATATGGGCAATGAAATGAGCACTGCCTTCAAAAAAAATACAATGCAAAAATAAAATCAGAAAGTTAATCATGACACGAGGAAATTTCGTTTGAGTTTCTGGATGAATTCTCTCTTTAGGGTTACAGATGCTTAATAGAATGGTGTTAAAAAAGTGATGAAGTGTATTTATAAAGTGTGCAATACTAAACCAATCAAAATATGATTCTGGACATAATTTCTTGTCTCTCAACATACAAAAAAAAATCCATCCTTTGTGGGTTAAAGTCTAAATCAGTGGTTCTCAATTCTGGTACCAAGCACCAATTTGCAGGAGGCAAGGACTGGAATTGAGAACCACTGGCCTAAATTAATTAATTTTTAAAATTATTTATTAGGATATTAGCCTCTACTGTTATAGGAATTAAACACTTGTCCAACAGCACAAACTTTATGTATACTGTATTGAGATCTTGGATATGTATTATATTCTACTGTATAGTAAAATGTGTTTGCAATCTGTTGCTATTTATTGTTGTACCATTTGTGACCCTGGACCACAAAACCAGTTATACGGGTATATTATTTGAAACTGAGATTTAAGATTCATCTGAAAGCTGATAATAAATAATCTTCTCATTGATGTATGGTTTGTTAGGGCAATATTAGGCCGATCTATTTGAAAATCTGGAATCTGAGGGTGCAAATAAATCAAAAAATTGAGAAAATCTCCTTTAAAATTGTCCAAATGAAGTCCTTAGCGATGAATAATACCCCTAATAATACATTTTGGATATATTTATGGTTGGAAATTTGCAAAATATCTTCATTGAACATGATATTAATATCCTAATGATTTTTGGCATAAAAGAAAAATGGATCATTTTTACCCATACAATGTATTGTTGGCTATTGCCACAGATATACCCGTGAGACTCAACATGACTGGATTTGGGCTCCAGGGAATTGTCCAAATGGCAAGTTAAAATGCATCTCTTTTTTTTGTTATATAAAATGTACATGCTGACATTTCATGTATTCTCATTAGTGTGGAAGACATTTAACAATCAACACATAGAGATGCTCATCTGGCAGGGAAGGGGTTAAATGAGGACAGCTGACGTCAGTACTCACTTAAAAACGTTGGGTTAAAAATAACCCAACACGTAACCCAACTGTGGGTTGGTATAGCACCTTCCCAACGTTGGGTTATTTTAACCCAATGCATTGGGTTACAAAACAGTTGGGTTAAATGTAACCCAACAGTTGAGTTAAATTTTTATTTTTATTCAAGCCATTATTTTAATAAATAAAATACCCATTGTTTTCAAATACAGATTTTTTTATTTGTATAAAACAATACATGTGCTTTAAAATATATATTTTAAATGTCAAACTAAATATTGGGGAGTAAATATTTATTGTAAATATACATAAATGTGTAAATATTAAATTCAAAATACACAGCACACATAATACACAAAAATGTACATAAGGTAAACATACATAAAAGGTGTGCATACAAAACAAAAATTAAAAATGAACACAACAAATATTACATTAAAAACCTATACAAATATGGACAGAATACACAAATTCATAATATTAAATTTTTCCAGAAATAAACAACTTTATTAAAAAATCTACATTGTACACTGTATGCCTTTATGTGTTGTTAACATATCTTAAGTAGCAAAACAAATACAAATTATGATAATCAAAGTTTTTAATGAGGCAGCAAAATATATATTCAAGTTTGCATGCTACAAAATCTCCCAAATGGGGCAGAGGTCTTTGGATAGTTCATGTCATAAATAAATAAAAAATCTGAAACATACAGCCAGTGCTTGAAATAAGGTCTTCTGTTCAACTGCCTCCACAATGAAAATGAAAAAAATCAGCGAGGTCTCTTTGTCCCCAAGCATCGTCATGTGGATCCTGGCTTGTCTCACTGTTCAGCTAATGCTCCATGTTAGTTCCAACCTTAAAAGAATTAAAAAAAGTTCAGTTTGCTTGCACTGTGACGACATCAGCAGTGTTAAATTACGTAAAAGTTACAATGAAGCAGGGTTGTACTGAATTAAACAAATTGTCACTAATTAGTCATTACATCTGCTGTTCATTTTTCACCAATCAACATACTAATCCTCATGCTGTTTCAAACCCGCAAGACTTTGGTTCATCTTCTGAACACAGAAAGGCCTAGAAAGGCAGTAAAGACATTAAAGTAATCCATGTGACTCCAGTAATTCAACCTCAGTTTTATGGAGTGACAAGCGTATATTCTATCCCTTAACCATAATTTACCACTTTATTTACAAAACATTAATCTCAACACATATTCACGAGAGCCCCTTGACGCATGCGTGTTGTGTTGAAAAGAGAGCAAATGTTGTTGTGTTATGTTTTTTTGTGTGTTGTTGTTGCAAAAAGCACTCGTGTCGCTTCATAAAACTGAGGTTAAACCACTTGAATCCCATGGATTACTTTAATGCTGTCTGTCCTGGGTCTTAAAGTGGTAGTTGCGTAGGTCGTCAATGGAGGGACAGAAACCTTGCAGATTTCTTTAACATTTGTGTTTTAAAGAACAACGAAAGTCTTACAACAACACGAGGAGATAGTTTACCCAAAAATGAAAATGATTCCATGATTTACTCCCCCTCAAGCCAACCTAGGTGTGTATGACATTCTTCTTTCAGACAAATACAATCTGAGTTATATTAATAAAAATATCCTGGCTCTTCCAAGCTTTATAATGGAAGCCCATAATTTGAAGCCCAAAAATGCATCCATCCATTATAAAAGTGCTTCACACGGCTCCGGAGATTAATAAGAACCCATTGAAGTGAATTGATGGGATTGTGTAAGAAAAATATCCATATTTAACACGTTATAAAGTAAAATATCTAGCTTCCAATGGACCGCATTAAGTATTCAACTTCTGAAAAAAGCGTAACTGCTGTGAGAATAACGTTGGACGTAGTGTAAAAAAGCGTAAATGCCGAGACGATTAAGTTGAACTTAGCGTAAGCGTTTTGAATTGCAAGAGGCGTTACAGTTTCTTTGTAAGTTGAATAAGGAAGGCTGTCTGTCGAAAATGTGTTATTTTAGTCTATAAAGTTTTAAATATGGATATTTTTTCTACAAAAACCCATCGGTTCACTTCAGAAGGCCCTTATTAACCTCATGGAGCCGTATGGATTACTTTCATAATGGATGGATGCACTTTTTTGGGCTTCAAATTTTGACCATTATAATGCTTGGATTAGTCAGGACATTTATTAATAACTGATTGTGTTCGTCTGAAAGAAGAATGTCATATACACCTAGGATGACTTGAGGGTGAGTACATTATGGGATATTTTTTGGGTGAACTATTGGATAATCTATTAACAAGCAAAATCACTAAAGGAAATAATAAATGGATGCACTTTATCAAAGCTAATTTGATAGTGTTGCTTTTACTTACAGGCTGATGGGTGAATGTAATTAAGCTTCTCTTCATTTCAGCATATGTTGGACACACCATGTTGTCCATTTGTGAGGTATGGCGATGATGGCAGGATGGCAGGAAGGGTTTTAAAGGCAATTTCTCCATGATCATCTTTGAAAGACAAGTTCACAGAAAAAGAGAAAAAAACAGTTTTCACCTTCCAAATGTGTGGACCTGATTTCATATGCACTTGGACACAACCAAAACAACTTTTTAAAATTAAAACATACTGTATGAAAATGAGAGAAGACAGCTGAAAAAAATAATTATAAACTGGTTGTTTCCCAAATAACCTGGTTCTGTAGTAGCCCCTGCACTGCACATTGGCCTATCTAATGTTATTCAACTTACCAGCTTGTTAGTAGAGACTCCAAACCCGGAAATGTGCGTCAGATAAGGAAGACATCGAACTTGTGTACTATTGGTGATACTCCAGGACTAGAGTCAAGAACCACTGAGATCCAATCCTTCCTCTGCATTAGAATGAAGCAGGGGAAAATAACCAGAAAAGTAAACTAGTCTTTAAAAAATAATTGTGTACAACTTGTTTCAATATCGTACTCACCTTTAATTAAATGGCAGAGGTTCAACTGTTCTAGTCTTTGCTTCACAAATGAATCCATTGGTCTAAAACACAGGTATATAACACATTTAGTACAACATATTTAAAATAAAGGCAAAAACTGTCATAGCTTCATAAGAAAACGTACTTTAGTTGTATGATTTAGCTACTCCTGTAATACGTTTAATAGTAACATGCATAATATATATTCATATGACAACATTCATTATGAATATAGGCCTACCACATTTCTGCCAAATTATCATAGTTGCAGTTTGTGTTAACTTACTACGGTAAAACTAGGTAATTTGTGGGTTGTTAAACATTCTAACTGTCGTGAACTAACGTTACAATTGTTAGCACAATATTTCAGTTTTCTGCGTCAATGCTGTTGTGAATATCTGCACTCATTCATCTCACACCAGATATTTAGAGCAGTAAGTTATACTGTTGGATATTCGGCGAATTCAAACGCTTCCCCCTTGATCTCACAGCGCTGCTGTGGTGTCGTGTGACCGGGTCTGAGCTCGCGCTGCACGGGCCGAGCTGATAATGCTCCGCGCGGCTTTAGATAGTGATTTCAGACTAGGCATACGTTACTTACTTTCTTTATCGCCGTATTAAGTTTCTAAATAGGTACACTAGAATAATGTTTTTACTTTATTACTGCTAGCGAGCTAACTGGGATAGCTATGGTTTATTTCCAATCTATCTCATTTTTCCAGAGAGCATTAACGGGATTTTTTTTAAATAAAATTCAGTTTTCGACTTTATTCAACGTTTCAGTACACAATACATAATGTTATAAGAGTTGTATTCATAAAAAAATGACATGTCTTACCTTTCATTTCATAATCAGGCTGCAGCAGCGTCTTCTGTTGGCAGTAACTGGACGGTTTGCCGTTAAAATTTGAACCGTCACTGGGGAAACCGTATTTAACCCAACGGCCGGGTTATTACTAAAAATAACCCAACGATGTTAAAATAACCCAACGTTTTGCAAAATAACCCAACATATTGACCCAACATGTGTAACCCAACGGTTGGGTTAAAAAAATAACCCAACGTTTTTTACTGTGTATTTGGGGGTTGGTAGATTTAAAGTTACAGAGAGAATAATAGGATTCATGGGAATATTAGATTATTAGGAAGTCATCAGATGATAAGCAGCAGTAAAACTAATCTGTCATATGATATACTCATAAATCAGATTAGTCTCACTATTGTTTCACTATAGTCTCACTATTGTTTATTAATGCAAGCAGATATATTTCTTGCCGACTCGTTCAAACTCATGTCTAGCATCTTGCCGGGTTATCCCAATATTGAGAATCAATGAGGACAAAAATAATCATCAAATGAAGTGTTTATTGCATATACAGTTACATATGATAATAACTACATGCAGATTTCCCATCTCTGTGATTGTGCACAAAATAAATAATACATTTTTGTGACAAACCATTACTTCATCAACCATATTTTTAATAAATGCACTGTCAATTCAGCAACCAAACCAAAAAAAAAAAAAACTAATTTGAAATAGCATTATCAACAAATATATATATATATAATCAGCAACAATTAATTACACTAAAACACAGGCTAAGCAAAGGCACACATAACAGGGTATTTTATTTTATTGCTCATTCAATTGCCTTTAAAGGGATAGTTCACCCAAAAATGAAAATGACCCCATGATTTACTCCCCCCTCAAGCCATCCTAGGTGTGTATGACTTTTTTCTTTCAGACAAATTCAATCAAGAGTTATATTAATAAATGTACTGACTCTTCCTCCTAGCTTTATAATGGTTGCCCAGAATTTGAAGACCCCCCCCCCCCCCCCCCCCAAATGCCTCCATCCATTATAAAGCTTGGATTAGCCAGGACTTTTATTAATATAACTCTGATTGTATCTGTCTGAAAGAATGGATGACTTAAGGGTGAGTAAATCATGGGGCAATTTTCATTTTTGGGTGAACTATCACTTTAATGCTTTGCAATTTATTGCATACACTCAAAACGACAATGGGAGGTGGGTGGTTCATACATTTACCTCGTATGAATTGGTGTTGTTTGTTTTCGTGTTATAGTGTTTTCCACTGTGGATACAAAACCAGATTTACAAATGTCCAGTTTGTCCTCAGAGAAATGCTTCTTACTTCCATTGATCTGGCCTGTCAATCACAGAGCCGTCACCGATTAAGCACAATCCTCTTCATATGTTCTTCTCTCCACAAATCGCCCAGTCTGAACCCATATACATTTAACTACAATTCATGCCGACATGGTTACAACGACAAGGAGAGAAAAATAAATTAAAATGCATGACATATACATTATACACACACAACCACGGGTCTGAGAGAAATGTCGTAAAATTTACCAACTGAGCAATACATTTGTTACATTACTTATTAGGAATTATAAATAAATAAATAAATAAATACATTAAACAGTGTTGTGTTGATTACATACTGTATTAGGTAATCAGACTCCAAAAATGTGGTTCCTGTAATTAGATTTTATTACGTTTTAAAATGCTCATAATCAGATTACTTTTTTAAAATATACATTATTCACACAATGGTAGTAAATTATAGTTCATTGATTCTGATTCTCCTCTATAAAAATATATTCATTTAGAAAGGGCTGTGAATGGGATTTAATCCAATTTTATGTAACTTGGAAATCAAAACCATATCAGAGCCAAAATGAAAGCGTGTCCCAGTGAGGCTACATTTACATATAACTAGTGTTTAAAGCGTATGTATTTTTTTTTTTAAATGTCTATGTATATATTTTTAGGTTTAAACAGCCGTGGCATATCCTAATGTCCCTTTTAATTCTACCGGGTAGTTTTATTCACTTGTCTATCGCGTTTAGAAAATATCCGTCCAATTAGATTAAACGAGATCGAGTAAAAATGACCCAAACTCTTACCGATGTGTTCAGAAATCCGCTTTGTGTGCCTCTATCTCAGTATATCCGGCTCAGATATGAAGCTATCCCACACGACAAGCATTTTTATCCTTCAAAATAAAGAACATTTTAGGGCTATTTCTCTGCTTGCCCTCAAAGCGAGGCTCCGCCTTTCAGAGCGCCTTGAAACGGTCCCTTATCGGTGTTCATCATCTAACGCGAGGACGCCTTGAAACCGCAGATCCAGTTATTTCTTTTTTTCAGATAACCCAATGCGGACTGGCGAGCAGCCAATCAGAGTCTTGTTTACACTCCGTGAGTGACAATGCGCTGGCAACGGGCCAGCCAATCAAACCCTCCTCTAAACGGAGCCCTTTTTTCTTAAAAAAAAAAAAAAAAAGAAGCATGTTCATAAATCGAGGTCTAAAGAGTTAAAAAGATATAGTATACATGCAGTCATTTATGCACCTAAGGTGTATACACTTACTATTTTCGAAGACCCTTTAATAGTGTTTATTTTAATTCATGACCTGTTGATTGAAGACGTTTTAAACAAAAAACACATTAGATACACACGTACCTGCTCGACGTTGTGGCGGCACATTACACAATGTAGAAAGTAAGGGTTGCTCCAGGTTGTGTGTGAGGCTTTCAGCCGTTTTATGCAGTCTTTAGTGTTTTATTTTGCTTGAATTTGCCGCTCGCCTCACTGCGCTCTCTCGCCATATCGAATTCCCAATGCTGATTTAGACCAATCAGAACGCGGCGTGTCCCCGGGCGAGCGACGTCAGCTCGTTGTCATTCACGCATCTGACCAATGAGCGCGCGTGTTTACTCTCACGGTCCCGGAGTCGAGAGGCACGATCGGTAACCGGACAAGAGAATCGCCGTTTGGAGACTCGGTTCGCGACTCCAGTGGCCTAAAGAAGCCGCGAGACCGGCGAGCGACAACCGCTTCAATCGCGCATGAGGGGGACTAAAGGACTGAACCACTGAAATATGCCTTTTAAAATTATGGGACATCATTAACCTGAATATTTTTTCTTCTTCCTTGATTTCGAATTAAAATTATTTATTGTTATGCAAGGATATAACACACCAGTAAGTAATTTATTTATTTTTTAAATGTCACATAATTGTCGTCTTACGACGAATAAAATCTATTTAAAAAATAAAGAATGAAAATAGTGTTAGGGACTATATTATTGTGCAACATCAAGGGTAAATGGAAAACTTACAAATAAAAAGAATAACTAATAAATCCACGCACTTGATCACCGTGCTATTTATACGCAGGTTTTAAACATTATTTACATTGCATTTGTTTAATAAATCATTTTGCGAAATGGATGTTTTTAATACTCAATATACAATAAAACATATTTTCATGAATTATATAGTCGCGCATACAAATTAATATCAGGCTACATTTCAAAACAGTAACATTAATATGCTTAATATGTCTTAAATCTGCAAAAAAAATTGCAATTTGCAAATTACAATTTGGTATTGTTAAATTAGAAATATTTTAATGCATGCTTTTGAAACATGACAAAGAAATATAAAAAATAAAATAAACGTGCATCATCCAGATTGTACTTTATTATCATTTTCCAGATCGGTGTATTACTTCGCTGATCAATGCCTAATTTTAATGTATAAAATAGCGATTTGTATCGGAATATATGTCTGACTGCTGGCGTCCGAGCAGCGCGTGCTTCCCCGGCCGAATTACATTATTAGCTAGGCTATATGAAAATATGTCTTTTGTGAGCTTCTGACTTCGACGAACACAAGACACCCAGATGCGTTATGCTTTTAGGTCACCTGGACAAATAAAGACTGATTTTAACGCATTTTACTTCGTGCGTTGTCACGCACGAGACAAATACAACCGCTGCATTCGCGTCCGGATTATGCAAATATTCAACAACATTCGCGTTTCAGCTGTCGATACAAAGCATTCAAGTATTCAATCGCATGCAAAGGCTCCGAATAAAAGCAAGCATGCGTTGTGTGTGGCTGACTGTTGTGTGTGTGCTCGAAATGGACGGCTGTTGTTGGAGCTGCGCGCGGTAATGGCTGACGGAGTCGGTCAGTCACTCACACACACGGAGACAAAAGCTCCTGGGATAACGTTACGCTTGGTTTGGATGCATGGCCTTCCACAACGCCAAACACGGGCTTCTTTTCAGGTGGACATTTCCTGAAAAAGCTGATAATCGATAGTGCTATGCATATGGCAGCTAAGGAAACCATTTCAGCTTTTAATTAATTCTGCATTTTCTCCAAACGTGCAGCTCGACAACAGCACAAAAGAGGCTCGTTTAATAAAACGCAGATGAATATTAGGACACAGTATCAGCTGGTTATGTTAGATTTAATTGCCAATATTAAAAGCTTAAACAGAGAAAATAAAATTGCAGAAACATAGCCAAACACACACACACACACTTTTGTTTTTCAGTGTATATTACAAAACAAATGGAACTCGAAGCGTTTATAATTGTTTTTATTTTATTTTATTAGGATCATAATAACTAAGGCTACATCAAAAGTGATATGTTTATTCAGAAATGAAACATTGACTATATTGGCCATTTTAAAAAAAATGATTTACTCTTAAAAATGCTGGGTTGTTTCAACCCAAATTTGGGTGAAAAATGAACAACCGTTGGGTTAAATGTTTTAATTAAAAAATATAAGAGTTGGATTTGTCCATACTTGAATTAAATTTGTAATGGAGTGTCGAATTAAACGCACATCTATATCACAATTGTTTCATTTGCACATATAATTCACTCTATAAAATGCTGTGTTGTTTTAACCCAATTTTGGGTCAAATATGGACAAACCCAATTAAAAAATTTAACCCAAGGGCTGGGTTTGTCCATGTTTGACCCAATTTGGGTTAAAACAACCCAGCATTTAATAGAGTGAATCATATGTGCAAATGAAACAAATGAGTGTTAGCGTTCATTGATGTGTAAATGGTAACAAAAGAGAGCCATCACATTTCTGTAAACAATTGCATATTGATAGTTTGCAATCATTTGTGTGCTTATTAAACATGAAGACACCATTTAATATGTATATTTTTCTGTACAAGCCATATTTATCACGCATATCCACACTCGATTCAATCACTGGCCTTTTCATCAGTTCAATGGATGTGCATTAGCCTATTAAAAACCCCCAAAGCAATTGTTCTTTTTTAGTGAATGTATATTTACGTCGATGTATATTGCAGATTTATTTCATGTGAGGAGCACTGAGAGCATGAAGCAGATCAGCTTGTAGGGGTGGTGTGGAGATATAACGTCTCTTCTTTCTTTCTTTGTAGAAAAGATGATTGAGGACTTCAACCTGAGCAGGAGAGGCGAGCCTTCCGCTAGAACAAACGCAGACGGATTACAGTACATAGGTTTCATCTGATTTCCGCGTGGTTTCTGGATTATATCTTGTGTTTTGTTTGGGAATGGAGGGTCGTGATTTCTCCGCTCCGGCGCACCTCCTCTCAGAGCGGGCCACGCTAGTGCATCGCGCCGCCTCACGCGTCTCCTCCTCCGGCCACGGCTCCGTGCAACACGCGCCTCATTTTCCACCCGGGAAATATTATCCATCCCATTTACCGATGGCGGCGCATTCAGGTTCGTTGTGTTTCCTCTCATTCGGTGGCTTTTCTTTTGCAAACTGCGATGGTTTGAAACAGAGAATAGCGAATGTTTATGTTTATATTAGGCCTGCATTTGATTGATTATTCATGTCTAGTAGTCTTGCTTTGAACGACCTCTCCAATGTAACACCAACAATACTTTAATTTAAATATCAATTATTCACTAAAAACAAATTCCTGATATTCATAGCTACAAATGTAAACCATTACAAAACCACTAAATTGCCTGTATAGATGGATAGACTGCATTTTTGTTGTTTGTTGTTGCTCATAGACTCAAAATCCTTGTGTGTATGAATTCCCTCCATTGTAAACATCTCGGTTTAATATGAGTTGTGACAGGGTGTGTATAGGGATATATTGAGCATATGTCAGCTAGTATTATCTGTATGGTATTGCAAAATTATAGTGTGCTTCAAATTACGGTTTAAGAACATAATGCACAGATAGCTTTTAATACATAATATTTTTGCATTTGTAGTGCATTCGTTTTCGAGTAGCCTACTATGTTAATGTTAAATCTTAATGGCCTAATTTATATTTTTTTTTTACAGAATACAGTACTGTAAAATGAGGAATAAGGTTGTTGATAGTCAAATGCAGTTTTCTTAATAATTTGCAGATTTTGCACCATTCTTGAACAATATCTACAAAATATGTGTTCTTACCTAAATTATCAATAATGCACAAGTAATTCACCAACCATTACAAAACCATTGAATCTCCTGTATAGACATCATTTCTGGTCTTTTTTTCCCGGTTGTGATGCTCATACTAAATATGATGCTCATATCTTAGAGTTCAGACTAAAAATCCTTGTGTGTATGATGTCCCTCCATTGTGAAAACAACATCTCGGTTTAATATGAATTGTGACAGGGTGCGTATGGGGATATATTGAGCATAGTATTATGTGTAAGGTATTGTAAAATTATATAAATTGTGCTTCAAATTACGATTTCAGAACAATGCACAGGTATATTTTAATATTAAATGTTTATTATGTCTATGTTTAGGTCTAAATTGTTTTGCATTTGTAGGGCATTAATTTGAGTAATACTGTAGGAATGAGGAATAAGGTTTCAGCAGTTTACTTAATAATTTCTACATCCAAAATATGTATTTATGCCCGATTGCTCAATAATGCACAAGTAATTCGCCAAATGTAGCAAATTGTAGATTGTAATCAATTAAATGAAGAATGTTATTGTTGTGCATGACTGCAGGCCTTGACGTTGTTCTCAAGCACATGAATCCATTTAGTGCCTTGCGCTTAGGTTATTTTGGGAACAAACAGATTTACAAAACCCATTCAATGATTATGAATATAGAATTAGGCTATTTGATTATTATAACCCAATTTAGGCTGTTAAGATGTGTTGGAATATATTGAAAAGACAATGTTTGTACATATCCTGGTCCTTTCAAAATGAAAATATCTGCAGTAAGGAATTGTTCCAGCAGTTTCCATTCACTCTGATAGTTGTGGATGAGTCCATTTGGTCTTGGGGAATGAGTATTTAGGCTAATGTTAGCTAAAGGGTGCAGGTGTGCCGTTAACCGGATATGACAATGTCTTTTGGTCGTACACCCACAGCTTGCGCCACCATGCAGCCGTGCCCTTAACTGTCATCACTGTTCAATGATTGAGACAGGTGAGGGATTGCACCTAGAGATACAATTCACAGAGCTCAGAGTTTTATAGCTTCGTCTGGAATATTACCGTCTCCTGCTTGATTCATGTGGCGACTTTCAACCGTGTTATTACTGCAACACCACCCCTGCACCTTTGTTTTAGAACTGGATGAGGGACTTTTGATGAAGTTTTTACACTGTAGTTTGTAAATGTGTTAAAGGATTTTACACTGTGCATACAGGTTGATATTTTGAAATGATCAGCGAATGATAACTGTGGTAATTTGGTGGTCATTCTTTCTGGTTATGCATAATGCACATTTTTGGTTTTCATAGTGAATTTGCTAAACAAACAAATGCCAGAGTATTAATCGACTGACAAATGGCTTACATATAATTATGTCTACACTGTAAAAAAAACAAAACAAACAAATGTCTCCAATTGAACATTTTCTAGTGACTGATCACATTTTTATTTTTCAGTTAATTCACAGAAATTCAATTCGGCCAACTAAATTTTTTAGATGTGATCAGTCACTTGACAATTTTCAATTGGAGACCTGATTTTTTTTTTTTTTTACAGTGTACATATTCCAGAAATGTTAACTAAATATTAAGTAGTTAAATAAAAATAAATAAACAAAATCACACACCTAAATCCCATATTAGTCAATCACTAATGCATATGTAACTTGACAAATACCACTATTTATTTAATCAGGCTAAGATAAGAAAAGCCCCATGGTTATGCAAACTAAGCTGGATGGTCACCAAACCAGTTTTTTTCTCGTTAAGCGAACGGACCGGTCAATATTGTCCCGCAGGCGTGAAGGGGGTGTAGCTGGATTCGCTGTGTCCCTCCAGGGACTGCCTCCCTCACGGCCTTGCATGAATTCTTTACAAAGAACATGAATATTTCAGGGAATTGATGTAGAAATGCATTCAGATGCAGGTTGGGATCCGGGCTCAGTGAAAGACCTTCTGTGGTGTCTTTCAGAGGCTTTATTATTCGGCTGCTGTTGGACTCGGAGGCTTGTAGAGACTGAGGCTGCTGTCGCAACGCTCTCTTGGCTTTGAAACGCCGATGTTCCTCGAAGACTAACGAAATGTGGACGCTTTTTTCTCGATTTCACTTCCACTCACTCGGTTATTTTGGTTGTTTCCTTTTGGTTTGTTGCTTGTTCTGGGAATGAAGTTGCACTTTTGCACTCATCTCTGGGCAGTTTTTGTGGTATAGCACCTGTTACAAGACAAGACATCAAATCACTCTAGGTTGAGCTTTAAAACTTAAAAAACTCTGCTTTTGGTGCTGAGACGTTCCTCTAGCATTGCTTCACTTTTACACATGCTTATTGTTAGAGATTTGGATTCTCTGACCTACATTAAAGGCACAATATGTAAGATTTTTGGATTAAAATATCCAACTTGTGTACTTGCATCATCCCAAATGTTTCCAAGAATGTTTAAATCCAGGGAAATAAGCAATTTTAACCAGGACATGGACCATGTCATTGCGTCACTTATAATGACATTACACCATGTCACCCTCGATTTCCCGTTTTATTTTGTAGAAAACCATGGAAACACCAAAGATGCTTTAATATCTGACGTGTTTTATTAGGCAGGTGAACAACTGTTTGGATAAATGATGGACTGGAACTAATGATTGTTCTCCAGCTCAACACAGTTAGTCTTATTGTTTAAATCTGCTGTTCTTGATTGACCGCGAGTACCATGTTTTACCATGCCTAATATCTCGATTAATGCAGTGTGAACAAGTCTCATAACAGCACTGAGCGAACGCACAGAGTAGCATTATAACATCATTTTAACACACTCAAATTCATCCATGAATAGGATTTCTGCCCGAGTCCCTTCGGATTCTTTTCCACCGGCTGTAGAGGTGAAGGCAACAACTCCCATTATTCAGCGAAATCAATGCAGCAACAAAGTTACGCCTTTGTTTTAAACAAGCGACCTCTAACAGCCACATTTACATATTGGGCCTTTAAAGGAGATGCCATATATTGAGACCAGAATATCACAGAGACTTTGAGGTATCACTCTTAAAAATAAAACATCCAAAAGGGGGTTTTCCCAGTGGTGCCTTAGAAGAACCCTTTTTGGTTCCCCAATGAAACTTTTAGAGAAAAGTTCTTAAAACATCCTTATTTTTCTTGGTGTGAAGAAATATTAAAATGATCGAAGAACCCAGTTCCACTATGAAGAACCTTTTTGTTCAATGGAAAGGTTTATTTTTAGGATTTTTGTAGACTGTTTTGACTTGAGCCAATAAGCAACCACCCAGAACACATTAGCAATATATAATAAATATAATTTGAATGAAGTCAATGTCTCATTCATCAAGATTTGTTTATGGGATGAATCAGGGTTTGTGAATAAATCTTTATAGTGGATGATTCAATGACAAACACTGTTTTTAAACACTCACTTGTCGTCACCTCCTGGCGTAACTCCAAGCAATACAATACAGGCTACAAGTGCCAAAAGACTTTAAAAAGATGATTTACTCTTATTTTGATCACAACCGTAGACATCGGTGTTTATATCCAAACTATACACTTTTATCCCAGTAGTCTGTTTTATCTACGATTTTATACCGTGAAATACACAAATAACAATGTGTGGGAATCGTTGTATTTTAGAAATGAGATCGCATGGGTGTTTGAATTGAGATCGCGATCTTTTAACGATTAATCGTGCAGCTCTTCTTCATACAATATGTGGTTGAGCGTAACAGTATCAGAAAACTGTCAGTAGCCACGTTTCCATAACCCTTCAAATTGTGCAAATTGATGTTGCGAGTTGAAAATACTCCAAATGGAAACGCGTCAATTTCGCAAAAGCTCAAATACATAACCAAAAGGTTTTTATGCTCGCATGAGGTGGTTTTTCAGGCAATTCGGAAAAAAAACTGCAATGGAAACAGTTCTCTCGCATTTACAGGTCACCGGGCGTATGTAAAAGTCAATCATTCTTTAAAGATGACGTGGTATGGTTGGACAGAAGATGAGACCAAGTGCTCTATTAAATTCATGAAAGACAAGACCTTTACATTGATGTCTGTTTAGGCCATCAATGTAAATTACAGGAATACTGGACTCTAGACAACAAAGAAAGACCTTAAAGCAGATGTGAGGGCGAAAATCCCTGGAACACCTCAAATGTTGCTTACAAATAAGGGGCTTTCCTTGCCATTAATGCTTGAATGACACGCCTACGTCTCCATTTAAAAGCAATGGCTTGTGCGGTGGATGAGTTATACACAAACCTACCAACATACGTGGCATAATTTACGCAATGACTTATTGCGAGAGGAAAAAATATGTTTTAGTCGTCCAACATCGGTTCACGGAAACGCCGGCATTTCGCAATCGTTTTTTATCGACATTTAGAAAATATCAAAGTTTTGCGTAAATCTGTAATGGAAAAACTCGGCTACTATCGCTTTCAGTTAGAATTACAACTTCATTTTCTACTCTAAGGCGACTCTCCAGTGTGTTCATGTTTTTACTCGCATCTAACCTCGACGGACTGAACGGAGGAAATGAACCAGAGAAGATCTCCATGTCAAAGAAAGTGCTCCGAGCAACACTCACGTATTTTGAAAGTGTTTACCAGCTTTTCTGGAAAGTTCGCTTTGGCGAGCTGTTTCAAAAACTCCTGAAACAAGCTTCATTTTGGCCTGATTTGGTTAGAAATGACGTTACACCAGTTCGTTCTTCTATTTCGCTCGAAATATTTACAAGTGTATACCCAAGCAACTGCAAGCACCATTTTCTTAAGAAACTAAAAGCATCTATCGGTTTCTATTCTTTATGTGCCTTAAAGGAGTACTCCAGCGCTGGGAAGGTGAATCTGTATTTAAACTGGGTCATTAATGTAGTAGAAATGTGAAATTATTTTTGAATCTGGTGCCTTCTAGACTGAGAAAAGACTGAAAATGTATTTGTCTTATGGGGATGAGACTACAATTCCCAGAATGCTTCGCTGCCCTGTGAGGCCTTTCCCAAAGCCACCCCTCCAGGATTACTGTGACTGAGTTGGAGAAGACACACACTACAATTAAATACTGAACGTGTCTGTTCAATATAACGAGTAAGTCAGCGCGCGAGTGTCACAGCACAAACGCTGCAGGAGTCAGATTACATTTAACATCATGAATGAGCTGATGAGCTCTCGGGATGAGAGCTGAGGTAAACGCGACTGCGCTCGCGGCACACATTCACAACGCGTGTTCAGTCTGGCACGTTTTCAGTTCATGCCTTTGGAAGCTTAAAGGGTTACTTCACCGCTTTTTCATATTAAACTATGTTATTCCCTTAACTAAAACGAGTTGATACACACCTCTCTCGTCTCAGTGCGTGCACTTAATCTCTCTGACGTGCGGTGATGATCTGATAGCATTTAGCTTAGCCCACTAAGCCCAGTTCATTCACTATGGAACCAAACAGAGATCAAGTTAGAAGTACCAAACACCTCCATCTTTTCCCTATTTAAATACAGTTACATGAGTAGTTGAAGTACATCAAGTATGGTGACAAAATAAAACAATGTACTTCTCTAATCGGATTAAAAAGGAGAACTATAATGAATGGCGGATTAGCACTTCTGAGAGTACTTCGGCTCGGCGCAGTAAAAAGTCCCGGCCGAAACATCTTTCCTCACACCTCCCCCTCACTCTCTCATTTCTGTCAATAGGGAGATGTGAGGGAAGATGTTTCGGCCGGGACTTTTTACTGCGCCGAGCCAAAGTACTCTCAGAAGTGCTATTCCGCCATACATTATAGTTCTCCTTTTTAATCCGATTAGAAACGCGCCACGTTTTATTTTGTCACCATACTTGATCGTTCAACTACTCGTGTAACTATATTTAAATAGGGGAAACGTGGAGGTGTTTGGTACTTCTAACTTGATCTCTGTTTGGTTCCATAATGAATCAACTGGGCTTAGGGAGCTAAGCTAAATGCTATCAGATCGTCACTGCGTGTCAGAGAGATTAAGTGCACGCACTGAGACGAGAGAGGTATGTATCAACTCGTTTAAGTTAAGGGAATAACATAGTTTAATATGAAAAGTCAGTGAAGTATCCCTTTAACTTTCATAGGAATTCATTTGAAAAGTTGAAACACTTATATTGGTATTGCACAATCATTCGAATATACTGCACGTTTTCTACTGATAAAAAGCCATTTGCTAATCGCTGAAGGAAGTAACCCTTTAAGTGTAACCCTGTAAGGACTGTGGTTTGCAGAGTTGAATCATGGATCTTCTCTAGAAAATCTTTTGGCTTCAATTGGATCCAAATAGCAGATGTTTCTAAATACATTTTGAATAAAAATATATAATTCAAATTCAATTAAATTGTTTTTGAGGCTTGATGTTGCATAGGACATTTGGTCTCCATTTCCTCCAGACCTTAGCTTCTCCAGTTCTTCTTACCACGTCTTGTCTGGGGGGGTTGAGTTGAGTTGGCTTCCTTCCTGCAACCCCCAACAAACTACAAACACACACTCACAAACCAGGACCATTGTTTCCCATCACTGCTTTGTGTGTGTTTTACAGCATGTTGCTCAAAGATAAAAACGCACCCTCCCTCCCTCTTTTATTGTCTTGGAGGGGCAGAACATCCCTGTCTGTCCCCTTATTCTTATATCCGTCCTGGATATCCCAGCAACCCAGCTCTGTTTACAGGTTAACCCTGCTGACTGATGCTTACCCTTGCGTTTTACTTTCCAGAGGGGAATAAATAACTCTACTGAGAGATTTTATTAAAGAGCCCATCGTGTGTGAATGTCTCAGAAGAGGGGGTATGGGGAAGGAAAGGCGGCACAGGTGTTTAGTGGGGTTGTGAATGTGTGTCTGGTGTTTATGGCAGAGCTGATGAAGGGGTTTGTAGGCAGGTATGAGGTTGGCTAGTCGTAAAGTCTCTCTCACTTCCAAACAATCTGAGATAGCAGTTTTAGGGCCCACATCAAGGGCTTTACTGATATAGTTAGAAGCAGTTTCTATTCTTATCCAGAAATGGTTTCTATTCTTATCCTGGTTTAAAAGCATGGCATCAAAATGCGTAATGCTTTTATTGTGAATGATTCATCAGTTAATCAAATAGGTGTGTTTGACTTGAAGTGGCGCCGATCAGACCGATCGGTGTATGACATCTTGAGGACCGCAAGAGCAATTAGACAGCAGACGGCTCCGGATACTTTCGAATCGCTCTTGTGGTGCTTTGCTGTCATACACCGATCGGTCTGCGCAACACACCTAATGTCTTCGTATAAATCGTATTAACTGCATTAATGTATAGCAAAATATACATTATCCTCTTGTCTTTTCTAATATAAAGGCTCACTGAAACGTGCCGCAGTATTCAATTTGTTGACTCAATTTCCCCTGAAACGGCTCCAGCTGTGAAACTAATGTTTCTGAGCTGTTAAACTGTCTAATGACAGGTTAATATTTGGTATAACCAAAACACTGGATAGTGTCCGGTGTTTTACCTAAACATGTCCAATCTGAAAACACCAATAAACAAGTAAGCTGCATTTCAGAAATCTCCATTTGAGATGTTCTGCTTAAAGTGTCATTTAGTCGGTCTGTGTTCTGTCAGGATGGTCAGGACTCACGAGCCGCTTCACTGAACTGCTGTGAGCTGCTGAAATAAGCCAATCAGAGCAGAGCTCAACATTAATATTCATGACTCTTCCAAATAAGGCAAAAACAAAGGATTACCTCCTAGGGGCAATTTATAGGGTTGTAAATGGACCTGTAAAACGGCATCTGGACAATATTTGCCCTTAAATAAGCCACATACCCTCTGTGTAGATATCAGAGAACAATTTAACATATTGTTTCAACTCATTCTAGCGCACCTTTAAACGTGGCTTGGGCATCTATTATTTTACTCACACTGTTATCTGCCATCCTGTTGAAAAGCTCTTTTTCTTGGGCTGGTTAGCTTATGTTCATGTTTCCCTCATTCATGCGTTGAGCGCCACCTTGAGGAGCCTTGAAATACTGATGCTGGCTGCAGGAAATCTAGTTAGAGCGCCTCATTTTATTAATTAAAATATCAATATTTACCGCCAGTGTATCGATTATCATATCTCATGGAGAAGGACAATTCCTTACATATAGCATAATATCACATCACTGCCTACCATGCATCAGTGAAGCTAACAAACTCTAATGGGTGTGTGTGTGTGTGTGTGTGTACTGAATGTACACGGACTCATGGGGACCTAAATTGATGAAACAAGCTTATAAATCATACAGAATGAGTGACTGGGGCAGTATGTGTGTGTGTGTGTGTGTTTGTGTGATGGGTAGGTTTAGAGGAAGGGTTAGTGTGTGTGTGTCATGGGTAGGTTTAGGGGTAGAGTTAGAGTGTGTGAGACGGGCAGGGTTAGTGCATGTGTGATGTTTAGGGGTAGGGTTAGTGTGTGAGTGTGTGTGTGAGTGATGGGTAGGTTTAGGGGAAGGTTTAGCGTAAAGGGAGAGAATATACAGTACAGTATAAAACCATTGCATCTATGGAGAGTCCATGTAAACCACATGTTAAATTGTGTGTGCGTGTGTGTGTGTGTGGCACTGTGCCAGGCAGCCGTGGCATCCCCTCACACTGCAGGTCAGGCGGGCACAGCGCCCTTACACAAAGAAGACAAGCTGGGCGGACAATCCTTCCTGTATCGCATAACCCGTATCACATTTTCAAACCCGCCGTGTATTTTACACTTCATCAGAGGAAGCTTCCACTTCCCTCAAACCACAGCAGCTTTCCAAGAACACACCATTAACAAGACGAGTTTAGAAAAGCTGCAGGTGAAGTGGACTCTCTCTCTCTCTCTCTCTCTCTCTCTCTCTCTCTCTCTCTCTCTCCCTCCGTCTGTCTCTCATCAGGCGGCCGCTTGTGCTGCAGGTGACAGCTGTTAGACATTAATAACGGCTCAAGCTGGAAATCCAGATTACTTGTTTTTAATTTCAATTTTATAATTGTAATCTTTCAGAGAAAAGAGCAGAGGAAAGCATGTTGTGTTTTGGGTGGAGGTGGATTGTGGGTCTGTGTGTTTGGTGGCTGGTATTGACCTCAATCGTGTCCGTCTGCCTTTTAGTAACGCTTTACAATCAAGGTAATCCATTAACTAACAATGAGTAAGACATCTGTTACAGTATTTATTCATCGTTGTAAAGTAGGATAGTTCATGTCAGCTCAGGTCCATCATTATACATTATTTAGTAATGTATGAGTAAATGCTAGAATTAACTAAGATGAATAAAAGCATTAGTTCATGTTAACAAATGTTAAACTTATTGTAAAGTGTTACCATTTAAGCAATTTTGAGTTTGGCATCGTTGTTGCTGCCAGACGGGCCGGTCTGAATATTTCACAATCTGCTCAGTTACTGGGATTTCCACCCACAACCATTCTAGGGTTTACAAAGAATGGTGTGAAAATGGAAACACATCCAGTATGCTGCAGTCCTGTGGGCGAAAATGCCTTGTTGATGCTAGAGGTCAGAGGAGAATGGGCCGACTGATTCAAGCTGATAGAAGAGCAACTTTGACTGAAATAACTTCTCGTTACAACTGACTGAGGTATGCAGCAAAGCATTTGTGAAGCCACAACACACACAACCTTGAGGCGGATGGGCTACACCAGCAGAAGACCCCACCGGGTACCACTCATCTCCACTACAAATAGGAAGAAGAGGCTACAATTTGCACAAACTCACCAAAATTGGACAGTTGAAGACTGGCGAAACGTTGCCTGGTCTGATGAGTCTCGATTTCTGCTGAGACATTCAGATGGTAGAGTCAGAATTTGGCGTAAACAGAATGAGAACATGGATCCATCATGCCTTGTTACCACTGTGCAGGCTGGTGGTGGTGGTGTAATGGTGTGGGGGATGTTTTCTTGGCACACTTTAGGCCCCTTAGTGCCAATTGGGCATCGATTAAATGCCACGGCCTACCTGAGCATTGTTTCTGACCATGTCCATCCCACCATGTACCCATCCTCTGATGGCTACTTCCAGCAGGATAATGCACCATGTCACAAAGCTCAAATCATTTCAAATTGGTTTCTTGAACATGACAATGAGTTCACTGTACTAAAATGGCCCCACAGTCATCAGATCTCAACCCAATAGAGCATCTTTGGGATGTGGTGGAACGGGAGCTTCGTGCCCTGGATGTGCATCCCACAAATCTCCATCAACTGCAAGATGCTATCCTATCAATATGGGCCAACATTTCTAAAGAATGCTTTCAGCACCTTGTTGAATCAATGCCACGCAGAATTAAGGCAGTTCTGAAGGCGAAATGGGGTCAAACACAGTATTAGTATGGTGTTCCTAATAATCCTTTAGGTGAGTGTACATTACAAATAAAAATAGAAAAATCAATATTGTGTAATTGGTTGTGATGCATATATTTATATAATCTGGGAGTGATTATTTTTTTTTTTTTAGTAATTCTGGTGTCCATGTGCACAGTTCATTGCAATTGCCAACGGCACATGGGCTTGGAAAAAAAAAAACAACAACACATCTTGACATCCTTAACATCAAATCCCGATGGATAATCACTGTAAAACCTAACGCTCAAAATAATGAATTGGTTTGAGTTGAGCCAACTCAAATTAAACTGATTAGTTCAGTCAAATTAGCTTTTATGAGTATTTCTCTTTCTTCTGAGTTCTCAACTCATTTTAAGTAATCTAAAGTTTTCTTTTAATTTAGACTAATTTAAATTTAACCGAAACTGGGCTGGGTTTCCATTTCTTAGCATGCTCTGCCATGACACTCAAAAGGGGCAGTAAATGCCAAATTTAAGTGTTATATAATGTTTTTTTTGGTGTGTGCAAGATTAATGTTAAGTGGGATATTTAGTGTTTAATGCTTTGCTATGCCAGTTTAGAAGAGTTTCTGTTATGTGGGTTTTTGTTGGTTTTCCATCATGCGAAGAGTGGAGTGAGCTTAGTTTGAGAACAGATTTATGTGAAATGTTTTATATTGCTTTCCTTATTCAGCAAGTGCTATGCTAATGCTACCAAAACAGTGTGTGTTACCAACTAGCAAGTTGACATTTACTGAATAAGCTAGTTAAAGCTAGCCAAGTTTCCACTGTAAAAATACTGTACATGATTGAATTACATGATGTTACATGAAGTATTACATGAATTACATGAAGTACATGATATTTTTAAGTTAAATGTACGAGTTAGCATACTCAAATAGTTCAAGTTCACAGCAATTAAAATGTATGAATAAAAACTCACATTTGTAACTTAAACTTACATTTGTAACTTAAATTTTTTTTTTTTTTGCCAACTTATTCGGGTTTACAGTGTACCCATTTCACTTGGACATATTTCACATTGTCAGGGTTTACGTGGTTCTTAAAAAAGTCTTAAGTCTTAATTTGACCTTTTAAAATGTAGGGCTTTAATGTCTTAAATTGGAGCAGAAAGTCTTGTATGTAATGTAATATAATCGCCCTATGATATCTGTGATGCAGAGTGGATGAAATGGCAAAATCCATTCATAAAAATGTTATTTACTGTATAATGCAGAATGCCACGGAATTTGTCAAATTTTAGATGAATAAATCAAAAGTAGGTCAGAACACTTAAAGGGACAGTTCACACAAAAATGATCACATGATCACACAGTTCACACAGAACACTTAAAGGGACAGTTCACACAACAATGATAATGCTGTCATTATTTACTCACCCGAATGTCTTACGTTCTTCATATAAAGCGATCTTCATAAAACTTGGAATAAACCACTTCATTCGTATGGATTAGTTTTATGCTCTCTTTATGAACTTTCTGAAGCGTTAAATTGGTAGTTGCTTAGACTGTCAATGGAGAGACAAAAATCTCTCAATTTTCATCATAAAGATCTTCAGTTGTGTTTGAAAAATAAATGAAAGTCAGTCAAATTTAAAGCAAAGTCCAGAAAATTTCAAACCAGATTTATTTTTATTTCATAGGGCCCTAAATTTAATAGCAGGCAGAAAAAAAAAGGAAAAAAAAAGGTGCTCTTAACATTAACATTCATGAATCCTGCAAAAACCCTGATTATGGAAGCAAATGTATAAAGTAAATGTATACCAAATTATATTGTCTGTCATAATTCCAACACACTCTATAAAACTTCATACAAGTGTTATTTTAATTATATTAATATTTTGCAAGCAAGACCCTTATTGCTTTGTGTTTGTCAAGGCAAACCTTTGTCGCTCGCATGTCAGTTCATACACCAGATCGAGAATTTGTCTGTCGCTAATTGGATGCGTGTCGTCAGAGTGACAGACTTCACTGAGTGAGAGTTGTGTGCCATTAAAATATACATCCCACGTTCTTCTAAAGGATGTGTGACCCTTTTCTGCAAAAACAAAGATTAGCATCAGAGACTCCAGTTTAATCAGTCTGGAGGGAGGCTGAACACAGTCTCGAACGCACTGACACTTGTTGTGTGTGTAGAGCGCACTGTCATACCCTGCATGTGCTTTATTATATTTGTGTGTTTATTTTTGACATTGATTTAAGGGAAACAAATCTAGTTATGAAACGGTAACTGGCAATGTTTTATAAAGCCTATAAAACAGAACAGGGATGGAAATTACAGGGAGTGCAGAATTATTAGGCAAATTAGTATTTTGACCACATCATCCTCGTTATGCATGTTGTCTTACTCCAAGCTGTATAGGCTGGAAAGCCTACTACCAATTAAGCATATTAGGTGATGTGCATCTCTGTAATGAGAAGGGGTGTGGTCTAATGACATCAACACCCTATATCAGGTGTGCATAATTATTAGGCAACTTCCTTTCCTTTGGCAAAATGGGTCAAAAGAAGGACTTGACAGGCTCAGAAAAGTCAAAAATAGTGAGATATATTGCAGAGGGATGCAGCAGTCTTAAAATAGCCAAGCTTCTGAAGCGTGATCATCGAACAATCAAGCGTTTCATTCAAAATAGTCAACAGGGTCGCAAGAAGCGTGTGGAAAAACCAAGGCGCAAAATTACTGCCCGTGAACTGAGAAAAGTCAAGTGTGCAGCTGCCAAGATCCCACTTGTCACCAGTTTGGCCATATTTCAGAGCTGCAACATCACTGGAGTGCCCAAAAGCACAAGGTGTGCAATACTCAGAGACATGGCCAAGGTAAGAAAGGCAGAAAGTCGACCACCACTGAACAAGACACACAAGCTGAAACGTCAAGACTGGGCCAAGAAATATCTCAAGACTGATTTTTCTAAGGTTTTATGGACTGATGAAATGAGAGTGAGTCTTGATGGGCCAGATGGATGGGCCCGTGGCTGGATTGGTAAAGGGCAGACAGCTCCAGTCCGACTCAGATGCCAGCAAGGTGGAGGTGGAGTACTGGTTTGGGCTGGTATCATCAAACATGAGCTTGTGGGGCCTTTTCGGGTTGAGGATGGAGTCAAGCTCAACTCCCAGTCCTACTGCCAGTTTCTGGAAGACACCTTCTTCAAGCAGTGGTACAGGAAGAAGTCTGCATCCTTCAAGAAAAACATGATTTTCATGCAGCACAATGCTCCATCACACGCGTCCAAGTACTCCACAGCGTGGCTGGCAAGAAAGGGTATAAAAGAAGAAAATCTAATGATATGGCCTCCTTGTTCACCTGATCTGAACCCCATTGAGAACCTGTGGCCCATCATCAAATGTGCGATTTACAAGGAGGGAAAACAGTACACCTCTCTGAACAGTGTCTGGGAGGCTGTGGTTGCTGCTGCACGCAATGTTGATGGTGAACAGATCAAAACACTGACAAAATCCATGGATGGCAGGTTTTTGAGTGTCCTTGCAAAGAAAGGTGGCTATATTGGTCACTGATTTGTTTTTGTTTGGTTTTTGAATGTCAGAAATGTATATTTGTGAATGTTGAGATGTTATATTGGTTTCACTGGTAAAAATAAATAATTGAAATGGGTATACATTTGTTTTTTGTTAAGTTGCCTAATAATTATGCACAGTAATAGTCACCTGCACACACAGATATCCCCCTAAAATAGCTAAAACTAAAAACTAAAACTTCCAAAAATATTCAGCTTTGATATTAATGAGTTTTTTGTGTTCATTGAGAACATGGTTGGTGTTCAATAATAAAATTAATCCTCAAAAATACAACTTGCCTAATAATTCTGCACTCCCTGTATAGGTTTAATTCTAGTTGTAATAATTTCAAATATTTGCTAATAATATGTGACCCTGAAGCACAAAAACATGCGTTATGCGTCTCACGGGTAGATCTGTGGCAATGGCCAACAATAATACATTGTGTGGGTCACAATTATACATTTGTCTTTTATGCCAAAAATCATTAGGGTATTAATATCATGTTCCATGAAGATATTTTTTAAATTTCCAACCGTAAATATATCAGAAATGTAGTATAAGTAGTAATATGCAATGCTAAGGACTTCATGTGCACAAGCTCAAATATTTAGATATTTTTGCTCCCTCCTATTTTCCAATAGTTATATCTCGGCTCCTATCCTGACAAACCACACATCAATGGAAAGATTATTTATTATCAGCTTTCAGATGAATTTGCGCATTGACGGTAAACTCTGCCTACTTTGATTTGATTGGCCATCTAAATCATTTTGTTATCGATGAGCTCTGTTACAGCGCTGAGGCAGACCTGACTAACAATTTTACTTTTAAGCTTTTTTTTTGTCATCCTACCAAACATACAGAAGAGCAATGGAAGAATTTCAAATATTGGGGGGAGGGACAATTTGGCCATTTCTAATTATTGTCCCCCTCAATGTCTATGGTGGTTACAGCCCTGTATTTTAGTAAATGTTATAGTTCATCTTCATCCGTAATTCTCTCTAGTATACAGAAATAGTTTGAGTAGTATGATAATGTGCATAACATTTGTCCTCAGAGTGCCTCACTTTGACCACTAGAGTACACTGCTTCCTCTCCCTCTCTCTCTCTCTCTCTCTCTCTCTCTCTCTCTCTCTCTCTCTCTCTCTCTCTCTCTCTCTCTCTCTCTCTCTCTCTCTCTCTCTAATCAGTAAGATTACTTCTGCCAGATGTATTGAGATATATCCTTATTGACATGTTTGCAGTCGCTTGTGCAATATTATTTATTTCTATTCCAAAGACCTTCAGTCAGAACCAATCACTGGTGCAAAGGTGAGCGTCACTATTGCTTTTGCTCTCAGTAGTGGTGTGAACAAACCCTAAACGGTAAGCATTAACTCTGGTGTGTGACTGCTTGTGCTCCAGGCATGAGTGATCCCTCAAATCATGCGGCCTGTTGAGGGGAAGTGTACTATTACATTTCCAACCAATCGGCTTCCAACCACCTGGCTGATGATAAAACATGGCTTTAAACATTGCAATAAACCCTCCTGACCTTCCTGGAAGGAGAGAACCGATCTATATCTAGAGATCACAATATCACAAGCACTTCAGCGGACCCAATTCAGAGGCTGCGTCCTTCGAAGGCGTGGCCGAAGCGAGCGCTGTCAAATGGGACGGTCCAGCCTAAAGAGGATTACTGTTATTGCCTAACGAACGACAGTTTTTAAAGGTTTTGTAACGATCTGTAGACAAAACAGGGCTCACAATCTGTCCATTTCTGAACATAAAGAGTGCATATCTATAAAATCACATCTAAAGCCCTATTCGGACGCGATTTGTTTAACATGGAGAGGTGGGGTAAAGTAATTATTACTTTAGATTCTTTGTGATTTTAGTCCCGTCCAAATGTGCCATCATCGGACAATGTCAGTAAAGATAACGGCAACTTTTACCTTCTGTAAAAAGGTGTGGAAAAATTACCTCGGGTAATGCTAATCCCGTGCGAATAGAACTGCTGTAAATATTTCCTGTTTAAAAGTAGTTTCCCCGCTTAGTATGGAGGAGCCTGAAGAAGCATTCAGTTATACATAAATATGTACACCGATCAGGCATAACATTATTTGAATAGCGCTGATTATCTCTTCATCATGGCACCTTTAAGTGGGTGGGATATATTAGGCAGCATGTGAACATTTTGTCCTCAAAAGTTGATGTGCTAGAAGCAGGAAAAAGGTAGCCTAGAAATCTAGACGCACCCTAGCGGCAGCAAATCTAATCTGCCGCAAGTGTCGTCTAGCAGCTCTCAATACACTTCTGAGCTGTAAAAGCCAAACTCTGGTCGGGCCAATCACATCGTGTCTAGAGTCAGTGGGCGGGGCATAACATAATGATGGCTGAGTTGCGTTTGCGTGCTTCTAGTAAACACAGATACTGGCGAACGGCGGTCTTTCGAATCAGCTTTGACCGCGACTCTGGAAAACTTGGAGTTAAGCTTTTCTCTGAGAAAAGAACAAAGAACGGCAAGATGTGTTCAGAGTTTTGCCGACCGGATATAGCGAATGTTTAATCTGTTAACAAGCTCTGCTTCACCTTCGTTGCTCTGGTTGGTGTAGCGCTATCCTACCATGTGCAGAGGGAGTTTGAAAGACAACCGTTTATCCGCCCCTCGGATTGAGCTGTCAATGGTGAGTTTCTAGACCAAACATCTTGATGTGGCTCTGGCTTGTCAGGCTAGGAAAAATGGGCAAGCGTAAGGATTTGAGCGAGTTTGACAAGGGCCAAATTGTGATGACTAAACGACTGGGTCAGAGCATCTCCAAAACTGCAGCTCTTGTGGGCTATTCCCGGTCTGCAGTGGTCAGTCTCTATCAAAAGTGCTCCAAGAGGAACAGCGGAGAACCGGCCACAGGGTCATGGGCGGCCAAGGCTCATTGATGCACGTGGGGAGCGAAGGCTGGCCCGTGTGGTCCGATCAAACAGACGAGCTGCTGGAGCTCAAACTGCTCAAGAATTTAATGCTGGTTCTGATAGAAAGGTGTCAGAATACAATTCAGTTCAGCCATAAGCAGCTCTACAGAAGTCAACAGTCACATTATTCAATTAGTCGAGTGGTTTTTAAACCCCTCCAGTGAGCTACAGTTTCTTCAGGAAATATAGCAATCTAGAAAGGTTTCTGCAGGGGATTTTAAACTGGTTTGAGACTCCGAGCTTCCAGGATCTGTGTGAAAAGCACATCGTTCAGAGTGGAGATGGTTAGAGAGGTTAGCGCGAGGGATTAGAATTGTATAACATCTATCTAATATTAAAGAGACAGCTGCGGTCCAGGAGTTAATCCCGTGCTATGGGGCAGGAGTGATGATGATTCCTCTCTGGAGGCCGTGGGGAGATCCAGGCTGGATTTATGGCTCTGAGGGTGTATCGTGGCGGGAGCGGCCTGCGCCGGGCCTGTCTGGACTGATCAACACCCCCCATACCCCCCTCCCGAAACTCACTGTGGCAGGTGTTTTCATTAAACGGCTGCGGGTCCAGGCACAGAGCCAGGTGTCAACACCACCTCTCTCACTGTCCATATCGCTGTCTTTATTGCTGTGATTATTTTACACATTTTCCAATACTGCCAAAACATCACTGCAGATTAAATAATAATGGTGATAAATAACAATGTACAATAAGTTAATAAAAAACACCTAAAATCTAATAATATTAAAGGGACAGTTCACCCAAAAATGAAAATGTTGTCATCATTTACTCACCCTCAAGTTGTTCCAAACCTGTATAAGTTTCTTTCTTTTGCTGAACACTAAAGAAGATATTTGGAAGAATGTTTGTAACCAAACAGATAGAGCAACCATTTAAATTTTTGGGTGAACTATCCCTTTAAAATACAGATAATGAAAAAAGTAAAAAATGATGATAATAAAATGACTGTATAATTGATAAAAATGTGACATTTGTGAAAACAGTTTAAGTAAAGCATCAGGTAGTTTTACATTCAATAATATACGTTTTTTTTTATATTATTATTATGCGTCTATTAAAGCCTATATATATTTTTATGTGAAGGATTATAATGTCAATGTGTCAACAACTCAAACTCAATGTTATTTGTATGATCTCTAGGGGTGTGCATTGGCACTGCCTTCACGATTCGATTCGATTACGATTCACCAGGTAACTATTCGATTCAATTCGATTCTACGATGCATTGTGATGCATCAAAATTCTACTGCACACAAAGCAAATTTTTCATCAGTCATGAGGCAATACAAGCAGATATTAAACAACAGGTTGTATTGGCTGCTATGTGTCTCCTGTATCTTTGACATAAAAGTTATTAAATAAAATAAAATGTAATTAAATAAAATTAAATAAAATGCAATTAACCCTTAAATGCATGACTGTTTCACCAAACATTCTTACATATTCAGGTCGTTAGCGACCCGGATCTATATTTAACGTGGATAGACCTCTACCTGTCGTGATAATATATAAAACTCCTGATTTTAGAGTAACAGCTACAGAAGAATAAAATAAAACCTATTGCGTTACCTTTTGGAGCTTGGAAGGATTCAGTGTGAGCAGATGTTTAATACCATCATCATATGTCCTCGTCAGAGCTCGTTTACCAGTATATTCAGCATCTGCCTAATATTCGTGATCTCCAGCATATTCTCCAAACTCATTTTCAATGTCTTCAAAATCAATATTTTGATCACTGAGAGCTTCTTGACCACATCCATCATCAAGAGACAGTGACACTAACATATGATTGTGTTTAGTACTTGCTTTCTGAAGTAAATCACTAACCCATTTCAAGTTTTGCAGATTATAATTATTGTTTCGCTTTCTGTCAGAGGTAACTATGAGTGAAACGTCACTTCATCATTGGGTATCAGACATTGCGGAACCTTGTGGAATAAAGGTGAATTGCGCCCGGAACCGGAAGTATTTGAAACTTAACAACTTTATCGTCCGCCAGAAAATAAACAGTGACATAATAAATTATGGCACTTTGCCGCATCGATGCTGAATCGTTCATGCCCCGCATCGCGATGCATCGCCGAATCGATTATTGTTGACACCCCTAATGATCTCATCTGTTCGAGCTCATTTACCATTTACAATACTGCCAAAACATCACAGATTAAATAATAATGCTGATACATAACAATACACAATTAATTCATAAGAAACATCTAAATTCTAAAAATATTAAAATACAGATAAGCAAACAAGTAAAACATTATATATAATTATATTGGGCATCGTTTTTGTGCAGCGCACGTGGCTCGACGAATCAAGACTTTTTTCCAAGATGGCTGCCGTCTGTGAACGTGTAATGTGCTGTGTTTATAAAGTATCTTCTTATTAAACTGTTTGTCCACTTACAAAGTTCTCAATGCTTCGGTTTGCATGTAGGGACCCTCATTATGCTACTGTGTTAGTGTGAGGCTATTTTGAGCCTTGTTAGTGGTATTAACTAGCGATTTAATGTTACCCTGTGCCCCATAGACGAACGTTATAAGCTAATCTGTTTTTAAAGATGAAACTCTTTACATTCGATTTTAATGAAAACGCATCCCAGAGAACGATCTACTCGCTAACCATGTGTTAATTACCCCTAGGGTTATTTCTCAACGTTGTCCTTTAGGGCAGTTCTGAAGGCGAAAGGGGGTCAAACGCAGTATTAGTATGGTACTCCTAATAATCCTTTTGGTGAGTGTATGTAGCACTAGCCCAAGGATGATAGAAAAACAGATGCTGTGTTAATTGCGTTAAATATTTTAACGTGCTAAACTGAAAAAAAATGATCCCATGCGTTAATGCTAATTTTGACAGCCCTAGTTTATTTCGCTATTGAGATGAAAGCGTGCAGCACATATTTACATATTCACCTAAACGTCGCTCTCAGCAGCATGAACGGCGTCTGGATGTTCACTGACAGTTTATCACTTCTTTTTACTTCTAAGCGGAAGGGGAAACACTTCAGGAGTTTCAGTGTCATCATCTGATTGTTCAGATGAAAAATTCTCCAGGATTTCTGAGAGACGTGTGTGTCGCATTGGAAAAAAAGCCGTCATGATGCCAAGCCCCCTTATGAAAAAGAAAGTCATCTTGTTTACAGCTGTGCCAATGAGCACTTATTATGATCATCCAAATGCTGGATTTTTGCCGTTAGTCCGAGTCTAAAAACGCTCCGCGTCCACACTATCATTTTCAATTGTTTTCCAAAAAATGTTCATCTACACTGAAACGTCTGAAAACGCTTACATCCCCGTACTGCGCATGAGCAAACCCAAGACGCTTCGACTTGCTTCATTTCTGCTACTCGTTTATTTACTCTTTGAAATTTTGCGGCAATGTTGAGTATGTACAATCTGCAGTATGTACAAGGCTGTCGAAACAGAAAGCATACAAAACAACTGCTGTACGATCGTTCACCATCTTAGCTGATTTGGTCATATGACTGCATCACATGGCTAAAAATGCGTCATCGTATTAAAAAGCCTCCGTTTTCACACTCCACACTACGACACGAAGACGGCGTTTTCAAATGTATCCGCTTTGGAGAGCGTTTTCAAAACGATACGTTTTCATTGACTTAAAACGCTGTCTCAGTGTGGGCGGAAGACCAAAACGGAGAGAAAAATATACGTTTTCAAATGAGAACGTAGTAGTGTGGACATTGCCTGAATAAGTTGCTGTCTGCAGTTCAAACAAATTAAATAAAGGATTTAAAGGTGCAGTGTAAATTTTTGCACCATCTAGTGGTGCGGTTGTAAATTGCAGTCGTCCTTTTGAAGCACATAGTGACGCTACGGTGGCTTAGCCTGACGTGGTCATACTCAGCTCTAGTCAGAATATGAGTTTGAAACTTTTTTGGGCTGTGATTATGGGGCGTGTTTCAACCGAACCAGGAAAGACATCAATTGGACAGACCTACAACCAATCAGAGCAACGAAGCGACGTCAACAGAGCTCAACTGCACTGTGTTGCCAAGTCCGCGTCTCCCCCCCCCAAGCGGGTTGTTTTCTATGTCTGCGGGTTGAAGCGACTATTATGTGATATAGACTCATGAGTGCAAATTTAGCAGGCATCCTTGCCAAAATAACATGCATTTAGTTGGCGGGTTTTGTTGTGAAAACGTGGCAACCCTGTCTGCACGTATGCTGGAATAAACGTTCTTTGCCGGTGTTGTAAAGAAATAAGAGTTTAATGGTACACAGAGTCCTTACCCAACATGATCATCATTTCTGAGAGAAATAGTGAAGGTGAATGCATATACAAACAAGCTCTCCGTTTAGGATTAGAACAAATATAATCCAAGCCCCTTTGGTGACGTGGATGATTACGTTACTGTTGATGATCTGTCCATCATCGTCTAAAGCCCGCCCTGATGATTTCATTGGTCCGAACAGTTTCTGTTTGGAGATAATCACTCCTTTATGGAGCGATGCCAGACCGAACTGCCCGACCTAAAAATGTTGTGGGCGGGGCTAAATTCGGCTGGCATCCAGGCTAACGGTGGCTGGCACAGGACAACATTTTGGTTGTGTGAGACAGCAGGGAGTAGCTAGCGCTCTGTAGAGAAGTTTGTCCCTTTAGGGCCACCGTAAAAACATATAAGCTATACTATATCACTATAAGCCTGCGATGTGGCTTAATGGCTCATTCTAAGGTAATAAAAACATAACAGTTCATTATGTAATGGTTCACTGAAAACACAGTTATGTATATTATGTTGCGTTTCTGTTAATAAATACAGAATTTGTCCTTATCTGATTAATGTCTATGGTGGTTACAGTCCTGCTAAAACTATAAATATATATTTCTGACACTTATAAAAAAAATGTTATGGTAGGTCCAATAAAAATACTGTCAGGTTAAGTATAAGCACTGACTCAGCCACACCAGCAGAGAAATCCTCTCTCTCTCTCTCTCTCTCTCTCTCTCTCTCTCTCTCTCTCTCTCTCTCTCTCTCTCTCTCTCTCTCTCTCTCTCTCTCTCTCTCTCTCTCTCTCTCTCTCTCTCTCTCTCTCTCTCTCTCTCTCTGGCTGAAGTGGCAGGTGAATTAATTGGTGCTGACGGTGTGATAAGTGTGTGTTTCTGAGCGAGGTGAACTAAGTGTAGTAATGATGACTCTGTTGTGTAATTCTGGGGGGATGGAGGGGGTTATAATGCTTGTGGATGGAGGGGAGGTTGATTTGGGAATGGGGGGTGTAGGATAGCATCTGATTAATAGCTGGGAATGCTTTGAAGTGACACCCAAGCACAGCAGCACAATGGGTAATGGTGCTAGTGCGTTTCATTTCATAGTCTCTATTAGTCTGCATTCTTTCAACAGGATCTCTTTCCTCCACAGGCGTCATTTCTGTACAGCAATAATGGTGCTTTTATTCTTTCATCTTTTCACGCTTTGCTGCCATTTTCACTGTCGTGCTCGGTAAAGCGGCCGATTGTCTCCATTTTCTGGCTCTCTGTTAGAGGGACGATGTGAAAAGAGGAAAATGGGTGTCGAGCAAACAGCTGACGCTACACTTGGGTTATGTTTGGACTAGCATTCAACATACTAATATTATGTGTGTGTGATAACATACTACAGTGTGTATGCTATGCACAGAAAACACATTTCTTCTTATTTTCTAACTTGCGAATCTATTCCCAAAGAACGTTCTTACTAAGTATTTTATCTTTTGAATCTGTTGGGTTGTATGAAATTTAATTGTTGTAAATAGGTATTATAACATTTAAAGGTGAACTATGTAGTATTTTTGCAGTAAAATATCCAAAAACTAGGGGTGTCCATGGTTAACCGATTGACCGATTAACCGTTAAAAATTGCGTAACCGAGTGAAACATTTTGCTCGGTTAAGTGGCGTCAATGACGTGCCTTGAATTTAGTTGTAATATATTTTTGCACCCCTAGAGACCGCCAGAGCGCTCCCAGACATTTGTAATATCCACAAGAAGAAGTCATGACCAGCTTTCCAAGCGGGCAATGAAGCGGGCAAAGAAAGCGTGGGAGCACTTTAAAAATGAGAGTGACGGGGCAAAATGCAAGTATTGCAATGCAGTGCTTACTGCATTTTTCAGGCTATAAGTTGCTCCGGAGTATGAGTCGCATCAGTCAAAATATGCGTCATGAAGAGGAAAATAACACACGTCGCACTGGACTAAAAGTCGCATTAGGGCAGAAGCAGAGCGCGAGCCGCGCGCGCTGTTCATAACGGATCAGAAGAAAGAAAGTTTGAAGTGAGAAACTTGTGAATGACTAGAGAAAAGCAGACGTTACTTTAACTGTAATGAAGAAAACAAAAAAGCTAATCGCGGACTGAGAGCAAGATCGATGGCCAGAGCTGAAGGAACGAGTCCACAGATGCTTGAACTCTCTGCCGGGAGAGGCTCAGTCAAACTAGAGTCAACAGCGAGTCAAACGCTGAGTCTCTGTGAATCGTTCTCGGCTGCATATTTTACTAACGTTACATGCTCTAATCGTGCAGGCGCCCTCGCGGCCACTCGCATTGCTCGTGAACTGGAGCGCATCTCATCCTAATTTAACGAAACTCAGCGTACGCCTCGCAGACATGAAATAGATCTTGAAATGTCTTTTAACAATTTAAAACGAAAAGAAATAGGCTACTCTCTGATTGTGTAATCCATGATGTGCATTTCTCTCTATAGGCGCGTTCACTACGGAGATGGTGGTCGTCAAATTAATAAGATAAAAATAACCCTGACGCACACTATGGTTAACCGAGTATTAACCGCTAAGGGCCTCGGTTAACGGTTAATGAAAAACTTGAAAACGTGCAGCCCTACCAAAAACCACTAGGCCGGTGTTATATATTTTGTTCAGTTGAGTACCTACAATATCCCAGATGTTTCCAACTATTTGTAAATTGTGAGAAAATTGCTCTTTTAACTAAGGACCAGGACATTTCAGCATTGCATTTGAGGGAGTCGCCTGTCAATTGCGTCATATCTGCGTTACCCTCGGTTTCGGCTTTTATTTGGCAGGAGCGCTTTACTCTTAGCAGTGTGAACAAGTGAACGCACGGAGTAACGTCATAACATCGTTTTAAACACACTTAAATGTATCTAATATGATAAACAGAGCTCCATTACCTCAAAATCATAACCGGAAGAGAGGATCTGTGCAGGCGCCCGGCAAATGAGTCCCGTCCCGTCATAATAAAAGTCCCGGTATTCGCAAGGCGGGTATTTGTTTAACAATCGCTCCAGCAGCTTTGCTCAGGTCCATAACACTCGGTCCTGCTCTGCTTTAGACTACAGTAACGTTAATAACCGCATGCATGAACGTGATTTCTGCCCGAGTCCTATTTTTCACCGGCTGTGATGAGAAGACCACATCTCCCAAGATGCTGCGCTCACACTTTGCGTCATCAAACTACGCATTTGTTTTGAATAGGCGCCCTCCAGTGGACAAAAGCTGCATAGTGCACCTTTAATCCTATTAGGTGTTTTTGTTTATTACAATTTTTTTTTTTACTTTTTTTTTTTCTTCAAAACTTTCCCGAATATAAGACAAGGTTTTGTGTCCTAAAAATAGGCTGAAAAGTGGGTTATATACTTATATATACTTATATTATAAGTATATATAATATACAAATATATATTTGTCTTATATTCACAATATTGACAAAATCATACATCTATTAAACTGACGATAAGGTCACGTTCTCGACTCTCGCGCAGCCTCTCGGGGATAAATCACAACACATGAGCGCCGCTCACACTGAGAAACTGCGCTAAACACTCAAAATGTTGTTTTTATATGTATAACATATGATACAATTAAACATCACTCAACCAAAAGAGTGTTTTCCTGAATACCATCACGACTGAAAATGACAGTGATTTCATGTGACCGTTCCATAAGCAAATTAACATTAATACACTTACATTTTAGATGCAATATTAAAGGGTTAGTTCAACCAAAAATGAAAATTATTTCATTAATTCCTCACCCTCATGTCGTTGGACACCCGTAACACCTTCGTTCATCTTCAGAACACAAATGAAGATATTTTTGTTGAAAGCTGAGAAAGGCTTCAGAAAGGCCTCCATTGGCATTCAGTACATTCCCACTCACAAGACCCATAAAGGCACTAAACACATCGAACAAAGTCCATCTCACTACAGTGGCTGTACAATCATTTTACAATGCTACGAAAATAGTTTATGTGAGCAAAAAAAAATCAAATGAACGACTTTATCCGCCAACTTATTGTCTTCCGTGTAGGTCTCGGACGTGAACTAAGGTGATAGCAGCGTGCGTCAATAACTTGGTGGATAAAGTCGTTATTTTGATTTTTTGTGCGCACAAAAACTATTTTCGTATTTTCTAAACATTTATATTTACATATTGCACTGTAAACCCAAATATGTTGGCAAAACTCAAAACATTTAGTTAATCAGTTACATAATTTCAAGTCAAGAAATGTAAAGTTTAAGTAAGCAGAACTGGCATATTTCTATTTTGTACTCGTATATTTTAATTAGTCTTAACTTGAAATATTTGAGTAAGCTAATTCATACATTTAACTTAAAATGATCATGTAATCCCAACTTTAATATTTCTAGTAGTGGGAACTTGCCTAGCTTTAACTAGCTAATTCAGTAAATGTTAACTTGCTAATTGGTAGTACAATGCTTTGATAACATTAGCATAGAAACTGCTGAAAGAGTCATCAGTATAACATTTATCATAAAACTGTTCTAAAATTAAACTCATGTTTCACTCGTTACACTGTAAAAAGTGAACAGTTGGATCAACTTAAAAAAATACTTCAATTGGTAACACCTAAACATGTTAAGTTCTCAACTTAAATTATTACGTTTTATCAACTTACTTTCAATGGGTCAATCACACTTATATTATTTGAGGTCATTCAATCCTATTATTTACATTAGTCTAAATTAATTTCATTCCATTCCAACTTAAATGTTTTCGTTTTTCCTACAGTTGGATCTAGGGGTGTCCATGGTTAACCGATTGACCGATTAACCGTTAAAAATTGCGTAACCGAGTGAAACATTTTGCTCGGTTAAGTGGCGTCAATGACGTGCCTTGAATTTAGTTGTAATATATGTTTGCACCCCTATAGACCGCCAGAGCGCTCCCAGACATTTGTAATATCCATAGGGTTAGGGTAGTATCCACAAGAAGAAGTCATGACCAGCTTTCTAAGCGGGCAAAGAAAGCGTGGGAGCACTTTAAAAATGAGAGTGACGGGGTGAAATGCAAGTAGGGCCTCGGTTAACGGTTAATGAAAAACTTGAAAACGTGCAGCCCTAGTTGGATCAACTTTAAAAAAAAATACTTCAATTGGTAATTTAATTTTGTTTTTGTTTTTTTGTTTTCCCAACTTAAATTACTATGTTCTATCAACTTAATTTCAATCACACAAGACTCAAATAGCTTTAGAAATATTTTTTTAACAATTAATTTTATTCAATTTCATTTTCCTTTTTACAAATTTGGAGAAATCATTACAAACTGTTCATATTTGTTGTGCAAATGAAACTTCTTATCCATTTCATTAACAGTCTTTTTGAAAAGTTGTCTTTGCACAGCATTATGCCACATAAATAAAAAGGGATAATTTACAAAAAGGGATAGTTCACCAAAAAATGGTTCGAGTTGTTCCATTTAAGTTATATCAAGATGGGAAAAGACCACAGACAGACTCTTTTAATGATGCAATTTTTAACAAATATTTATATTTGTATGTTTCTAACACAGGGAGTAATGGTAAAAATGAAATGTTTCTCTCATCTGACTGCCATTATCAATCTTTCTCTATTATTAGATTTTTGTGAAAACATTACTGTGGAGCATAGCAAAACATTAAACGCTACTAAATCTCCCACTTAGCATTAATCTTGCATAAACAAAAAAACAAAACATTATTATTAAACACTTTATTCTGGTATTTACTGTCCCTCTTGAGTGTCATGGCAAAGCATGCTGGGAAATGGAAATCCCAGCCCAGTTTCGGTTAAATTTAAGTTGGTCTAAATGAAAAGAAACAAGTTCATAAAACTCAAAACAATGAAACAGTTCAGATTACTTGAAATGTGTCAGTTTTGTGAACTCAAACTAAAAAAAAGTTCTAAATACTCAGAAAAGTATACTAAAATAAAGTTCATTTTAAGTGTTCCCTATTCAAACCTGCTTATTTTGAGCGTTAGGGTTTATAGTAGTCGGTATGCGGTGTCGCTGTGCAGTTTTCAGAAAGTAGTCAGTTATTCCTCTCCAAACATAGCCTGGGTTTGGGAGGGACAGGCGTTACGTTCGGCCTGTGTGTGTGTGTGTGTGTTTGTGTTGCTTGGCTGTGAGTTGCGAGTTATGTATTAGTCTACGGACGCCGTGCTGTTTCCTGTGAGATGGTGATAATTGCAGAGAGGTCAGGCTATGATTACAGGCTGCCTGAATGCTCTGATGTGTCTTCCTATTTCTCTGGCGGTGTGTCAGTAGCTGCTCAAGTGCCGGAGAGCCTCTGGCCATTCCTTTGTAAAGATGGGCGGGTGTGTGTGTGTGTGTGTGTGTGTGTCTGTGTGTGTGTGTGTGTGTGTGTGTGTGTGTGTGTGTGTGTATCTATTTGCGTGTGTCTACAGGGTTTTGTTCCTTCACAGGCTGTTTCAACTCCTCACTTTTCAGCGTGTTGTCAGCTTAGTCTTGTGTAGCTGGACCTTTGACCGAATGGCTAAAGTTGGGTCCATATCGCAGCTTATTCTGGCCAAGAACCACCGCAAACTTCGACAGAAATATCCGACCGACTGACGTGTTTAATGTGTTTAGATGCGGTTAATCTGAAGTAGAATCATTTGGAAAGTCATTTACAGAGATAATTTCAAAAACACTTTTACACAGAATAAAAGTACAGAGTATTTCACAGTTGTAACTCCAAAAATAGTTATGATTATGTGACCCTGGAGCCCAAAACCAGTCATGAGTCTCACGGGTATATTTGTGCCAACAATACTACATTGTATGGGTCAAAATGATCCATTTTTCTTTTATGCCAAAAATCATTAGGATATATTAAGATATCATGGTCCATGAAGATATTTAGTACATTTCCTATCATAAATATATCAGAAATGTATTATTATTAGTAATATGCATTGATAAGGACTTCATTTGGACAACTTTAAAGGAGATTTTCTCAATATTTAGATGTTTTTGCACCCTCAGATTTTCCAATAGTTGTATCTCGGCTCCTATCCTAACAAACCACACATCAATGGAAAGATTGATTATTTGAAAAATTTACCCTTAAGACTGGTTTTGTGGTCCAGGGTCACACATATGAAGTTTATAGGCCTTCCTCAGAAGAAATCATTGTAAACACAATGTTGTTCCAACATTAAAAAAAATCCCACATGAAATGTTTCCTAAAAAAATGACACTCGTAATGGGACAGCATGATGGAAAGAGTCCCGTTTCATTGTCTTTTTTGTTATTTTATCACTTGAAACGTGGCTAAAACCTGCATGGTAAACCTTATATATCAGAAGAAGAAAATAAAGAAGACTTTTACAATCTGTTAAAGATATTTATATAGCATGTTATTTTCCAATCCCGCTCGTCCTGTACTTGCCGTGTAAGGGATAATGTACATGATAATGCCCCGACAGGGCGATCAGGATCTTGGATTACTCTGAACAGGTTTATTCTCTGATAACAATGCACATTATCCCGCTTATTACACGGCTACTTGCCACATAAGTAAATAATTAGATATGAAATATTGATCTGAGTCGAAATGGTTAGCTCTTTAAACTCAAAGCTTCCGCGGAGAAAGCAAGAAGCAAGTTCAAACTAGATGGACATTTAAGGGATACGGTACAGTCACACACCACTTATCACACGGCACCTATTATAGGATATTGATTCGAGATTAAACCATTTTAAAATCATACCTGTTTTTTAAATCTTATAATCCTTTACAGTGTACAGAACAATCATTTGTAACAACAGTACGTCCGCGATACCCAGATTACATAAATAAATCAAACATGAGAAAATTCTCCCAACTTGTTATTTTTTTTCTCATTCTCTGTTAAAAAACTCTTCAAAATGACTGAGCTACACCAGTTTGACAGTAAAGTCAATTTTGAGACAAATCGAAGGTTCACAGACAAAATCACCAGCAAACATACCTTAAAATCCCTCCACATTTGACCCTGACCCACAAAACCATTCATAAGGGTGAATTTTTTTTAAATTGAGATGTATAAATCATCTGAAAGCTCAATAAATAATCTTTCCATTGATGTGTGGTTTGTTAGGATAGGAGCCGAGATACAACTATTGGAAAATCTGAGGGTGAAAAAACATCTAAATATTGAGGAAAATCTCCTTTAAAGTTGTCCAAATGAAGTCCTTAGCAGTGCATATTATTACTAATAATACATTTCTGATATATTTATGTTAGGAAATGTACAAAATATCTTCATGGAACATGATCTTAATATACTAATGATTTTTGGCATTAAAGAAAAATGTATAATTTTGACCCATACAATGTATTCTTGTTGGCTGTTGTCACAGATATTCCAGTGAGACTGGATTTGTGCATGAATACTCACCATATTTAATCAGCATGAGTTTGAAAATCACATGTATTTTTCAGACTCATGCCATCGAGAATTTGCTATGAATTGAATATTGAAAGTTGGTTACTGCGCTTTAAAATGGCATCTTTCATGGACAAAGGAAAGGTACTCCCCTCAGAAAACGTACAATTAATAAGACGTTTAATTGCTATTTTGGAGCATTCGGATCGAGACGAGGGCTTATATTTCTCATTCTAGAGGTGAAAACCTCAAATTCGTCCAAATGCGACATTTTTCACTTGTTTTGCCTGTAGCTCGAGATTAGCCCGTGCTAACGTTTTATTAGCTCACCAAACGCAAAACTTCCACAAAGAAAAAAAACGTTCTAGCAAGAGTAAAGCGGTGACTTTAGTTACCTGGATGAGCCTGTGTTATCAGTTTTTGCCATTTGTTATTAGGGGATAACATACTGCTGGATGGAGCGATTGACCAATCAGAATCAAGTATTCCACAGACCCGCGTAATAACAATAACAATGGAACTGCACTCCCAAAAAAATAAAATAAAAATGCTGGGTATTTAAAAAAAAAAAAAAAAGCTAGGTACAACCCAAATTTAGGGCAAATGTGGACAAACCTGACTTTTGGGTTTAAATTTAATTAAAAAATGCAACCCAACAGCTGGGTTTGTCCACATTAAACCCAAATTGGGGTTAAAACAACAAAGCATTTTTTAAGGGTGTAGGAGAATCTTGAACCTTCCCCTAAACCTAACCATAACCGTGTGTGCAATATTGACAAGAAAAATATGTCTTGATATTTTCTTCAGATTCTGTCTGGGTTATTATTTGAGTCTCGAGTCAACGCTGATGTAACTCAAGCAGAATTAACACACCTCTCCGAATGAAACGCCGCTTCACCCTGTGAAACTTTATGATATTCCATCAAATTTAGTGATCAGTAGTTAGGGTGTCCTGGTTTCTCTGCGGAAAATGCCTGTCTCTTCATTTATAGGAAGGCTGTAACTTTAATGTGAATTAGGACCTCACCAGTAAAGTGTAGTAAAACCAGTGTATACCTGCAAGCCTTGGCTTTACTGAGAGATCACAGGAGCCTGAGTCATTACACAACCTCCAAATCTCATTAAGATCATTTACATGCACTTTAACACGGGATAACAGGCCAACCTTGATAATATGAATGTAGATATAGGGCCTATTTTAACAATCTGAGCGCTTGGTCTGAAGTCTTAGGGGCGTGTCTGAATCCCTTTTGCTAGTTTAATGACGGAATAAACGGTCGCTGCTCCAGGCTCATGGTCCAAAAGGGTTGTCCCTCGTCTCTTAATGAGTCATGGGTGTGTTTTGGGCTTAATGTGAAATAAACCAATCAGAGTCTCATCTCCCATTCCCTTTAAAAGCCAGTTGTGCTCGCACCATGGAGGATGAGGAAAGACTGAATGCTTCTCCAGAGAGGAATCCTTTTATTTTTAATATTTAAAAATGTGTGTGCTGCTGTGCGTCCCTGTGTGTGTAATAATCAGAGTGTATGTGTGTTGTGCTCCGCCTATAGGCTCATATTACTAACACACTCTTTAAATAACACTAAAATCCTGCACTATTGACTTTAGAGCAGGTTTGTGTTGGTCAATGGCTCAGTCGTTTTCAGTTCCTCAAAATAGCAACGCTCCAACAATGCTCCTGAACACTCCTAATCCTTCAAATATTTGGTAACGTATGATGTTATATTACCTGTAGATATCAGAATAAAGCTGAAAAAAAACCCACTATAGCTTTATTATAACTGCATGTAAGTGCGTACATAAGACTGACACGATAACACATTTTAATGAACGATAAATTGGGCAAGAAATTATTGCGATAAACGATAATATTGTCGTTCTGAGACCATTTTCATCTAAAATAATGAAATGTGAATAATGAATAGAATAATGGTATAATAATGCAGGTACATTTGTTCAAAGATCAATAAACTTTTATTTCTAAAGACTATTTAACACTGAAAACCGAAAACATTTTAAATATCCATAATAAATTAACAAAACGACCAAAAACAATAAATACAATGGATGAAAACTGCAACATATTAGGGGTGGCCCGGTTCACAAAACCCACGTTTCAATTCTGTACGGTTCTTGTTGTTGTTTTTTCCTTTTAATTGTTAACATTTACACAATATAGGGATACAGTATTAAAAAAAAGGTTATATCTTGTAATGATGCACAAACTGAGCTTGACTTGACCATCTCTGAGGAAAGCTCGGTGAGATTTTGATACAGCAAGAGAGAATATAATATTCGTATAATATTCGAGGCGTATATAACGTGTATTGCTATCTCTACAGGAACTCGTGTCTTTTTCCCACACAAAGATTGAACTGAAGAATTAACTCGCATTTATCAAACTGCCAACTTCAGTGTAGCTTTAAGCCTCGTTTATACTCGACGCGTCCGTTCGAGCGCGAGGCAAAACTGACGTCAACGTGGAGTGCGCAAGACCCCAGTTCGCTTGGCGGTGTGCACGTCAAATTTTGTAACTTTGCGTTCGGCTCCGCAACCGAAGAAGCGCGAGTTCAGGCGAATCTGGCCAAGCATGACGTCTCAAGCCTTGTTTAAGGCTCCTTTAGTAAATATAAACACAATTTAATTTAAATTTAAACACACCTAATTTGTATGTGCAAACTGGGGGCCGATGAGACGTCATGCTCGGCTAGATCAGCGGTTATGAATCAGCGGATTGATTCATGATTCGGATCGCGTGTCAAACTGCTGAAATCACGTGACATTGGCGATCCGAATCATGAATCAATAATCTGATTCATAACCGTTTGACTCTTCATTTGAGGATTGAACACAAACCCAGAAGAGAAGACAATGCTGAATAAAGTCGTAGTTTTTTGTTATTTTTGGACCCAAATGTATTTTCGATGCTTCAAGAGACTCTAATTAACCCACTGATGTCCCATATGGACTACTGCGATGATGCTTTTATTCCCTTTCTGGACATGGACAGTATAGTGTGCATACACTTAGATACACTCTCAGACTAAATATAAAATATCTTAAACTGTGTGTGAAGATGAACGGAGGTCTTACGGGTGAGGAACGACATTAGGGAGAGGAGTTAATGACATACAGTTCATTTTTGAGTGAACTAACCCTTTAAGAATAAATGTTTCTTAACAGGTGGGATGTGTTTGAGCTTACTGCCGTGCAAGTTTGTCCATATACACGCACACACAGACTTCAGTTTATCTCATCTCAGGCAATGTTTTTTAAGTGAGACAGATGGCCGTTCCTCCTAATGAACACTCATATAAAGTCCTTCAATTCTTGATCATCCGTTTACCACATGGCCACAGTTACTTTCATTTCTATTCATCCTTTTAGCTGAAACGTCTCTTAAAGTAATGAACTGGGCACTGTACGCAATTCAATTAAAATTCTTACTCGAGATGGATTGGACACTAAGCTATACTACTTTACTGTTTACGTTGAAGATGCAGATGTATATGTGCAGTTTAATACATTAACAGGATAGTGACCATTTGGGATAATTTAGTTAATTAAATGGTTTATACATTAAAGGCTCTTCTTTTTTTTTTCCTTTTATGAGGAACTTGATGGATGCAAATCAAATGCCAAGATAAAAATGAATGATAAATCCGGCATCCCTGCAAAAACATACACATCATTACATTATAAAACGGATAGGCCTGGATGAGCAGCATTTAAAGCGGTTGTAAAGAACGAGTGTAATGACACACCTGCTTAAAAGTGGGAGACTGTATACCAAACTCTGGAAAACAAAAGGTTGCAAAAACAGGGCATTTTTACAGTGATGCCATTCAAGCACCATTGCCAAGAATCTTTCATTGGACAGTTCTTACGATATAATAACTTACACACACACACACACACACACACACACACACACACACACACACACACACACACACACACACACACACACACACACACACACACACACTAAACCTATCCATCATAGGAAACATTCTGCATTTTTACTTTCTCAAAAAAACTCATCCTGTATGATTTAAAAGCATTGTGAAAAGTGAGGACATGGGTTATGTCCTCATATTACACCCTCTCCTGTAATACCTGTGTCATACCCATGTCATTATACACATTTGTGTCCTCATATGTCACAAAAACATGCCCACAGACACACACACACACAAAAAAACATTTTGTCTTCCCCAAAGAACATGGACTGTGCCATGAATGTTCCAGGTCCTTCATGGACACATCAAAGCTAATAATTATGAGTGTATAGTACACTCTAAAAAATGCTGGGTTAAAAACAACCCAAGTTGGGTTGAAAATGCACCAATCCAACAATTGGGTTGTTTTAACCTAATGGTTGAGTTGTTCTTACCCAGCAATTGGGTTGTCTTAAGCAACATTTAACCCAACCACTGGGTTAAAACAACTCAACCATTGGGTTAAAACAACCCAATTGTTAAGTTGGTGCATTTTCAACCCAACTTGGGTTGTTTTTAACCCAGCATTTTTTAGAGTGTAGAATACATCACAGCGAACCAAGGCATAAAAAGTGATGCACAAGATCAACAAATGTATTTCATAGCCATCCTTATTGTTGAGCCTTAGGATTTATATCAACCTCAGTATAAACTGTAACATCTCTACCGGTTTACTTATTTGTACAATACAGTATATAGATTCATTGTGTATATGTGTCACCTCCAAAAGTAGTTTCTGTTAGAGAATGACACTAGCAATGGGCTTGATTCCCAGGGATAAAAAAGAAAATGTGTAGCTTGAAATACACTGTAAGGTGCTTCTGGTAAAGCGATCCGCCAAATGAATAAATGCAAATGTAATGCGAGTTGCGTGTGTTTGCAATATGTGACATCTGTGTCTCTCACCTGAACATGTAACGTTTGTTTTTATGTGACAGCGTGTGTGTGTGTTTGAAGACGTGCCACTCTGAAACACTGCCATAACTGTGAGTGATTTTACGAGCGTGCCAGAACACCCCGCCAACTCACGGTCTCCCGGCGGGACGGGCGGCCGCTCCAGCACGCTCCATCTGGGGAGAGAGTGCGTCATGTGCTGTGTGAATCTGTGTGTGTGTGGTCATGTTTTTGTGAAAAATAAGGACACAAATGTGTATAATGACATGTGTATGACAGGAGAGGGTGAAATATGAGGACATTGGCCATGTCCCCACTTTTCAAAAGGCTTATAAATCATACAGGATGACTTTTTTTGAGAAAGTAAAAATGCAGAATGGGATGGGTAGGTTTAGGGTATGTGTGTGTGTTTTGTGTCTGTGATGGGTGGGTTTAGGGGCAGTGTGTGTGGGCTGGTAAACCCTACGTTATGGTGACAAAATGTCCCCATAAAGATGGCAATATCCAAAATCCATGTCCTTGTGGGGATATATTTTTGTCCCCATGAGGAAAACATCTTATGAATCATACAGGATGAGTTTTTTGAGAAAGTACTATTGCTGAATGTTTCCTGTGATGGGTAGGTTTAGTGTGTGTGTGTGTGTGTGTGTGTGTGTGTAATGGTTATACGGTATGTTGTGAACTTCCCCAATCAGAGCTGCAGTGGTGACAAAATATAAATCTTAGTGACAATAATGAAATGTTTGGTGACAGATGCAATGATGTTTCATCAAATTTGTGTCGTATACACTCGATGCAGCAACGGCAGTGGTGGAATGTAACGAAGTACAAATACTTCGTTACTTTACTTGTAGAATCAATAGTGCATACTTTTTTAACGTTAATACATATTTTACTTTCTACTCCACTACATTTCTACAGCGTTTCGTTACATTTTCTGATCAGTTTCAGGGCTCGAGATTAAGGTTTGTTTGGATAATTAATGGATAATAATAGGCTAATGTATGAACTGACGGTTGCGCTGTTGACAATCGCGCAGCCTCTCGAGGAGAAATGGAAACAAACCAACGCCGCATGTACAGAGAAACTCATTAACATACTGCAGTAAATATTCAAAATGTGAAGGTTTTTATATTTGATAACGTATAATACAGTTAGAAGACATCACATGACACGACCAAGAGTGCTGTTTTCCTGAACCATCACGACTGAAAATGTGACACTGATTTCATGACAGTTCCATAAACAATTAATAAAAATGAGTCACTTACATTTTAGGTGCAATATAAGCTGCTTTTGTTCTATTACAGCAGCGAAAATATTTCCAAGATCAGATCATATTTCCACATCAGAACCACAACGCATCTCACAGCAATAGTGTGTTAGTGAATGATTCAGCGTTTGAAAGAATCGGTTGAATCAAAGATTCAATGACCTGTTCGTAAACGACTGCCTCATTCATGAACGAATCAATGACTCACTCATTAAGACCTGCCGCCACCTACTGGTAGTTTAGTTTCATGTTTAAACCGTTTAAACATACTTTCCAACATTTCTTATTGTATTAAAAATATATAGGCCTAGTTAAAACAATCTCATAACATTATTTAATGCAGTTGTAATTTGTCAGTATAAATTATTTAATTTAACAACCCTATAGCGTTATTCTAATTTAATTTATTGATCAAATTTAAGAATATAAAAGGAAAGCTGAAGCATATCCTATATTTAAGATTAATCCTCATAAATATGAAGATTTAAATACATCAAAGCTGATGAAAATGTTACTTCTGAACATTGATATTTAACTCTGCAGATCGCCTGATATTGGTAGTCAGAATGTAAACTGGGCAACAGATGATACGCATAATTAGCCGACATTAACCTAAAACTAACTTAATTAAAACGCCACAGCCCATACTGTTTTCTTCTTTTTAATTATTAGAATATAGACATTAAGAGAATAAATTGTTATACAAGTACTTTTACTTTTAATACTAAAACTACATTTAAAATCAAGTACTTTTTTACTTTTACTTAAGTAAAAGTAGAAGTACTACAACGAAAATCCTACTTAAGTAAATATGGCTCTGGTTATTTGTACTTTTACTTAAGTACTGAGATTCAGTGCTTCCTCCACCACTGAGCAACGGACAGTGACTCAAAGTGAAACAGTCCTCCAATGCAAACGAAAGGGCTCATAAGAGTCATTCATTCGTGAATTGGAAAATGCAGTGTAACAACTGACTCACTCGCTGAACCACGAGTCATTTTCGATCACGTTCCACTGAAATGAACCATGATGTGTCCTTTAGTTGAGCCAGACTTCAGGTTTAAAGGATTAGTTCACTTCAGAATGAAAATGTCCTGATTATTTACTCACCCCCATCTCATCCAAGATGTCCGTGTCTGTCTTTCTTCAGTCGAAAAGAAATACGTTTTTTTTTGTTGAAATCCTTCATTTGAAGATTAGTCAAAGACTTTATTGTGGCAGAAGTGGGCTTTATAAGTAACATATTGTTTGTTTGATAATTGATAATAAGTCTATCTATGTATTCTGTCTGTGGTATTGTTTGAATTGTATTAATTTGCTGGACTTTGTATGTACACATGCATAGCTTAAAGGGATACTTCACTGCCTTTTCATATTAAACTGTTATTCCCTTAACTAAAACGAGTTGATACATACCTCTCTCGTCTCAGCGCGTGGACTTAATCTCCCTGACAGGCAGTGACGATCTGATAGCATTTAGCTTAGCTCCCTAAGCCCAGTTCATTCACTATGGAACCAAACAGAGATCAAGTTAGAAGCGACCAAACACCTCCACGCTTTCCCCTATTTAAATACAGTTACACGAGTAGTTGAACGATCAAGTATGGTGACAAAATAAAACGTGGCGCGTTTCTAATCGGATTAAAAAGGAGAACTATAATGTATGGCGGAATAGCACTTCTGAGAGTACTTCGGCTCGGCGCAGTAAAAAGTCCCGGCCGAAACATCTTTCCTCACATCTCCCTATTGACAGAAATGAGAGAGTGAGGGGGAGGTGTGAGGAAAGATGTTTCGGCCGGGACTTTTTACTGCGCCGAGCCGAAGTACTCTCAGAAGTGCTAATCCGCCATACATTATAGTTCTCCTTTTTAATTCGCTTAGAGAAGTACCACGTTTTATTTTGTCACCATACTTGATCGTTCAACTATTCGTGTAACTGTATTTAAATAGGGAAAAGATGGGCCGCTTCTAACTTGATCTCTGTTTGGTACCATAGTGAAAGAACTGGGCTTAGTGGGCTAAGCTAAATGCTATCAGATCATCACCGCACGTTAGAGAGATTAAGTGCACGCACTGAGACGAGAGAGGTATGTATCAACTCGTTTTAGTTAAGGGAATAACATATTTTAATATGAAAAAGCGGTGAAGTAACATGAATCGATGGCCCTAAAACAATCACTTGCCTTCATTTTAGGAGCCAGTGGAGGCCTCAGTCTGAAGCTCGGCTGACTGATAGGCTTAAACGAATAGGCCTAATCTCTTTTTATTTGTCACATTTGATGTCTTTGTCTCTTTTTTTTTGGGCTCATAATGCAGCACCGTTATCATTCACAGTATTGTGACGATTTTATGAGAGCAGTTTTATGAGGGCTTTATGAAAATCCTGTGCATGTGTGTGTGTGGGGCTTTGCTCTCCCGTCTGCAAATGATTCACACCAGCTTTGTAAAGATGCCGTGTACAGGGCTTCAGACTTTTAGGAACATTTGAGAGCAGTTCTGCAGATAGTGTCGCCAGCACTGGCAGAAAATGTATCATACAGTGAAGTTAATCTTAAAATGACTATTGTTTTGCATTAATAAGAGCAGTTACTAATAATATTACATGTTTGTTTATTGGGAATTTAACAGTAAAGCTCTGAAGCTTGAATTGAGATGCAGATAAAAATAAATTTTGACAATAACATGAAAAACAAACATCTTTTTATTGGGAAAAGGTGTATTCAGGGTATCCGCGGGGTCTTGAAAAGTATTATTTAGTTGTTTTTTTTTGGTCAACAAGCAAAATTCCAGTTGCAATCATTTTACACAAAATAGCACTAGTCATATGGGTACATGCATACAATACTGTATATGCATGCACACATACATAACCATAAAAATAAAAATGTTTTTTTAAATAAAAAAAATAATAATAAAGATTACACTCTTATTGACCAAAGGTTTAGGCTGAAGCTAAAGCTTATTATGCCTACCCTTAACTCCACACAAGCAGCACTAATTGACATTTATTTAATACATCAAATATAAGATATTCTCAATGTGTATTTGGAAGAACATACATCGTTATTATTATTATATTTTTCATATTTATTATTATTATTATTATTATTATTATTATTATTACCATTATCATTTCCATTAATGATAATGGTAATAATAAAAATACCATTAATGAAAATGGTAATTTCCATTACCATTATCTTTTAATATTTTTCCATGGAAATGGAAAAATATTAAAAGGTGATGAATCAATTTTGGGAAAATGAAGACCCTTATAAAGTATTAAAAAGTCTTATCACGGCTTTATTAAGTCTTAAATTTTGAAAGTATTTTGTTCAAGCTTTGTCAAAAGAGTTTGACTCCAAAAAGTATTTATGGAAATATTTATTTTCATCCCCATAAGTATTAAAAAACAACGTGTCTGAGATCGGCGCGCCAGGGATGGAAATTAGCACCGCCACCAACCAAATGCGGCTGATTTTGAGTTGTGGCGGGTAAACTCGCTTCACCTACCGAGCTGTTTCATCTCTTTGTAAACTTTGTTCAATGCATGCGAGTGCTGCCATATAACTTTATCTGGAAAATCTCAGTATCATCAGAAAGATTAAAGACTCCAGCTTCGATATTTGAACACTGTTTATGATAAAACTGGGCTGCAGTGACATTAATTTCTTAATTTATGTCAGGAGTGCATTATAATCGATCCGTTATGAACAATATTTTGAATAGATTATCAGAGGCACGTTAATTCGCTCGTCTGCACTGGCTCATTTGTGTTCACACAGATCGCAAAGAACAGCTTTCAGTTTAGCTCTTAGTTCAAAAGTGCTCATATTTGGAGAAACATATCACATGTTTGCAAAATATTTCGTCATACAGAATACCATTTCTATTCATTTCTCACTGAATTATTCGATATAAAAGAGTTAAAACGTGCACTTAGCTCTCTCTGGGTCTTAATGATATGTATCGGATATGACTCATCAGCTGTTCATTTGCTCTCTGAGCTGTCAGTCATCTTACTGCTCAACACCGCCCTCTGCACAACACGATTCTCCTGTCTAAGAGTCAACTAAGAAGCTAATAAACACACGATAACGGAATAAGGTTTTTGTGTGATTGTTCATGTGATTTCGGCTATTTTATATCAATAATGGATGTTTACATTATGACTGCTAACAGGTGTAGTGATTAGTTCCATATAAAATGATAAATATAACATGTTTTAACATCACCATTCGAATAAAATCCCCATTATATCGCGACAGGAAACTAATAAAAACACTCTATGGTGGTCTAAAGTGAGATAAAGAGTGAATCTTTTAAATTGCGTTAGCTTGATGCTAACTGAAGCTTTAATACACCAGCTGGACCAGGAGCTGTGCCAATTTTGTTACAATAATTTGCATAATGTGCTTTTAGTTTAGTTTTTTAGTTTTTTTCTTTTATAAAGACTTTAGATAATTAGAAATCTCAACGCTGTCCTCTCCAGCAGCTGGAATGAGTTCACGCCTTTACGGATGCCATCTCTCAACGGCCACAAGGGCTCATACGGTTTTATAAAAGCTTTTTATTTGTAGTAAAGTGTAATAATCATCTCATAAAAAAATAATTCTTCTGTCAGGGGCAGTTGAATAAAAAGTTCCTGGGACAAACGCTGTCAAGATAAGAGGATGTAGCCAGACTATGCCTGTGTCATTATGCCAACATTATCTTCATAACTTCTTATGAAATGGAAAGTTTACCCCTCAGAAAAATGAACTTTCCACGCTGTATCACGTGACATAAGGACGCGAGTAATCCGGTCAGGTCGTTTACATGGTGAAATCATTCGTATGATCGGTTCATGAAAAGGTTTATCTCACCCCTCTCAAACCGATTACAATTTCATTCAGTTTGGGGATTTTTATTCCGATTGAGATGTTTATACTGAGCTATACACTGTATAAAAATGCACTATACATGGCATTTAAAAAACCGGATAGTTTATTTTTAATTTGATTACAGATTTCACGTCATGTTCGAATGCATATTCGAATATCAATTAAAAAGTGACAGCCCTAGTGCAGCTTCACTCATCCCTTTTTTATTTGTTCACTCTTTCCTTTGCTAAGATTTTAGGTAGATTTCATATTCCCTGATGAGGTTCTCGGCAAATGATTTTAGGTTCCTGAAATGTTCTGGAATTTATGTTGCAACTTCCAGTGACTCTGCACAGGGTCATTTATAGTAACTAAAGGAACAGGAGTTTCTTGTTATAACTGTCGGTGTATTTTGGCAGGACTGGAGCTCCGTATTGATCAGTCAGCACCCGGAACCAGAGCCATATGTTATATGAATTAGGCTCATACCAGTAGCTCCTTGTTAAAGTTTAGGCCTGAGTGATTTAGAGGTGGTGTCCATCTACTATTAGAGCTCTCTTTTTATGTCAGGACATCTTAGAATGACTAGTTTTGCTCCGTAGCCTTATATTACCCTGAACACTCATACTGCCGCTCCACAGACACTTTTGCCTTGACATGAAAGGCTGCCGAAACATGTTGTTCTGCTTTGCCACGTGAGAAAGCCTGTCGAAATGCTACATCCCCCTCACTGCTCATCCTGCTCTCCATCTGATATTCCCAGGATCCACACCAGCACTCTTGCTTTCTTTCCAACCCCTCTGTCAACGCTCAACCAGGCCAGATGACATATTTTATGGGAATAAGGCGTCCATGTAAAAGGCTCAGCTAATACATGCTAAGCCACACCTTCAAAGCTCTGCATTTACTGTAATGTCTGAGAAGGGAAACTGAGTTTCGTTTTTGGTGCCAGCTCTGTGAGAAGTCATCTGGAAAAGTAATGTTATTCTAGGCTGTATTGTGCCCTTGGTAAGAGAATTAAAGGTGCACTATGTAGTATTTTTGCAGTAAAATTTCCAAAAACCACTAGGCCAGTGCTATATATTTTGTTCGGTTGAGTAGGCTACTTAAACTATCCGAAATGTTTCCAACTATTTATAAATTGTGAGAAAATTGCTATTTTAACTAAGGACCCGGGACGTTTCAGCCTAGCGTCTGAGGGAGTCGCCTGTCAATCGCGTCATATCTGCGTTGCCCTCGGTTTTATTTGGCAGAAGCGCTTTTCTCTTTGCAGTGTGAACCATGGTGTGAACATGTCACAGCAACGTCAAAACATCATTTTAAACACACTTAAATGTATTTGATATGATAAATAGAGCTGCTTTACCTTATAATCATAACCGGAAAAAGTGGAAGTGCGCGCGCCCGGCGACTGTGTCCCGTCCCGTCATAATAAAAGTCCCGCTGCTCGTGAGCCGTGTGTTTTTGTAACAATCGCTCCAGCGGCCGTGCTCAGCTCCACAACACTCGGTCCTGCTCTGTTTTACACTACAGTAACGTTAATAACCGCATCCATGAACATGATTTCTGCCCGAGTCCTATTTTCCACCGGCTGTGAGGTGAAGACCACATGTCCCAAAATACTGCGCTCAAACTTTGTGTCATCAAACTACGCCTTTGTTTTGAATAGGCGACCTCTAGTGCACCTTTTAAAGAGTTTTTAATTTTTTTTTTAGTATAATAAATTGAAAACCAATTATTTTAAATTGTAATAATATATCACAATATTAATTTTTTTCTGTATTTTTGATCAAATAAATGCAGGCTTGATAAGCAGAAGAAACTTCTTTCAAAAACATTACAAATAGTAATGTGTCAAAACGTTTGACGTTTTGACGCGTGGGACATTTCAGACCAAAGCAAAGCTCCAGCTGGTAAATGGCTTCATACTACCATTGGTCTGTGGCAGTAACGGAATAGGTTGGTGTGTCCTTCTTTGACGTAGACATCTTCATGGGTTCACTTCATTTTCAGTCCGCTGAGGTCAGACCTCCACGAGAAAAAAACATGAACTGGCGAGCCGCTTTAGAGTTGAAACTGGACTTGTACTTCTGACAGTTTTTCATGTTTAACACTGTAAAACTGCGCTTTTTATCAATCAATTGTATAAAGCAGTGATGTAACTTTACTGGAGTGCCAAATTTGCAGAGCTTGTGCAAACTTTTCCACGTTGCTATGATCAGATGCTTGTTTTCTCGTTTTTGTTATGCGAGTATTTTGTTAGAGAGGAAAGCGCACAGCACATATTCATCTAACCATCACACTGTAAAAAAAAAAAACAATTAATAATAACTAATTAATAATTAACCCTTTAAACACAAACTAATGCAACATGTAATTCAAAATACAGGAAAAACACCTGTAAGAAACCAATACGGACACTTTCTTCATATTTATACAGTACATTGGTCCTTATTTTTACAGACTTTTTTTACAGTGCACCCTCAGTATACTGATTTGTTAGTTTGACTCGAAAAAGTAAGCTACCTGGTTGCCTTAATTTAACGTTCATTAAAACTAAAAATTTAAGTTATTACATTGAGTGATTTTGTTGTTTCAACTAATATCTTGTTCTTTGAATTAAATATTATTTTTTAACTTAACATAAATATTGTTGTCATAACTTAAGATTAAATATTGTATCAACTTATCCAATCAATCAAAGAGAGTAAGTTAACTTAAACATTTAAGTTCAATCAACTTAATATTATATGATCAAACAATGTGCAGTAAGCTTAACTATACTATTGCTATGATTTGCTCAAAGTTTTTTCGTGAAACATTTTTACCTTAAAAATTGTAGTAAATTTTAAAGCAGTGAAATCAATTACATACACCGTATGAACTGAGTAAATAAAAATGTTTTACTCTAAAATGAATATGAAATCAAAGCCATATGTCTAACCAAATTGTGTTCCAAATTTGAAGTTGATATCACAAAAATGAGTCCCTATGAGATTTTGTGTAGGCGCTATACCAAAAATAGCCACCGGGTGTCATTCAATTTCCATTGATTGTTTATTTGATGTATTTTCCTGTAAAATTTCTGACCAAATATCACTTCCATCATAAAACAGTCACCAAATATGGAACATGGAGACTCAGACCTTTCAAATGATATGTGTTTTGTCAAGATTAGAAAAGATTTTCATTATAAAGTAGTTAAAGGTTACAACTGCTGTTATGATGTCGATTTTTTTTGAGGTGCACTCTCGTCATAAATTACTATTTTACTGTCATCATGTAATTTTTATCATAAAACAATGGACACACATCTCTTCAGGAGTGTTAGACCTTTCCGATATATATAGTTTGTCATGATTACATTAGGATTTAAGTGAAATATAGTTAAGAGATCAATATCATCCAACTGCGGCCACAAATGTGCTTTATCGCGCTGGTGGGGGTTTCCGTTTTCGCAGACTGGAACGCAGGAGGAACGCAAAATCTTCTTCTTCTTCTTCGCCTCTTTTGCTGAACTGCTAGCTGTCAAAACCGGTTAAAAGCTAGTTAGTTTTTCTCAAACAGAAGCTTTAAGATAAGATCTAGCATCTTGCAACATCTTTCTAAAGCCAAGTGGCATGTTATCTGTGCGCATTTTGAGCTATCTGCGTATATGTCTACGCCGAAACGAACCATTGTGTGTGTGTGTGTGTGTGTGTGTGTGTGTGTGTGTGTGTGCCCACAATGTAAATGGATTCATAAATGTACTAAATTATGTTTTTTTGAAAATGTAAAAACGCAGAATGTTTCTTGTGATGTTTAGGGATCAGGTTGGGTGTAGGCAATCGATATTGTGATTAATCATCTGGTAATGTCTGGTTTTGGGGGGGGATCATGCATATGACATCATACCCATGTGCCTTGAGAAACTCATCGCGATTGGTCAATGAGACGCTACCAGGAACGCCCAATAGGGCATTCTTGTTTCATGACGGGAACGCCCAAGCCGCAGCTGGACCCTTCTCCTTTAAATCCTCACAGGCTCAAACAAAGTCAAATTTTACAAGCAGCACTGCTTTGCTTCTCTTCAACCGCTCCTCTGTCAGCAGTCATGACCTTCGATATCCTCTAAACATTGCAGGAAATACTCCTAATTTTGCTCATCCCCCATTGAAGGCCCAGCGAGATGTTAAACAGGCTCTGGTCAGCATCTGTCCGTATGCAGCGTCGCTCAGGTTTAAAGCAGAAGCAGCTCGTGTTCAGAGTCGGCAGTGAGAGCCGGTTGACCTTTAGCTGATCTCAAGGCAATGGGTAGAGGAGAGGAGACAGAGGCGCGGTGTCCTCAGTGAAGGAACACGACCTCGCAAACCAAGAACAAACGCTTAACATCCTTCTTCTGTGCTTAGAGTACGGCTCATTGACTTTCCCTGCTTGCTCTCCACTAAATAAAACGACTACACTGCAAAAAATGCTTTTCTTACTTAGTATTTTTGTCTTGTTACTAGTCCAATCATCAAAAAATGATTACATTAAGAAACATTTACTAGACAAGCCAACATTTAAAAGACAAAGTAATTGTCTTGTTATATAAAAATAATCTTAATTCAAACAGAAAACAGCATTAGACATACAGACATACAAACCATAATAGTGCAGTAATGGCAATTGGCAATCGAGTAATTACATAATTCTGGAAGTGAAATAAAAGTGTATAAATGTAGAGGTGTGTGTGGGTGAGTGTAGGTGTGTGTGTGTGTGTATTCACGAGCAAATTTACCCATTTACTATTTATTATGTTATCACTACCATCACTTCTTCTCACCCTCATACCACTATCATTTTATTAGTCAGTGTCCCTTTTTTTCTTTCTATGTAATATTTATGTAAATATTTTTGTAAGAATTTTTTGATATTTTGACTAGAAACAAGACAAAAATAAAGAGAAAGAAGAGCATTTTTTTTGCAGTGTATGGAAGTCTTAAATGTACCTCAGCAAAGCAGCCTGTGTAATTTTACATTCATGGATTTGGCAGATGTTTTATCCAAAGTGAATTATAGGCACATTATCATGCATTCCCTGGGAATCAGACCAATGATCCCGGCGTCGAGAGTGTGTGGAAATTGATCATGTTAAACCAAGTTATGGTTGTTTCTGGTGCAAGAAGCCAAAAGCTCAAGGTTTGCCTGGTTTAGCAATGGCCAGGCAATGCCGTAACTACACCAAATTATGCAGCCAAAAAGCCATTTCTTCACTGACAGACATTCAGAAAGTCATAGGCCCTGTCCCAAAATGGCACACCTCCTGCACTTTCGGTCTTGTGGACTTATGGTTGCGGTTTGCATGGGTCTCCCATTTGTCTAGCCTGACAAGCCAGACCCACATCAAGATGTTTGGTCTGGAAACTCACCATAGACAGGGCTCAGTCCGAGGGGCGGATAAACGGTTGTCTTTCAAACTCCCTCTGCACGCGATAGGATAGCGCTACACCAACCGGAGCAACGACGGTGAAGGGGAGCTCGCTGACTGATTAAACATTCGCCGTATCCGGTCGGCTAAACTCCGAACACATCTTCCCTTTTTAAGAATGACTTCAGTGCCGCTCTTTGTTCTTTTCTCAGAGGAAAGCTTAACTCCAAGTCTTCCAGAGTCGCGGTCAAAGCTGATTCGAAAGACCGCCGCCGTTCGCCAGTTTCTGTGTTTACTAGAAGACTGTGTAACTAGAAGCACGCAAACGCAACTCCCCGTCGTCATTATGGCCCCGCCCGCCGACTCTATAGCCTACACGATGTGATTGGGCCGTCCAGATTCTGAGGAATACAGCTCAGATAGGAATTGAGAGTTGCTAGACCACACTTGCGGGCAAATTAAATTTGCTGCCGCTGGGGTGCGTCTAGATTTCTAGGCTACCATTTGTCAACTTTAGGATTCAGAAGGGCGCTTGCGAGTCGATATACACCCTCAAAGGGCACTTTTGCAGAGTCCACACTGATTTCTTCCCGACAGTCAAACAGCGGTGTAATGCGACTGAAGTGTTTAGGGTGCTATTTGAGACAGGGCCTTATATTCTCATTAAATAATTTCTTATTTTATTTTGACATTTGATTATGTTACAGTAGAACAGATGTTTCACCAGTGGAACACAGAGGCGGACAGTACTCAAGAATTTTTTACTTTCCAAGTAATTTTGTTTTTCAAGTATATGTACTTTATCAGTGTTCGTCTTTGGAAAACTTTTACTTCCCAATAATCCAAAATGTAATATTGTACTTTTTACTGCAATTCATTTCATATTGAATATCAATTAATACTTAATTATTAAAAATGTAGTACTGTATACTTTTACGTATACTTTTACTCAAGTAAAAGTATTCAAAGTTTTACTTGAGTACCAGTAAGAAAGTACTACATTTGTAGTGTAACTAAGTATTAAAGGTAAGAAAACAACAACTTTTATTCATGAAATGTAGTGCAGTAAAAAGTATGACATTAAATATTGAAAAACAAAAAGAAAAACACTGAATGTAGAAAGTGAAATACTCCACTACTGTCCGCCTCTGGTGACACACACACACACACACACACACACACACACACACACACACACACACACACACACACACACACACACACACACACACACACACACACACACACACACACACACGTGAGTGAGTGAGAAATGTGGGGACATTCCACAGGCGTAATGGTTTTTATACATGTATAAAATATACTATAAAATACTTTTATACGTACAAACCATTTTTTCTATCCCCTTACACTGCCCCTACCCCTAAACCTAAACCTAAACCACACACACACACAAACACTAAACCTACCCATCACAGGGAACATTCTGCATTTTTACTTTCTCAAAAAAACTTATTCTGTATGATTTATAAGCATTTTGAAAAGTGCACATTACACCCTCTCCTTGTAATTCCTGTGTCATATCCATGTCATTTGTGTCCTTATATGTCACAAAAACATGCCCACACACACACACACACACACACACACACACACACACACACACACACACACACACACACAGCTCCAGTGGCTATAGTTATTATACTGTAAGTATCTCCAGAGAGGCTGCTGTATGGCTAATGTATGATACATGGAGCGGTGCTTCATAAATCCACTCCACACACTCCAGTGAGCTCTCCCGTCTTTAAGGCTGATTTACTCTTCAATGTCTTTATGTTTCCTCTTCCCACTTCTTCCATGTGTCTTTTTCTTCCACAACTCCATTGCTCAATTCTTCTTTTCTCTTCATCATTCCTTTGTCACTCTTTCTCTCCATCTGGCGTTCCTGTCGTCCCATTTCACCTCCCTCCTTCTCCTCCTCCTCCTCCTTATATCACTATTTAACTTTTAAAGTCCTTTTCCTTCACCAATGCCTCTCTCGTTGTCTTTGGCCCTGTTGGCTCGTTCATCAGTTTGAGAGAGGCTTTGCTACACTCCACATAAATCAGAGTCCCAGTACGACACAGAGCTGTAACGTCCTGCTTTAGTTTGTCCTCCTACACTTCCCTTATAATGTTAGTCAAGGTTTCTTGCAAGGGCTATAATACCTGGAGAGCTATCCGTTAGCGTTCCCATTCATCTCAATGGCTGTTGCTCAACTGCTGACCCATGAAAGTATGTCACCTGCAGGATGCCATCTTCACACGTGTGTGTGTGAGCCTGTTTATGTGGTTTATGAGGACACAAATTTGTATAACTACATGGGTATTACACTGGTATTACACTATAAATGTGGTTTATGAGGACAAATGTCCTCATAAGTTTGAACGCTCTTGTTTCAATGTGTTTAATTTCTGAGGTGAATTATCCTTTACTCTTTTTAGTATGGCAAAGCTGTGAGCGCTAAATGATATTTAAAGTAACATGACACACTTTTAAAATTAAATAAAGCACATACACACTACCTGAGATTAACATTGCCATGTTTTGTGTTGTTGTTCCAGCCGCGACGTCGCACAAAAATAGAAACCGTTTCTAAAATAGATTCATTGCGTGTCGCTGTCGCGGCTGGTTAGGAAAAAAACTCGAAATGACGTGGAAAAGACGGCTTTTATCGGGTGTCGCGGCATTGCATGTAGTTAGGACACAGTGTTGGAAGAGCCATGACATTTATTTAATATAACAAAGATTGTATTCGTCTGACAGAAGAATGTCATATTCAGCTATGATGGCTTGAGGGTGAGTAAATCATGGGGTAATTTAATCCTATAATTGCCATGAAAATCTCATGACCCAGACATGATTTGTGAGATTCGCCCACTCAGTCTGGCCTGATCCTACATACGCACGGCAGCCTAAACCCTCCGGTCGTCCCCATTACCTGTTTTCTTGCGCTTATTGGCTGCACAGCTCAAAAAGACCACCCAGTTTTTGACTGCATGTGGACCTTTTGATGTGGCGAGGGCAAATGTGTGGGGCATGGGTTTGAAGCCCTCTTAAAACACACTTACACACTTTAACAGCCTCCAGAGTGGCGTCAGTGTATGCAGTCAAAGCCTTGAGTTACACAGATCTGCTACACTGCACTTTTCTCACATACATTTGGTTAATGTGGCCAATTTTATTGGAAGAGACATAAGTATGCAAATCCTGACAGTACACTACTACATCTATTTTATTATTAAACTGAGAAAAACAGTGACCGTTTTTCCACATGGGCTTTTACTCATTTGCTGTACACTCTTAGAAGAAAATGTTCTATATAAAACCTTAAAAGGTTCTATCAGGCGCTATGTATTTGGAACCCCTAAAAGGTTCTATATAGAAGGTTCCTAATATAATAATTAATATAGGATATAGAAGAAGATATTCTTCTATATAGAAGAATCTATATAGAAGGTCCTAAAAGGTTCCATAGAGGTTCTATATAGAAGGTTCCTAATATAGATGGTCCTAAAAGGTTCCATATAGAGGTTCTATATAGAAGGTTCCTAATATAGAAGGTCCTAAAAGGTTCTATATATAGAGGTTCTATATAGAAGGTTCCTAATATAGAAGGTCCTAAAAGGTTCAATATATAAGGTTCCTAATATAGAAGGTCCTAAAAGGTTCTATATAGAGGTTCTATATAGAAGGTTCTTAATATAGAAGGTCTTAAAAGGTTCTATATAGAGGTTCTATATAGAAGGTTCCTAATATAGAAGGTCCTAAAAGGTTCTATATATAGAGTTTCTATATAGAAGGTTCCTAATAAAGAAGGTCCTAAAAGGTTCTATATAGAGGTTCTATATAGAAGGTTCCTAATATAGAAGGTCCTAAAAGGTTCTATATAGAAGGTTCCTAATATAGAAGGTCCTAAAGGTTATATATAGAGGTTCTATATAGAAGGTTCCTAATATAGAAGGTTCTATATAGAAGGTTCCTAATATAGAAGGTCCTAAAAGGTTATATATAGAGGCTCTATATAGAAGGTTCCTAATATAGAAGGTTCTATATAGAAGGTTCCTAATATAGAAGGTCCTAAAAGGTTCCATATAGAGGTTCTATATAGAAGGTTCCTAATATAGAAGGTCCTAAAAGGTTATATATAGAGGCTCTATATAGAAGGTTCTATATAGACGGTTCCTAATATAGAAGGTCCTAAAAGGTTCCATATAGAGGTTCTATATAGAAGGTTCCTAATATAGATGGTCCTAAAAGGTTCCATATAGAGGTTCTATATAGAGGGTTCCTAATATAGATGGTCCTAAAAGGTTCCATATAGAGGTTCTATATAGAAGGTTCCTAATATAGAAGGTCCTAAAAGGTTCTATATAGAGGTTCTATATAGAAGGTTCCTAATATAGAAGGTCCTAAAAGGTTCTATATAGAAGGTTCCTAATATAGAAGGTCCTAAAGGTTATATATAGAGGTTCTATATAGAAGGTTCCTAATATAGAAGGTTCTATATAGAAGGTTCCTAATATAGAAGGTCCTAAAAGGTTATATATAGAGGCTCTATATAGAAGGTTCCTAATATAGAAGGTTCTATATAGAAGGTTCCTAATATAGAAGGTCCTAAAAGGTTCCATATAGAGGTTCTATATAGAAGGTTCCTAATATAGAAGGTTCTATATAGACGGTTCCTAATATAGAAGGTCCTAAAAGGTTATATATAGAGGCTCTATATAGAAGGTTCCTAATATAGAAGGTTCTATATAGACGGTTCCTAATATAGAAGGTCCTAAAAGGTTCCATATAGAGGTTCTATATAGAAGGTTCCTAATATAGATGGTCCTAAAAGGTTCCATATAGAGGTTCTATATAGAGGGTTCCTAATATAGATGGTCCTAAAAGGTTCCATATAGAGGTTCTATATAGAAGGTTCCTAATATAGAAGGTCCTAAAAGGTTCTATATAGAGGTTCTATATAGAAGGTTCCTAATATAGAAGGTCCTAAAAGGTTCTATATAGAAGGTTCCTAATATAGAAGGTCCTAAAGGTTATATATAGAGGTTCTATATAGAAGGTTCCTAATATAGAAGGTTCTATATAGAAGGTTCCTAATATAGAAGGTCCTAAAAGGTTCCATATAGAGGTTCTATATAGAAGGTTCCTAATATAGAAGGTCCTAAAAGGTTATATATAGAGGCTCTATATAGAAGGTTCCTAATATAGAAGGTTCTATATAGAAGGTTCCTAATATAGAAGGTCCTATAAGGTTCCATATAGAGGTTCTATATAGAAGGTTCCTAATATAGATGGTCCTAAAAGGTTCCATATAGAGGTTCTATATAGAAGGTTTCTAATATAGAAGGTCCTAAAATATAGAAGAAAATATGAATATAGAAGAAGATATTCTTTTGGTTCTATAACCCTTTTTTCTGTACCTGTACTCCAGAGACTCTGGAGTTTAAAACATGACTTTCCCCCCCCCCCCCCCCCCCCAACCCAGACACACACAGACACACACACCAGCACCCCCACCCCCACCCACCACTACCCAATAGATTGAGCAACAGCAGCTGAAAAACAAACCAGATCCGTTAAAATTCCCCGTGCTTTTTCCAAGCTAGTCATGTGAAATCCCGTTTGGATGGAATAAGGGACTGGATATGGGAGCTCTTTCAGTATTGAACACGATGACTCAAGCCCGGCTCTGTTCAAAACAGATGGCGGCTCTTAACAATGGATCAGAGACACACAGATCTCTGTGTTCTGGGAACCCCAGCTGAGAGCCCACACCACCTACAGCCATGCGGCATCCAGCCTAAAGTCATGCCTGTGGAACACGCTGCACACTCTTCATTTCCGTCCACCAGAGCGACGATTGTTTTGGATAAGCATGAGGCTCTTTAACAAAGGAGTGTAGTAGTTATCATTACTTTTACCTAAGTACTCATATCCTCACATCACCAAAATATGTTTTCACTTAGTTTTTAAGGATCCTAAGAAGTCTTGGATATCTGCTAACTAGGGGCCAGATTTACTAAACAGGGCAAATTATGCTGGGTACACACGAAAAGATAATCGGGGCGATTTTGAGCCGATTTCTCCTCTTCAGACAATCCTAGGTAAAGTCCTGATCACCTTGATGGTTCTGCAGATTATTTAGTTAGATTTTCTTGCTGCGTGAGGTGTATTACGAGTGATTGAATCTGACCAGAAGAACGTCAGAGTCGCTTCGATCTTGAATCCTGGTGAATATTTCCATATGGGGGGAACCCCGAGGACACAAGCACACAGGCTCTGGAGATTATCACATCAAACCAAACAAAACCCATTCAGAAAGCAAGCTATCGGAAGCTGTGTGTGAAGATGAACAGAGGTCTCAGGGGTGTGGAACGACATTAGGGTCAGTCATCAATGACATACATTTCATTTTTGGGTGAAATAACCCGAAAACAACAATGGCTAATGCTTGAAAAGCAACATTTTATAGCCTATATTTAACATTTCTATGTTTTATCAACATGCAGCTAGACACTGACTAAATGAACAAAGCCACTTTGAAATCCAATCAGAAGTTATCACAGGTGAAGCATGTTACAGGCGCATCGCAATTGACCACTTGTGATTGGACCACATGAGGGCAACAGGGCCATAGAAACTATCTATGTAAATGTTTGTAATTCAAAAAATCATTTCCCCTACTTTGATCATGTAAAGATTCATATTTAGTCCAATATCCAGTAAAACTACCAATATGTGATAATCCAGCAAACCCATTAACAATTAAGAGCAGTATTAGTTTTTCTCTTATTATTAGGGGCCAAGCACCGAAGGTGCGGAGGCACCTATTGTAACCGTAGCCGTTCCTATTATTATTAGGGGCCAAGCACCGAAGGTGCGGAGGCACCTATTGAAATCGTTAGTGTTCCTATTATTATTCTGCTTCTTCTTCTTCTTCCGCCATAGGAGTCTCTGGCAGCCCATAGAACCGTATGGTAAAAAGTTGTGAAATTTGGCACACTCATAGAGGCCAGTCTGAGTTGTCACTATAGCAAATTTGGTGCCTCTAACTCAATCCCTCTAGCGCCACCACCTGTCCAAAGTTTCACTCATATTTATGCTTATAACTTTTGACCCCTAAGGGCTAGAAACAAAATTCTTTTTTCATCGGATTCCTTGACTCAAGCCGATTCGATTTCACCCTATGATGTCATTTTCCGGTATGCAAATTTTCCCGCCATTTTGAATTTTCTGAAAAACCTACTTTTTCGAACTCCTCCTAGGCCGTTGCTCCGATTTTCACGAAAATTGAAACAGATCATCTTCAGAGCATGCTGACAAAAAGTTATGGAATTCAAGTTGATTCGTCCAATCGTTTTCAATAAACGCACAAACAAATTTTACGTGGAGGTTGCAAAAACACACTAAAGGCTATATCTCCGCAACGCTTTATCGTATTCAAACCAACCTTGGTACATGTCATCACAAGCATGACTTGAAGCAACATGCAGCGTTTCGGCGCAGCGCCACCTACCTGTCCGGAGATACGAAAAATGCCTATTTTGGCTTATAACTTCTGAACCGTTTATCCAAAAATCATAAAATTGGTCTCATTAGATTCAGGGCGTCATGCCGAGTCGACTGATATCCAATTTTACCATGTCGGCCATTTTGGATGTCGGCCATTTTGAATTATGTGCAAAAATGCTGTATTTTATGAACGCATGAACAGATTGTTATGAAACTTGGTATGGGTCATCACCACGATGCCCTGAAGTAGCCTGAGAAGTTTCGAAACAGCGCCACCTAGTGGAGAATTTTTTTTTTCAAACGCTTATAACTTTGGGTGTGGTTGACATATTTTGATGGGAGTGTGTTTTTTGGTCTCCTGAATCCTTGCCGACTCCAACGATACCAGACTTGCCAGGTTTCGGCATATGGTTTGCGCAGAGTTGTAATTTAGTGCTTAAAAAACATTTGCTGATATCTTCGAAACCGCTAGTCCGATCGAGACGAAACCAGCCTCAGAAGTTCGGAAACATAGGTCGATAGCTATACGCTAATGCCCAAATCTCAAAATATTGATAGTAAGGGGTAGTAAAATCCAATCAAAGTCAGGTGTCAGTCCTTTTTTACGTGTTTTTTCATATAAATGTCTATAACTCCAAAACAAAATGAGATATTTTCACCAAACTTGACACACATATGTATGGGCTCACTACGAGGACACATAAAAAAATTGGTGGGATTGTGCCTCTTGGTGGCGCTATAATAAAACAAAACATGAAATTCCCATTGACTTCAATGCAGTATTATGGTTTAAAATGCTAATGCTATAATTTAAGAATGCATTAGCGTATCGTTACAAAACTCGGTATGTGTCTTCCGCTCCATGTCCCGAAGATACTCAAAAAGTTTCGGGGTAGCGCCACCTTGTGGTCAAAAGTTGTAATAAAATGTACAGAAATGCGAATAACTTTTGATTAAATTAACCCATTGTAATGAAACTGGTCATAATACAGTCAATGGCTCATGCCGAGAACATGGATACCAATTGTGCCATATTTTGCAAACCTATCTGTCCTCCGTCTTGTTATTTGTTAAAAACCTACTTTTTCAAACTCATCCTAGACCGTTTGTCAGATTTTCACCAAAATTGATCCGTATCGTCTTCAGACCATGCTGACAAATAGTTATGGATTTCGGATTGATAGACAAAACAGTTTTCATATACCACTGCAACAGAGTTGAGCCATGATGCAAAAATTACTCTTGAGGCTGTATCTCTGCAATGCTTTGACATATTGACACCAAACTTTGCATGTGTCATTGTCATCTCAATCTGACTAAACCACATCAGTTTCGTAACAGTGACACCTATTGGTCGAAAGTGATAAACCATTAAACGATTATTATTGACTGTATTTAAAATTTGACTGCTATTTTGTCTAAAATCAACTTAATAGGTCCTTAATGGCTCATTGTTGCAGTTGGCTTGAGACTTCCAGCCATGCTGGCATGTCTTGTCTTCTTCTTTGCGCTTGGCCCCGATAATGGCTGCTTGCAGCTATATTTATTATTATTATTATTAGGGGCCAAGCACCGAAGGTGCGGAGGCACCTATTGAAATCGTTAGTGTTCCTATTATTATTATTCTGCTTCTTCCGCCATAGGAGTCTCTGGCAGCCCATAGAACCGTATGGTAAAAAGTTGTGAAATTTGGCACACTCATAGAGGCCAGTCTGAGCTGTCACTATAGCAAATTTGGTGCCTCTAACTCAATCCCTCTAGCGCCACCACCTGTCCAAAGTTTCACTCATATTTATGCTTATAACTTTTGACCCCTAAGGGCTAGAAACAAAATTCTTTTTTCATCGGATTCCTTGGCTCAAGCCGATTCGATTTCACCCTATGATGTCATTTTCCGGTATGCAAATTTTCCCGCCATTTTGAATTTTCTGAAAAACCTACTTTTTCGAACTCCTCCTAGGCCGTTGCTCCGATTTTCACGAAAATTGAAACAGATCATCTTCAGAGCATGTTGACAAAAAGTTATGGAATTCAAGTTGATTCGTCCAATCGTTTTCAATAAACGCACAAACAAATTTTACGTGGAGGTTGCAAAAACACACTAAAGGCTATATCTCCGCAACGCTTTATCGTATTCAAACCAACCTTGGTACATGTCATCACAAGCATGACTTGAAGCAACATGCAGCGTTTCGGCGCAGCGCCACCTACCTGTCCGGAGATACGAAAAATGCCTATTTTGGCTTATAACTTCTGAACCGTTTATCCAAAAATCATAAAATTGGTCTCATTAGATTCAGGGCGTCATGCCGAGTCGACTGATATCCAATTTTACCATGTCGGCCATTTTGGATGTCGGCCATTTTGAATTATGTGCAAAAATGCTGTATTTTATGAACGCATGAACAGATTGTTACGAAACTTGGTATGGGTCATCACCACGATGCCCTGAAGTAGCCTGAGAAGTTTCGAAACAGCGCCACCTAGTGGATAATTCTTTTTTTTCAAACGCTTATAACTTTGGGTGTGGTTGACATATTTTGATGGGAGTGTGTTTTTTGGTCTCCTGAATCCTTGCCGACTCCAACGATACCAGACTTGCCAGGTTTCGGCATATGGTTTGCGCAGAGTTGTAATTTAGTGCTTAAAAAACATTTGCTGATATCTTCGAAACCGCTAGTCCGATCGAGACGAAACCAGCCTCAGAAGTTCGGAAACATAGGTCGATAGCTATACGCTAATGCCCAAATCTCAAAATATTGATAGTAAGGGGTAGTAAAATCCAATCAAAGTCAGGTGTCAGTCATTTTTTACGTGTTTTTTCATATAAATGTCTATAACTCCAAAACAAAATGAAATATTTTCACCAAACTTGACACACATATGTGTGGGCTCACTACGAGGACACATAAAAAAATTGGTGGGATTGTGCCTCTTGGTGGCGCTATAATAAAACAAAACATGAAATTCCCATTGACTTCAATGCAGTATTACGGTTTAAAATGCTAATGCTATAATTTAAGAATGCACTAGTGTATCATTACAAAACTCGGTATGTGTCTTCCGCTCTATGTCCCGAAGATATTCAAAAAGTTTCGGGGCAGCGCCACCTTGTGGTCAAAAGTTGTAATAAAATGTACAAAAATGCTAATAACTTTTGATTAAATTAGCCTATTGTAATGAGACTGGTCATAATACATTCATTGGCTCATGCCGAGAAGATAGATACCAATTTTGCCATATTTTGCAAACATATCTGTGCTCCATCTTGTTATTTGTTAAAAATCTACTTTTTCAAACTCATCCTAGACCGTTTGTCCGATTTTCACCAAAATTGATCCGTATCGTCTTCAGACCATGCTGACAAATAGTTATGGATTTCGGATTGATAGACAAAACAGTTTTCATATACCACTGCAACAGAGTTGAGCCATGATGCAAAAATTACTCTTGAGGCTGTATCTCTGCAATGCTTTGACATATTGACACCAAACTTTGCATGTGTCATTGTCATCTCAATCTGACTAAACCACATCAGTTTCGTAACAGTGACACCTATTGGTCGAAAGTGATAAACCATTAAACCATTATTATTGACTGTATTTAAAATTTGACTGCTATTTTGCCTAAAATCAACTTAATAGGTCCTTAATGGCTCATTGTTGCAGTTGGCTTGAGACTTCCAGCCATGCTGGCATGTCTTGTCTTCTTCTTTGCGCTTGGCCCCGATAATGGCTGCTTGCAGCTATATTTAGGGGCCAAGCACCGAAGGTGCGGAGGCACCTATTGAAATCGTTAGTGTTCCTATTATTATTCTGCTTCTTCTTCTTTTTCCGCCATAGGAGTCTCTGGCAGCCCATAGAACCGTATGGTAAAAAGTTGTGAAATTTGGCACACTCATAGAGGCCAGTCTGAGCTGTCACTATAGCAAATTTGGTGCCTCTAACTCAATCCCTCTAGCGCCACCACCTGTCCAAAGTTTCACTCATATTTATGCTTATAACTTTTGACCCCTAAGGGCTAGAAACAAAATTCTTTTTTCATCGGATTCCTTGGCTCAAGCCGATTCGATTTCACCCTATGATGTCATTTTCCGGTATGCAAATTTTCCCGCCATTTTGAATTTTCTGAAAAACCTACTTTTTCGAACTCCTCCTAGGCCGTTGCTCCGATTTTCACGAAAATTGAAACAGATCATCTTCAGAGCATGTTGACAAAAAGTTATGGAATTCAAGTTGATTCGTCCAATCGTTTTCAATAAACGCACAAACAAATTTTACGTGGAGGTTGCAAAAACACACTAAAGGCTATATCTCCGCAACGCTTTATCGTATTCAAACCAACCTTGGTACATGTCATCACAAGCATGACTTGAAGCAACATGCAGCGTTTCGGCGCAGCGCCACCTACCTGTCCGGAGATACGAAAAATGCCTATTTTGGCTTATAACTTCTGAACCGTTTATCCAAAAATCATAAAATTGGTCTCATTAGATTCAGGGCGTCATGCCGAGTCGACTGATATCCAATTTTACCATGTCGGCCATTTTGGATGTCGGCCATTTTGAATTATGTGCAAAAATGCTGTATTTTATGAACGCATGAACAGATTGTTATGAAACTTGGTATGGGTCATCACCACGATGCCCTGAAGTAGCCTGAGAAGTTTCGAAACAGCGCCACCTAGTGGAGAATTTTTTTTTTCAAACGCTTATAACTTTGGGTGTGGTTGACATATTTTGATGGGAGTGTGTTTTTTGGTCTCCTGAATCCTTGCCGACTCCAACGATACCAGACTTGCCAGGTTTCGGCATATGGTTTGCGCAGAGTTGTAATTTAGTGCTTAAAAAACATTTGCTGATATCTTCGAAACCGCTAGTCCGATCGAGACGAAACCAGCCTCAGAAGTTCGGAAACATAGGTCGATAGCTATACGCTAATGCCCAAATCTCAAAATATTGATAGTAAGGGGTAGTAAAATCCAATCAAAGTCAGGTGTCAGTCATTTTTTACGTGTTTTTTCATATAAATGTCTATAACTCCAAAACAAAATGAAATATTTTCACCAAACTTGACACACATATGTATGGGCTCACTACGAGGACACATAAAAAAATTGGTGGGATTGTGCCTCTTGGTGGCGCTATAATAAAACAAAACATGAAATTCCCATTGACTTCAATGCAGTATTACGGTTTAAAATGCTAATGCTATAATTTAAGAATGCACTAGTGTATCATTACAAAACTCGGTATGTGTCTTCCGCTCTATGTCCCGAACATATTCAAAAAGTTTCGGGGCAGCGCCACCTTGTGGTCAAAAGTTGTAATAAAATGTACAAAAATGCTAATAACTTTTGATTAAATTAGCCTATTGTAATGAGACTGGTCATAATACATTCATTGGCTCATGCCGAGAAGATAGATACCAATTTTGCCATATTTTGCAAACATATCTGTGCTCCATCTTGTTATTTGTTAAAAATCTACTTTTTCAAACTCATCCTAGACCGTTTGTCCGATTTTCACCAAAATTGATCCGTATCGTCTTCAGACCATGCTGACAAATAGTTATGGATTTCGGATTGATAGACAAAACAGTTTTCATATACCACTGCAACAGAGTTGAGCCATGATGCAAAAATGACTCTTGAGGCTGTATCTCTGCAATGCTTTGACATATTGACACCAAACTTTGCATGTGTCATTGTCATCTCAATCTGACTAAACCACATCAGTTTCGTAACAGTGACACCTATTGGTCGAAAGTGATAAACCATTAAACCATTATTATTGACTGTATTTAAAATTTGACTGCTATTTAGCCTAAAATCAACTTAATAGGTCCTTAATGGCTCATTGTTGCAGTTGGCTTGAGACTTCCAGCCATGCTGGCATGTCTTGTCTTCTTCTTTGCGCTTGGCCCCGATAATGGCTGCTTGTTATTATTCTGCTTCTTCTTCTTCTTCTTCTTCTTCCGCCATAGGAGTCTCTGGCAGCCCATAGAACCGTATGGTAAAAAGTTGTGAAATTTGGCACACTCATAGAGGCCAGTCTGAGCTGTCACTATAGCAAATTTGGTGCCTCTAACTCAATCCCTCTAGCGCCACCACCTGTCCAAAGTTTCACTCATATTTATGCTTATAACTTTTGACCCCTAAGGGCTAGAAACAAAATTCTTTTTTCATCGGATTCCTTGGCTCAAGCCGATTCGATTTCACCCTATGATGTCATTTTCCGGTATGCAAATTTTCCCGCCATTTTGAATTTTCTGAAAAACCTACTTTTTCGAACTCCTCCTAGGCCGTTGCTCCGATTTTCACGAAAATTGAAACAGATCATCTTCAGAGCATGTTGACAAAAAGTTATGGAATTCAAGTTGATTCGTCCAATCGTTTTCAATAAACGCACAAACAAATTTTACGTGGAGGTTGCAAAAACACACTAAAGGCTATATCTCCGCAATGCTTTATCGTATTCAAACCAACCTTGGTACATGTCATCACAAGCATGACTTGAAGCAACATGCAGCGTTTCGGCGCAGCGCCACCTACCTGTCCGGAGATACGAAAAATGCCTATTTTGGCTTATAACTTCTGAACCGTTTATCCAAAAATCATAAAATTGGTCTCATTAGATTCAGGGCGTCATGCCGAGTCGACTGATATCCAATTTTACCATGTCGGCCATTTTGGATGTCGGCCATTTTGAATTATGTGCAAAAATGCTGTATTTTATGAACGCATGAACAGATTGTTATGAAACTTGGTATGGGTCATCACCACGATGCCCTGAAGTAGCCTGAGAAGTTTCGAAACAGCGCCACCTAGTGGAGAATTTTTTTTTTCAAACGCTTATAACTTTGGGTGTGGTTGACATATTTTGATGGGAGTGTGTTTTTTGGTCTCCTGAATCCTTGCCGACTCCAACGATACCAGACTTGCCAGGTTTCGGCATATGGTTTGCGCAGAGTTGTAATTTAGTGCTTAAAAAACATTTGCTGATATCTTCGAAACCGCTAGTCCGATCGAGACGAAACCAGCCTCAGAAGTTCGGAAACATAGGTCGATAGCTATACGCTAATGCCCAAATCTCAAAATATTGATAGTAAGGGGTAGTAAAATCCAATCAAAGTCAGGTGTCAGTCATTTTTTACGTGTTTTTTCATATAAATGTCTATAACTCCAAAACAAAATGAAATATTTTCACCAAACTTGACACACATATGTATGGGCTCACTACGAGGACACATAAAAAAATTGGTGGGATTGTGCCTCTTGGTGGCGCTATAATAAAACAAAACATGAAATTCCCATTGACTTCAATGCAGTATTACGGTTTAAAATGCTAATGCTATAATTTAAGAATGCACTAGCGTATCATTACAAAACTCGGTATGTGTCTTCCGCTCCATGTCCCGAAGATATTCAAAAAGTTTCGGGGCAGCGCCACCTTGTGGTCAAAAGTTGTAATAAAATGTACAAAAATGCTAATAACTTTTGATTAAATTAGCCCATTGTAATGAGACTGGTCATAATACATTCATTGGCTCATGCCGAGAAGATAGATACCAATTTTGCCATATTTTGCAAACATATCTGTGCTCCATCTTGTTATTTGTTAAAAATCTACTTTTTCAAACTCATCCTAGACCGTTTGTCCGATTTTCACCAAAATTGATCCGTATCGTCTTCAGACCATGCTGACAAATACTTATGGATTTCGGATTGATAGACAAAACAGTTTTCATATACCACTGCAACAGAGTTGAGCCATGATGTAAAAATTACTCTTGAGGCTGTATCTCTGCAATGCTTTGACATATTGACACCAAACTTTGCATGTGTCATTGTCATCTCAATCTGACTAAACCACATCAGTTTCGTAACAGTGACACCTATTGGTCGAAAGTGATAAACCATTAAACCATTATTATTGACTGTATTTAAAATTTGACTGCTATTTTGCCTAAAATCAACTTAATAGGTCCTTAATGGCTCATTGTTGCAGTTGGCTTGAGACTTCCAGCCATGCTGGCATGTCTTGTCTTCTTCTTTGCGCTTGGCCCCGATAATGGCTGCTTGCAGCTATATTTATTATTATTATTATTCTTCTTCCGCTCTTGAGTCTATGGCAGCCCATAGAACCGTATGGTAAAAAGTTGTGAAATTTGGCACACAGATAGAGGACAGTCCCATCTGTCAATATAGCAAATTTTGAGTCTCCAATTCAATCCCTCTAGCGCCACCGTCTGTCCAAAGTTGCACTTATGTTTATGCTAATAACTTTTGAACCATAAGGGCTAGAAACAAAATTCTTTTTTCCCTTGATTCCTTGGCTCAAGCCGATTCGATTGCACCCTATGACGTCCTTTTCCGTCATGAAAATTTTCCCGCCATTTTGAATTTTTCAAAAAAGCTACTTTTTCGAACTCCTCCTAGGCCGTTGCTCTGATTTTCACGAAAATTGATCCAGATCATCTTCAGACCATGCCAACAAAAATTTATTAAAATCAAGTTGATTAGTCGAATCGTTTTTGATAAATGCGCAAACAAATTTTACGTAGCAGTTGCAAAAATATTCTTAAGGCTGTATCTCTGCAATGCTTTATCGTATTCAACCCAAACTTGGTACATGTCCTCACGAGCATGACTTGAAGTGATCTGCAGCATTTCAGTGCAGTGCCACCTACTGGTCCGGAGATACAAAAAATGCCTATTTTGGCTTATAACTTCTGATGGGTTTTTCCAAAAATCATAAAAGTGGTCTTGTTAGATTCGGGACATCATGCCGAGTCGATAAATATCCAATTATCCCGTATCACCCATTTTGGGCGTCGGCCATTTTGAATTTTGTCTAAAAATGCTGTATTTTACGAATGCATTAGCATATCGTTACGCAACTTGTTATGTGTCTTCTGCACCATGCCCTGAAGGTGCTCAAAAAGTTTCGGGGCAGTGCCACCTTGTGGTCAAAATGTATAACAAAATTTACACTAAGGCTAATAACTTTTGAATAAATTAACCTATTATGATGAAACTGGTCATAATACATTCCTTGGCTACTGCTGAGAACATAGATATCAATTTTGCCATATTTGGTAAAACGTCCTCTCCTCCATCTTGTTATAAGTTAAAAACCTACTTTTTCAAACTCCTCCTAGGCCGTTTGTCCGATTTTCACCAAAATTGACTCGTATCATCTTCAGCCCATCCCGACACAAAGTTATTGATTTCACATCAATAGATTAAATAGTTTTTGTTTAACACAGCGACGAAGCTGAGGCATGATGCCAAAATGACTCTTAAGGTTGTATCTCTGCAATGTTTTGACATATTGACAGCAAACTGTGCATGTGTCATTGTCACCTCACCCTGACCACACCACATTCATTTGGTCACAGCGCCACCTATAGGTAAAACGTGATACATTATTAATTTTTAACTTTATGTATAATTGTATGTCTTTTTTGCTTCAGCTTATGTTAATAGGTCTTTAATGGTTCATTTTTGCAGCTGGTCACTCCCAGCCATGCTGGCATGTCTCATTTTCTTCTTTGCGCTGAGGCATGATGCCAAAATAACTCTTAAGGTTGTATCTCTGCAATGTTTTGACATATTGACACCAAACTGTGCATTTTTGCAGCTGGTCACTTCCAGCCATGCTGGCATGCCTCATTTTCTTCTTTGCGCTTGGCCCCGGAATTGCTGCTTGCAGCTATATTATTTTTATTATTATTTTATCAAACTGCATAATGCAAGAGGAAATGATTCAAGATTTTGATACAAAAAATAAATAAAACCACATGATAAAATTGGTCTCATTAGATTCAGGGCATCATGCCGAGTCGAATGATATCCAATTTTACCATGTCGGCCATTTTGGCTGTTGGCCATTTTGAATTATGTGCTAAAATGCTGTATTTTACAAATGCATGAACGGATCGTTACGAAAATTGGTATGGGTCATCACCACGGTGCCCTGAAGTAGCCTGAGAAGTTTCAAAACAGCGCCACCTAGTGGATACATATTTTTTCTTCAAACGCTTATAACTTTGGGTGTGGTTGACATATTTTGATGGGAGTAACTTTTTTGGTCTCCTGAATACTTGCCGAGTCCAACGATACCAGATTTGCCAGGTTTCGATGTACGGTTTGTGCAGCATGGTCATTAAGCGCTTATAAAACACTAGCTGATATCTTTGAAACTGCTAGTCCGATCTAGATGAAACCAGCGTCAGAAAATCGGAAACATAGGTCGATATTGATGTGTTCTAGCCCAAATCTAAAAATATTGATAGTAAGGGGTAGTAAAATCCAATTAAAGTCATGTGTCAGTCATTTTTTATGTGTTTTTTCACATAAATGTCTATAACTCCAAAACGAAATGAGACATTTTCACCAAAATTGACACACACTTCTATGGGCTCACTCCGAGGACACACAAAAACATTGGCATGATTGTGCCTCTTGGTGGCGCTATAATTATACAAAACATGTATTTGTCTCTTTTTTGCTTAAAAATTGTCTCCAAATGTCTACTCATTTTTGCAGTTGGTCTGCTGCTAGCTTCCTTGATTGCTTTTGTTGCGCTTGGCCCCGGTAAATGCTACTTGTAGCTATTTTTTTTTCAGCGTTGAATGCATATAAGAGTACCTGCACTTTTAACATCTTGAATGCATATCAGTGTCTAATATGTTGCCATCTGAGTCCAGTATTGAGGACGAGCGCGTCTCATTAGTCAGAGAGCCTGAAATAAGCTTTATGGGTCTGAGTAGCTCTGGAATTATTTTCCGTATCAGCACCAGTGCACAGGCCCTGTGGGGGAAGAAATCGGATTTTCTCTCTCTTGTGCCAATGGGAAGCATCATGGGAAAGCAGCGGAGATTGGATTGTAGGGAGACGGGCTGACGCAGCTGTGGGCGGCTCTTTATATGTGTGTGTGAGAGTTTGAGGACGTGGTGGATGAGGCGGAACGCCATCTGAAATGTGTGTCAATGAAACTGAATTTTGAAATGCTCTAGATGAATAATGTTGAGGTGAGAGGCTCTAACTATTTTTATATCTCCATATTATAATCTTTTCTGAGCTGGTGCATTTCATATGCTTTAGTAGTGTGAATAAGAGAGAAAAGACAAAGTAACATCATGTACAAACGGATATTTTTATCTTGGCTGTGAATTTTTTTGTACTTCTCACAGCATTTTCAGAGGAGGTAGAAATAGGGCCCTATGAAAACCATTTTTAGTTTTTCTAAATTTCATTTTTTCTTTTCTTTTTTCATCACGGAAATCATAGGGCGCTAATATAGAAATATAATTTGATGCTGAAAATTCCAAGTTAAACTCTAAAGTTTTTCCAAACACTTTTGGAATTACAACTATTTACATCCAGACATCCAAGGGCTCGACATTTACCATTTGTCCACTTGTCCGGGACAAGTGGATTTTTTAAAGGGGCAAGTCAAAGAGAATTTGACTTGCCCGACTGGACATTTAGCCTGATTAAAATGTCTAGGGAATCAACACAACGTGAGAATGATTCTGCATTAATTTAGTGTAAGTGGCGATTGCTAATGAATAATAATTATATAATAGCCTATATAATCAACTGACGATAACAAGGTTGTGCTGTTGACGCTCGCACAGCCTCAAGAGGGGAAATGGAAAATAAAGATTAAAAATAAAGATTCAAACGGTTATTAATCAGTCAATGATTCGGATCGCCAGTGTCATGTGATTTGAGCAGTTTGGCAGTTTGACACACAATCCGAATCATGAATCAATACGCAGATTCATAACCGTTTGAATCTTTATTCCAGGATTGAAAACAAACGCGGAAGGGAAGACAATGCTGAATAAAGTCGTAGTTTTTGTTATTTTTGGACCAAAATGCATTTTCGATGCTTCAAGAGACTCTAATTAACCCACTGATGTCCCATATGGACTACTGCGATGATGTTTTTATTCCCTTTCCGGACATGGACAGTATAGTGTGCATACACTTGCATTCGCTCTCGGACTAAATATAAAATATCTTAATTTGTGTCTGAAGATGAACTTACGGGTCTTACGGGTGAGGAACGACATTAGAGCGAGTCATTAATGACATCAGTTTCATTTTTGGGTGAACTAACCCTTTAAGTCACTTACATTTACTGCAATATTGACTGTTTTTGTTCTGTTTCAGTCACGAAAATAGTTCCAAACAAAGATTGATAGCACGTCACAGCAACACTGTTTCATTGTGTTTGATTGTGTTTCATTACTGAATGATTCAGCGTTTTGATTCGAATCGGTTTAGTCAAAGATTCAATGACTCATTCATAAACAACTGCCTCATTCCTGAACGAATCAGCCGTTCAGACTAAATGACTCACTCATTAATGACAGTCACCTGCCGCCACCTACTGGCGGTTTAGTTTTGTATTTAAAAGTCTCATTCTTTCAAACATTTCTTATTTATATATATATATAAAAAATATATATCTAATAACTCGTATATTGCAGTTGTAATTTTTCAGTGTAAATTATTTAATCTGATTGGTAATAGTCCTATATGTCAGGACCACTATGGTCAAAGATTATTGACTTTTAGCATTTAGTTTGGATTGGCGGTCTGGTTCTGTTCTGTACAGCCAAATCAAATTTTGTTTCAATATTGTCCTGTTTGACACTGTGAAGCTGCTTTGAAACAATCGGCATTGTAAAAGCGCTATATAATTAAAGTTGACTGATGATTGATTGATGCTGTGATAGACGTCGTATCCCGACATGATCAGCTGATGTGCGTTTGTCTAACGTGACCTACCAGAACTGACGCTACGCTTGATATAGTGTCTTATTCTAATTTAATTTAGTGATCAAATTTAAGAATTTAAAATGAAAGATGAAGCATATATTTAAAAATATTAAAGGTGTGGTTGCATGCGATTTTACTTTTTTAACTTTAGTTATGTAATGTTGCTGCTTGAGCATAAACAGTATCTGCAAAGTTACAGAGCTGAAAGTTCAGTGCAAACAGAGATATTGTCTTTTAAAGCTACAGCAGTTTATTGCCTACAAAAGCGGCCGGTTTGGACTACAACGAGCTTCTTCCTGGGTTGGTGACATCATAAACCCTTGCTAGTCTCCGCAGATGTGACTTCTGGCCGTAATGGGAAGGGCCGTGGCGTTTCCGGCAACCTGTTCTTGACACTTCAGCCAATAAAAATACAGGAAACTACATTTGGCCATCTAACCAATCTAAGACCGTTGTGATTTTCAGAGGGATGGGCTTCATAGAAGCAGGAAGCAAACGATCCGTTCAAAGGACAGCGGAGACAGCGGTGTGAAATAAAGGTCAAATATAAGAAAAATACGGAGTTTAAAAAAAAGAAGTTTTAAGACATGTTATACTGAGCCCCATAAACACAACCAAGCCTAAGAAAAAAAAACACAGAACCACCCCTTTAACCTTTTTAAAGGTTGAATTATCATAAATATACGGATTTAAATATGTCAAAGCTGATTAGAATACTAATTCTATTTACAAAAATCATTTTTTTTCTAGGCAAGCACATTTTTTTTAATCAGCAAGTGAATGAATGATGGACAAGCACCTGAAAAGGCTTAATGTCAGAGCCCTGAATAACATCGAACTTCCCAGGGAAAACTAGATCCATCCGAAATGTCTTTAGTTTTATGTTTTTAGATGTCTTTAGACTGTGCTACTGCTGTACACGGCTCCACTGATAATAATAGGATCTTTCCAGTTTTGTGGCGCTGTTTCTCGCTCTCAGTGTAGACGGGATGCTAGCTGGTTGAGACGAGTGGATTTTAATAAAGTGAGAGTGGGATGAAAGAACAACATGAGGTGTTTGGAGAGAAAGCAGTGTGTGTAGCGGGAGTCCACTCCTCTCTGCGCCAAATGGCAGGAGTCTGGCGCGAATCACAGCTCCTGTGAGGTGATGTATGGAGGAAAGCTTTCGGGAGGCTGAGACTGAACTGACATGGGTTTAGTTGGCTGGATCGCTTACAATTCTGGCCAATGACTGCTGCGTTTTAGCATTTAAGACGGCACTTAAAAGGGATGGTTCATCCAAAAATGAAAATGCTGTTATCATCGATTCATTCTCTTATCAAAGCACGTATGTGTTGGTACATAAGAGGAGTTATTTAACAGAACATCCATGCTATTTTAACACAGATATTTAGTGAATGTGTTCATCGGCCTCAAAAAGGACGGAAAGTAAAATAGTCCATACAGCTCATACAGTGTTTCCGCTGATGAGAATAAACAGACAACACTTATTTCTTTCCAGTTTGCAAGCTGTGTAAAAATAGTTGTCTCATCAAAGAATGATTGTCAAAAAGGCTTACAAACGCAGTGTTGAATCATTCTAACAAATTATTCCCTGAATTTATCAAAGCGGTTACAGAATTAACATCAACTTGCTGACAATAGTTATATCTTCATGCACTGAGACATCAGTGTAAACCTAAATGCTGTTTTCCTTACACCATTTGAGGGATTTTAAAGCAGCGAAACACATCTGGGTGATCATGTAAAGTGATGAATAAACTCTGCAGGTGTGCGCGCGCGTGTGCGTGTGGTCGTGTGTGAGAGAGAGAGAGAGAGAGAGAGAGAGAGAGAGAGAGAGAGAGAGAGAGAGAGAGAGAGAGAGAGAGAGAGAGAGAGAGAGAGAGAGAGAGAGAGAGAGAGACAGAGACAGAGACAGAGACAGAGACAGAGAGACAGAGAGAATTTTTGAATTTTGAAAAAGACTTTAATACAAATTTTTACATTAAACACTTTTACCAACAGTCAACGTTTTACATTTTACATGTTACCTTTTATACCACAAGAAAATTAACTAAAACTTTTTCCTACATTAGTAGAAAAGAAAAAAATATTTTACCATCAATAACAGTGCACAAAGCCTCATTCTTACACCATTTCATTTCAAAAGTGACAATATCTTCCATGGATCTATAAAAATAAAAATCAATGAGTATTCTAGATTTTACTGTAGCTAAAAACAGAGTATTAATATCTTGATTTACACCCAGTTCTATTTTGTTCTTTCTGCTCATATAGATTGCCAACTTTGCTTGACCTATAATAAAATTTAAACACTGACAAATATATCTATTTCTTCTAACATATCTAAAACCACAAATGAATACATCTATAGTGAAGGTTTCATTAAAACTATAAAATAAATTATGTAATAAACTAAACAACCTTTTCAGTCTAAAACAATCCATATAAGCATGAAACACAGTTTCTCTCTTTGAACAAAAAGGGCATTCTATAGTGACATCAGGATTTAAAACCGAAATAAATGCATTGACTGCTATTGCACCATGTAAAAGTCGCCATTGTATGTCCCCAACTCTTTTACTTAAAGGTGGCTTATACAATGATCTCCATTCTGGTTTATCATCATCACACATTTTTAAAACATTACGCCATGGCGTGTCAACCCTCTTGTTAAGCACTTTCTTGTTAAAAACCAGAACACAAGCTTTATAAAAAGATTTGCCAGTACTTGAAAAAAAACTAAGACACAGGGATTTTCCAGAGCTTAAAAACATTCCTGACACATCATCTAAAACAGGTAAAAGAGAAAAATCAGACAAGACATCTCCTTCATTAGGAACATTTGTTCCTTCACAGTAGTCCAGCAAAAGTTTCAGTTCATCAGAAGTCAGTTTTTTTTTCCATTTTTCTAATAAATGAAAAACAAATCGTCTTGACTTAATGTTCAAATTTAAAGCAACTCTTTCCGTGTTCACAAAGTGTGGCCCTGTCAAATTAACTAGACCCCTCATTGTACATATTTTAGAAGCCACAAGTGTTTCAGTGAGTCCAGGGATTTTACAGTCATTGTGTGTTAATTCAAAACGTGCTCCATATATAAGTGGTTCTTCGAGGAGCCAGTAAAGAGATTTCGAATGTTCATCTCTTTGTACTCTGAACACATTCCACACTTTAAAAATGTTCCTATAAAAAATAGGCATTTCATTAATGTTCAGTTTTGACAAGTCCATCAAGAAAAGATTTCTGTCCATTTCCAGATTTCCAAGTTTTTGTAGTATTCTACATGCAACTACTTTCCAACTTGACGTTATTGAACCATTCAAAAGTCTTTGCAAAAATTGTAAACGAAAAGCTGCTGTTCTACTCTGGAGATGTATCAGTCCCTGCCCTCCTTCTTCTTTGGGTAAAAACAATACACTCTGGGGAACCCAATGTAACTTGTCCCAGAAGAAATCAACCAACGTCGCTTGAATCTGTGCTAACAAACGCATAGGGGGATCTATGCAGGTTAGCTTATGCCATAAAGAGGATGCTACTAAATTATTTATAACTAAGGTTCGACCTCTATATGACATATTAGGAATTAACCACTTCCATTTTTCCAGTCGACCTTTAACTTTTTCAAGAGTTCCTTCCCAATTTTTTTGTACAGTTGCTTCATCTCCCAAAAAAACCCCTAGATACTTAAAACCTCCTCTCTTCCATACTAAACCAGGAGGAAGGGTGAAAACGGTTTTTTTCCAATCCCCTATTAGTAGTGCCTCACTTTTTTCCCAATTAGTTTTAGCAGAGGACAATTTTTTAAAATCATCAAGCACACTCATTAAAACCCGCACATCACTCTGTTGACTAACAAACACTAAAACATCATCAGCATATGCAGAGAGACTTATACTATTTCCAGAATTAGGCAATTTAAAACCTTGTACATTTATTCTCAATTGTTGCAACAACGGTTCAATTGCTAATGAATATAGCATTCCAGAAAGCGGGCATCCCTGTCTCACACCTCTAAAAACTTTAAAAGGAGTGCATAAGCCACCATTAATTTTAAGTATGCTCTCAACATCACTATACAAAACCTTAATTTTGTCTATAAAACTTTTACTAAAACCAAAAGCTTTTAAGGTTTCCCATAAGTATGCATGCTCAACTCGGTCAAAAGCTTTTTCTTGGTCCAGCGAAATCAATCCAATGTTACTATTTGATAACTTAGAGACATCATATATATCCCTAATAAGGGAAATATTATCAAAAATTGATCTTTTGGGGACACAATAGGTTTGGTCCGGATGGATCACCTTATTCAAAATTGGAGATAACCTGTTTGCTAAAATCTTGGAAAGAATTTTATAGTCACTGCACAGAAGTGAAACAGGTCTCCAGTTTTTTATCTCCATGAGGTCTCCTTTTTTTGGAAGGAGTGTCAGGACTGCTCTACGGCAACTCAAAGGTAGAAGACCTTCATCTAAACTACCATTGAGTACTTCTAAGAGGTCCTCCCCTACTACTTCCCAAAAACATTTATAAAAGTCTATTGGTATGCCATCAATTCCAGGCACCCTTCCGGATTCCATGCTCTGAACAGCCTTATGCAGTTCTCCCAGGCTAAGCGCACCCGAAATAGCCGCATTAGCTTCATCAGAAACCTTTGGTAAATCCTTAAAGAAGACGCTCTCATTATTACAATCTGGTCCTGATTCACTTCTGTATAGCTTCTCATAGAAACCAATTGCCCTTCTTCTAATTACTACAGGATTGGACAATATCATCCCTTCTTCAGACCGTAAGGCGTGAATGATTCTTTTTTGTCCATTTTTCCTTTCAAGACTAAAAAAGTACTTCGAAGGTGCATCCATCTGGTCAAGACTTACAAATCTTGACCGGACCAACGCCCCCTGTGTTTTAACCCCTAATAATTCTGCCAATTGATTCTTTTTTTTAGAAAGAATTGTCAAATAACTTTGTTGTTTTGTAGATTCTGCCAATTCCTGTACTCTAAAAATGTCAGCCTCTAAGTCTTTCATTGACTGATTTAAAAACTTAGTGCTGTTATGAGCATACTGCTGACAAAACTGTTTAACTTGTACTTTTCCAAAATCCCACCATTTTTGTACTGATTGAAAGGATTCTTTTTTTGTTCGGTAATCGGCCCAAAACAATTTAAAAGTACAAATAAAATCCTTATTATCTAACAAAGTTAAATTAAAATGCCAGTAGGCACTTTTAGGCTTGACAGAATTTAACAAAAAAGAGCATTGTACAATGCAATGATCCGAAAAACCAACAGGAAAAATACAACAATTTTTAAAAATACCAGCATGATGCTTAAAAACATAAAATCTATCCAATCTTGCCAGAGATAAAACATTGTCACGTGCATGTGTCCAAGTATATTGTCTTTTATCTTCATGAAAAAAACGCCACACATCACTTAACTCATGCTTATTGATTATTTGAATAAGACGTTTTCTTGAAGGCATATGGGGTTCAATGTGATTTCTGTCACAATTACTCACTGTACAGTTAAAATCACCCCCCAAAAACAAATAGTCATCATCAGAAACATCTTGTAAAACAGAACATAGTGTGTCTAAAAACAACATCCTATCAATTGTTGAGTTGGGGACATACACACAAATAAAAACAAAATTATAATTCTCCACTTGTGCTCTCACTTTTAAAAGTCTACCCTTTAAGAACTCTTCAACTTGATACGAGATTGGATTAAAGGTTTTTGCAAATAATATTGCTACACCTCCACTTAAAGTTGTGTTGTGGCTGAAAATAGATAAACCTTCCCATTCCTTCATCCACTCCTTTACATTTTTCACATCACTATGCGTTTCTTGAATCAAAGTAACATCTATTTTTTTCTGTTTGATAATTTCATACAGCTCAGCTCTTTTCCTGTAATCCCTTGCACCATTAACGTTTAAAGAGGCAATCCGCACTTCAGCCATACTAAAATAAATAAACAAACAAAAAAACACAAGCAACCCAAGGTTGCCAATATTCTTAGTCTTCATTTTCATTTAAAACTATGCCAACCTTCCTCACAATTTTCTTCAAACGGTACATTTCCTTATTTGAAAGGCAACCTTCTGCTATTAGGCTTTTGGCTTTATCATGGAATTGTTTCAGATCAGGGAAATATTCCTTTACAATCACACCTCTTTTGTTTTTTGTGGTATTGAGGAACCGTTTTATGTCATCAACATCATAGCTTCTGTTTATGCATTCAGTCTGTGACAACACTGTACTTGAATCAGACATTTCACTTTCACTTTCTGACTCTTTCTGATCTTCAAACACACCTTTTTTAAAACACTTCGCGCTACTGATCGTTTCAACATTCCTCCTTTTTTTTGGTACTTTGAACGTCATCTCTGCTTCTAACTCGGACACATCCTCTTCTACATCACTGTTCAACAATGGTTCTGCAAATACAGGGGTTTCTGAAGTATCCCTACCTTCATTCATTGACTCCGTTGAGGTCGATCCAGCCGCCACAGGCCCCGTAACAGATGTTCCTTCACCAGCAGTTTTATCAGCGGTCGGCACTGCTTCGGCCGAACCGACCTCAGACGGCTTTACAGTACGCTCCTCATGTACAGCATCCTTACTACCTTCATTTGCGTTAGTTTTATCGGGACATGAACGGATTAAGTGGCCCGATTTACCACATCCAAAACATTTCATTTTGTCAGTAGTCACAAACACTACATATTCAAAATCGTCCACACGAAAATTTAGTGCCAAGTCTAATTCAGCGTCATCTTTGATTATCATGAAAGCGAATCTCCTAAATGAAACAATATGCTTCAGTAAAGGAGACTCGCACCCAATTGCAATCTTTTTGATCGGCGAAACCAACTTTCCATAACGTGAAAGCGCTTGTGTCAAAATATCATCACTGAGGAACGGAGGGATATTTGATATTGTGACTTTTTTGACGGTAACAACAGAGGCAAAACAGGTGTAAGTGCTTCGTCAATGATTATACCACGCGCAACCACCTCGTTTGCCCTTTCCACCGAATTCAAAAAAATCACGGTCGCGCCATTCATTCTGGATGCAGAGAGAATATTTTGATGACCAACCACTTCTCCTACACCCAGACAGCAAACCTCCACACTCGCCACGGATACTATCTTAACTCCGTGACGCCGTGTGAGGAAATCAATCCCAGTCCCACCCTGAGCTGCCATGCTTTCTAAGAAAGCAGGCAGCACAAACAAACAACACACAAGATAAATACTAAAACAAATAAACAAACTAAGAAAAGAAGAAAAGAAAGAAAGAAACACACATAAGAAGAGCAAATACACGCGCTCACACTCACTGCTCGCACACACTCCACAAACGCCACGCATGCGCAGAGAGAGAGAGAGAGAGAGAGAGAGAGAGAGCGCAATCAACCAGGATTAATCAACCAAGCATTTCCATTTAGCTGTTCTCATACTTGCCATTTTTCCAGTATACCCTCTTTCTTTTTATTTATTTATTTTATAAAAAAATTTATCAAGTGCAGTATGTCACAAATTAGTTTTTTGATGGTGCAAAAAGGTGTAACGGGTAAGTTTACAAACAGAATAGTAGTCCATAGATGTCTTTCATCCTAACCAAAATTCTTGTGGGGTAAGATCTTGATCTCCGCAATCAATATCACATATCTACCACATTTGGTAAATAATACAATCATTTTTATATTGCAAATGACCAATGCATTAAAATATATAAATAAGTAAAATGGTAGTAAAAGTAAGGAAAATATATGATACTCAGAAAATAAAAAATGAGACTCTTTCAATACTCACACAAAAAACACATGTACATTTACACATCTATTTGCCATATTCTTAAATAAGAAGTAAGCAATATGTTAACTTAAAGGCGTAGTATGTAATTTTTCACCTCTAGAGGTCGCAAATTTTATATATAAATCATGGGTGTCGTGGTCTTCACCTCTACAGCTGGTGGAAAATAATCAGACGGGACCCGGGCAGAAATCATAATCAAAAATAAGACTAACTGTGTCGAGCTGGAGAACAATGATTCATTTTCTGTCCATCAATGATCCAAACAGTTGCTCACCGTCTTATAAAACACATCATATATTAAAGCGGCTTTGGTGTTTACATGGTTTCACAGAAATCGAGCGGGTATGATGCAGTTCAATATGGTTAAAATTGCTTATTCTTGGAAACATTTGCGATAATGTAAGTACACAAGTACAACAAAATATATAACATTGTTCTAGTGGTTTTTGGATATTTGAATCCCAAAATCTTACATATTGTACCTTTTAAAAAAACTAAAAAATCTATATTTTGCACAAAAATATACAAATGAACTGACTAAATTTGATCTGAAACCTAAGTTACTCAATATTAACTATTATAAACAAGATCGTATTAAAGGGGTCATGCAATGGTACATGTACTTTTACAATTTGATTATACACCAATATTAATGACTCACCCTAATGTCGTTCCTCACCCGTAAGACCTCCGTTTATCTTCACACATTTTAAAGGGGTCATATAATGGTACATGCACTTTTACAAGTTGATTATACAGCAATGTGTGTTGGTAGTGACTGTACACAACCATCCTTTAATGATAAAAATCCATCAAGTTTTTTTTTTTAAATCTCCTTATATGTTTTCCCCTGTCTGAAATCAAGCCGTTCGATGTGTGACATCACACGACCGGACACCACTCCCACGACTGTTGATTGACAGCAGCGTTTCAGCTCAGACCCGCCCGCCATTGTGGATACGCTGGAGCAGAATGGCGTCTAAGCGATTGTGGTGTTCTGCTCTTGGGTGTAATAATGAACACAGCAGCCATTTTGATGTCGATATATCTGATATATCGAATTGATACGGTTGAACTTGCACAGATGTGTCCTGAGAGACTCGCATTGTCAAACTTTCTCCTGTTGTCTAAGCAACGCTTCACACTCAAAGCACAGAACAGAGGAGGCGGGGTGCGCAAAGCTCATTAGCATAAAAGGCACATGCACAGAAATGGCTTGCTGAAAACAGAGCTGTTTTTCACCAGGTTAAATGAGTGATTTCTTTGAAAACTAAATAGAATTGTTAATTAAAGTATATTACAAAGTTTTAATTTAGACACTAAAGAATCATATTAACTTGTACAAAAAAATGGCATTATATGACCCCTTTAAAGTACTTGCTCTATGGCCATGTCCATGCTATACTACACTTCATTTTGATATAAGTTTCAGATGGAAATAGTCACATCATGCTAATATTCAACCATTTGCAGTTGTGGGATGAACCAAATAGACTCAACGTACACAAACAATCACAGTACACAAAACACATGCTCTTCTTGAAAGCTACCATTGGCTAGACTTCCCGCTCACTTCGTCCCTGTTATTTACTGTTCCCATAAAAAGTGTCCTCTGCAGACCTTGAAACTCAGACAGCCGTCCATTAGCCTGTTTGTCTGAGGTTTGAGCCCCTATCAATGAGCGATCCATGTGCAAATAGACCTTTAGAAATGATAGATTGTTTTGAGGCCGAAGCCTAGTGCACCCCTAGGGTGAGGCCGACCTAGCAGGTATGAACACACATGCTCTTACAATGCCTTTATCAGACTGACAGCTGTTTTTTTGTATTATTTCATTTCTGTCACACTCGGTTCATGTGAGTTTAGCTGGTGGCTGTTTAGTCTCCCTTCTTCCCTTGCTTTTCAAGCTCAAACCATCCCCATTATTTAAAGCAGGGGTGTCAAACTCAGTTCCCGGAGGGTGAGTATTGTGCAAAGTTTAGCTCTAACCCTAATTAAACACACCTGGACCAGCTAATCCAGGTCTTCGGGATTACTGGAAGCGCCCAGGCAGGTGTGTTGGAGCTAAACTCTGCAGGACAAGTGATTTAGGGTGGTTTTACACCTATAGATCGTTTGTTTTGTCCCGAAACATGGATGCAAATGTAGCCACCATCCCTGCTGTTAAAATATATACTACAGGGCTCTAGGCTCATTCTTCCCTCTGGTTGCTCTGCTGCAACTTACTTTCTCAGTTGGTCACACTGACTTTTATATTAAAGGGTTAGTTCACCCAAAAAATTAATTTAAGTTAAATTAAATTAAATAAAGTAAATTCTGTCATTAATTACTTACCCTAATGTCGTTGGAGACCCATAAGACCTCCGTTCATCTTCAGACACAGATGAAGATATTAGTGTTGAAACCTGATGGCTCAGAAAGGCCTTCATTGACACCAATGTTATCTCCTCTCTCAAGACCCATAAAGGCACTAAAGACGTCGTTACAAAGCCCATCTCACTACAGCGGCTCTACAATCATTTTATGAAGCGATAAGAATAGTTTTTGTGCGCAAAAAAAACCCCTAAATAGCGACTTGTATAGTAGTGGGCCGATTTCAAAACAAAGCTTCAAACGGTTATGAATCAGTGAATTCATTTACAACACGTCAATTCATCCACTTCTCCTTAAAATACATGAAAGTAAGTGGCCGGTAAAGTGGGAGAACAATAGAGTGTACTTTATAGTTACCTACACAATGTGTATATGAATGTATCACGTCATCAGTGGATTGTAACCATTTGGCTAGTACTTGTGCATTTAAATGTGTGAAATGTAAAATATACCTTATGTGGTTGAAAACACTGAATAGTTGTCATCAAGTGTTGAGCGCGAAGCTGAGCGAGAAGTGGTCTCAGCCAAAGCGCGAAAGCATTATGCACTCGCGCCAATGCGACTGTGTGAAAATTTTAACTCGCACATTATCAAAAAATAATCGCATTTGTGACCATTTTGCTCTCAGTCTAGAGCCCTGTACAGCATTCGTATTAATAGTGCATTAAATTCTATACGGATGTTAAAACGCAGCTACAGCAGGAATCAAGGCTTCATCGGGACAGCATTCTCCTATGGAGAGGTCCAATTACACAACATTTTAAGATGAAGAGGTGCTCTTTTGGATTTTAACTGTGCTCGCTCACGGAATCAGACATGACTGCATTTTATATCTCACATTTCCTTTTATGAATTATGAGACCATTTGGTTAATTGGTCCGTTGGGTCGGATTGCTTTCACACCTCAAGCAAACCGCTCCCCCCTGAGTTTGTTTGCAATTGGGCTCGGTCTCGGAGCGATTGTTTTGGCACAGCTCTGAGCATGATTGCCGCGTTCACATATGCCTAAACCAACCGAACCAAGAGAGAAAACACACCAGTTTCTGAAACAAATTCTCAGGTGTGAAAGCTCCCTTAACTCTTTCCCCGCCAGCATTTTTAAAAAAAGTTGCCAGCCACTACCAGGACAATTTTCACAAAAATTGAAAAGCCCATAGAATATTTAGTTTAATGTATATCTGAGCATGCCGATTATATTCATAAAACACCTGTTTTATTCTAGCTTCATGCATTCCTTTTTTTATAATAAAAGCTACATTTTGAACAAAAAACTGAGAAAATCACGTATTTGTGAAAGACTGTCTCCAGATCAGATTCAGAGATGATCAAACACAGATGGAGCAGATCGAGTCCATCAACACCATTAATGCTTCAGTCCTGTAGCTCGTCCTGGGTCCACGTTTCATTCACGAACGACCACTGTCATCTTTGGCTTGGCTTGCTCAGTCGGGACCCGTCTTACTCAAGTGTGTTTTGATCAGGAGATTCAGTGCTCATTCAGAAGATGCATAATAGCGCCCCCTAGCATCTGACATTGGAAACATGGAACATTCCGTGTTTGTCCTGGAAGCGTTTTCTCACAAATACCGGAAGATTTCAGGTTTGGTGGGGAAAGAGTTAATGTTAGTTAGTTACCCCAACAAAGAAAGTTCTGTCATTTACTCAGATTAAAAGTGCACTATGTAGTATTTTTGCAGTAAAATATCCAAAAACCACTAGGCCAGTGCTATATATTTTTTTCAGTTGGGTACTTACAATATCCCAAATGTTTCTAACTATTTGTAAATTGTGAGAAAATTGCTATTTTAACCAATGACCCGGGACGTGTCAGCATAGCATTTGAGGGAGTCGCCTGTCACTTGCGTCATATCTGCGTTACCCGTTTTATTTGTGCACCATTGGCAGTGTGAACCATGTTGTGAACATGTCACAGCAGCGCCGAGCGAACGCACAGAGGAACGTCATAACATCATTTTAAACACACTTAAATGTATCTGATATGATAAAAAGAGCTGTTTTACCTTATAATCATGACCGGAAATACTGCAGACACCCGGCGACTGTGTCCCGCCCCGTCATAATAAAAGTCTGCATGCCGTGTGTTTGTGTAACAATCACTCCAGCAGCCGTGCTCAGCTCCACAACACTCGGTCCTGCTCTGCTTCACACTACAGTAACGTTAATAACCACATCCATCAACATGATTTCTGCCCGCGTCCTATTTTCCACTGGCTGTGAGGTGAAGACCACATTTCCCAAGATCCTGCGCTCACACTTGGCGTCATCAGACTACACCTTTGTTTTGAATAGCCGCCCTCCAGTGGACGGAAAGTTGCATAGTGCACCTTTAATGTTCTTACAAACCCATATGACTTTCTTTTATCTCTCTCCATGAAACACAACACATTTGAAAGAATGTTTAAAGCTATTGTCCATACAATGGAAAGCATGATAAAAGAAAGACTCAAAAGATATAACTCTTGAATCATATTTGTTCGTCTGCATGTTACAACCCTACACGTGAGAGCCAGTTGTGTTGGGCATCGCAGTCAAACCTGCCATTACGTGTCCTGATGCACCATGTTTCCAAATGTTTGAATATTAATATTAAACAGATGCACTTGCTATTTAAAGAGAGAGACTTGTGTTGACTCACTGAGGTTGAGTTGGATTTATCCCCATCTTGTTGGCTCAATGAAAGCAAACAATTAAGGTTAAAAAGTCTTCTTAGTTTTGTTTAAAGCTATTTGTCAGTTCTGTTTACATTAGACAAGAAATCTTGGACAAAGAAATAGTTGTAACCCTCTTTGATTTTGAATTTTGTGGCTAACCACCAAGCCACTGTGCAAACACTGGCTGCCACTACACACACACACACACACACACACACACACACACACACACACACACACACACACACACCACTTCCTCTGTTCTTATCGTTTTTATCACTTTTTAAACTTTATCCTACACTTCTCTAAGTATACACCCTTCCATCTCTCACTCCCTCTCTCTCTCTCCCCCTTTCTCTCCTCCTTTGCCAACACCCACGGACGGACCACATCCATACTCAGTTGACAAGAATGCACTGAGTGTGGAGCGTTTAGGAGCAAGTACAACCGGTCCCCCTTTCTCTCTCTTTTCCCGTGCGTTCGTCCTCTTCCCACATAACTCCTGGAATCACTTCAGTTTGACTCACTATGGTGCTGGTCAAAGTGAGACCGCTGTCTGGCCAACCCCCTCCATTTGACATGCTCACCCACTCACCAAGTCACACACACACACACACTCATCCAGCTTGGTCCCCGAGGGTCCCTTCACTTCCCGCTCTACACGTCCCTCCAGCATTGTGAAACGGGAGCGCCATCCCAGTTGTCTACAAACCAATAGGAATGTTTGGCTACCAATTCTTCTAATGTTTTCAAGATGGCTTCGACTCTTATAAGGAAATCCTCCCCAGTTTAGTAGCCATTTGAAATTCCTGCTCCTATTTTACAGCGAAGGAAGTGTTTTCTGAGTCACAGGGCGAGAGCCAGTTGTGCGCCCCAGTCTGTCTGAGGCGAGGGAGATTGGAGGAGCGCGTGCGGGGTTAGCCGTCAGTACATGAGGATTGTATAAGGTGTTGAGGCTCTTGTGATAGTCTTTCTTGAACTACACATCTAACATCTGTTTTCTATAAAAGATAAAGAACAGAGGACTCAATTGACTCTTACAGGATGTTTTTACTTGGTAAGTCAAAGTGAGACTTGTTTCCTCACTGCCAAAATACTTTTTTGCTTCTCTTCTGATGACCGTAGTGTGTGTGGTTTGCATGGCATGCAATGGTTACTAAACCAGGGCAGTTTTTGCTCTAGGACCCTTACCTCTCACTAGGCACTTCCATTTATTACCGTAGGGGCAATTAAGTGATTAATGTACGATTTGGTCTCTTATTGTTGGCTATTCCGTTATTTTGGATCATTGTAGGTTTGATGTCAGTCAGCATACTCTCCCGAATTGCTCAGAACTGTTCCAGTAGTATCTTGTGTTAAAGGACAACTCCGGTGAGAAATGACCCTATAGGGGTAATTAACAGATGGTTACCGAGTAGATCTTTCTGTGGGATGCCTTTTCATGAAATCGAATGTAAAGAGTTTTCTCTCTAAAAAAAGATTAGCTTATAGCGCTTGTCAATGGGACACAGGGTAGACACCACTAACAAGGCTCAAAATAGCCTCACACTAACACGGCAGCATAATGAGGGCCCCTACGTGCAAACTGGAGGATTAATAACTTTGTAAATGGACAAACAGTTTAATAAGAAGATACTTTATAAATATAGTACATTACACGTATACAGACGGCAGCCATCTTGGAAAAAAGTCTCGACAAGTCGAGCCACGAACGCTGTGCGACTGGTCCGTTGTTTCCGGAAGAAAGCTAGTCAACCATATATTTTAATAAACAGATATAATTCATGCATTTACATGTAATTAGATTTCACAAACATAATTCCTATCGACCAGCTTACTTAGCACAGCGTTCGTGGCTTGACTCGTCGAGACTTTTTTCCAAGATGGCGCCTGTCCATGAACGCGCAATGGACTGTCTTTATAAAGTATCCTCTTATTAAACTGTCTGTCCACTTACAAAGTTCTCAATCCTCCAGTTTGCATGTAGAGACCCTCATTATGCTACTGTGTTAGTGTGAAGCTATTTTGAGCCTTGTTAGTGGTATTAACTAGCGATTTAATGTTACTTACCCTGTGCCCCATAGACGAGCGTTATAAGCTAATCTGTTTTTAGAGATAAAACTCTTCATTCGATGTTCATGAACACGCTTCCCAGAGAACGATCTACTCGCTAACCATCTGTCAATTACCCCTAGGGTCATTTCTCACCGGAGTTGTCCTTTAACCACTTCTAGACTCTTTTAGACTCAGGGATAAGCTATAATTCAAGTTAAAAAAAAAACTTCTTTCAACTCTGCTTTCAACTGTTCTGTGGTACGATTGCATGGTTAATATGAGCAATCCAAGCAGCGAGTCCAAACTGACGATGTCATGTCTAAGTGTTACTTACATGCGTTTTGACACAGGCCTCCGATCAGTTATTGCCCTCTAAGGCTCGACTCCACCAATGGAATACAAACTGCTCAACTTTCATCAGATCAGTGTAAAAGAGCAAGTTTACCAACACCCCAGACCGGCTCAGCCCACAGAGCGTCTGGTTTGGATGAGGCCATGCTGTTCTCACTCATCTCTCCAGTTTTTGCCATTCCTATGACAACAGCCCCATCGACCGCCTCCCTCTGAGCTGACTGGGAGCTGAATGAATCTTCCTGCCTCCGTTAATGTGTGGCAAGGCCATGGCATCCTCTGTGGCGGCACATGAGATCCAGTTTGTACACACAGGTTGTGCCAGGACCCCGCTGGCTCTGTCATGCCTGTGGGTGCGTGTGTGGATCCCAAGGATTCGTGGATGAGTGTGTTTATGTGTGGCAGTCCAAGTGTGCTTTTTAAAATAATATAATAGGATTAATCTCCATTGCTGTAAGGGATCGGCACAGATTAGAAGGCACATGATCTGATTTTTCTTAAGCCTTCTTGGAAGCACCAGACTGGCATTACCTAAGATGTAAACATTATTAGGTCAGAGAAAACAGATTATTAGGCTGGCTTAGCTGAGAAGAGCTACGTCTTCCTTTTAATGACTTGCTAAATAAATACTGTCCAAGCCCTGGACTGTGTTCTCATGCCCTACACTCTCAGAAAAAAAGGTACAGTGGAGGTACAATTTTGTAGCCTGACAAGCCAGAGCCACATCAAGATGTTTGGTCTGGAAACTCACCATTGACAGCTCAATCTGAGGAGCGGATAAACGGTTGTCTTTCAAACTCCCTCTGCACGCGATAGGATAGCGCTACACCAACCAGAGCAACGAAGGGGAATTGGAGCTGGTTGACAGATTAAACTTTCGCCGTATCCGGTCGACAAAACTCTGAACACATCTTCCCTTCTTAAGAATGACTTCAGTGCCGTTCTTTGTTCTTTTCTCAGAGAAAAGCTTAACTCCAAGTCTTCCAGAGTCGCGGTCAAAGCTGATTCGAAAGGCCGCTCGCCAGTATCTGTGTTTACTAGAAGCACGCAAACGCAACTCGGCCGTCATTATGGCCCCGCCCACCGACTCTATACACGATGAGATTGGCCCGACCAGAGTTTAATTTTTACAGCTCAGAAGGGTATTGAGAGTTGCTAGACGACACTCACGGCAGATTATATTTGCTGCCGCTAGGGTGCATCTACATTTCTAGGCTAACAATTTTGTTCCTTGGGGAACAAAACATAACCTTTAACGGTACACAATTGGTCCTTAGGGTACAATTATACCATTGTTTTCCTCAGTTCGTTCATAGTGAGCCGCTGTCCTGCAGAGTTTGACTCAAACCCTGAAAGACGTCTATAGACGCTCTTATTGAGAATTAACAGATGTTTAGATGTTGATGTTTTATTGAAAAAGTTTGGTCACCATTATGGAGATCAGTGTTTCCTTTAGTGTGGCAGTTTGACTTGGATTTTTAGGTATGTTTGTTACAGTGTTAACAAAACACATAATTGTTTAAAACAAAAGAAGCCATAAACATCATGGTATCATGAAGAATAAAGTTTGACTAAACTCATCACTGAATAAATAATAATAAAGAATATTCACCAACAATACTTATTTGCCACAGATTGATTTTGAAAACTTTCTAAAGGGGGAAAAGTTTACACACACAGATATCAAGAATCAGCTTATGGATCTCAGCAATGGTGACATACTTAATGCTGCAATGCATGCTGGGAGCCATGAATTTTATACTGTGGTGGCTTGGTAGGGTTAGAGCTAAACTCTGGAGGACATCAAATCTCTAGGACTGAACTTGCCTACCCCTGACTTAGAGTTACAAAAATTTACCCTTAAGGGTACAGCCCCAGTGACGGCCACTTGTACCTTAACAGGAACAATTTTGTACTTTTTTTTTTTTTTTTTTTTTTTTTTTTTTTGACAGTGTAGATCCACTCTAGTGCCCAGTTTTGTTGGTAGCCACCCCTGGTCGTGTGTCTTTGATCTGCCCCATGTTTTGGTACATCCCACAGTTGTCTAGTTGGATACCGTGGAGGGTAGGGGAAAAAAAAGAGTGGGTGGCTGTCCAAAGTTTGTAATTACTCCTCCTCCTAGATCCTAAGAAGGCCACTTCCATTTCCCTCCACCTACAGCTTCCGGGGCGCGTATCTGTCATGGGATAAACTGCACATTTGAGTGTGTATTAGTGTTTTTGTCTTCTGTGATAACACGTGATTGCCTGAATGTCCATGTTTTGCTCTGTTGCATGGATGGCTTGCACTCAGAGGAGGCATCTGGTAACCTTGGACTTGCACTGTCCATGTGTTTTATTTGGAGCCTTGCCTGTTCAATATTGTGTGTTTGGCTGCATGAGTAAAATATTAGCTCATAAGCTGGTGTATTTGTGAGATCAGACACACATGAACATTTTCGTAAGCCTGCAAATATTTGTAGTTGACACTGGCGGTCAATAATTCAGTTTGTGTGTTGTACATTATTTCATCACTGAATGAAGGTTATAATGAAACGATTATATTCCAGAGTGATACTTTTCACTATTTGCAAAAAGTCTGGTCCATTTTGTAGGTTATTTTAGTCAAAGACACAAATTGCCATTAATTCAGGGTGTTTTCCACCGTTGGCCTGAGATGCTGATGGGCTCTAGTATCCCTGGAAGCCTAAATAGGTGTGGATTATCCCCTGCATAAACTCAATCTAGCAGCCTGGTACCTCGAATCAGGCAAGAGTCTTGTTTGGAGCTTTTGATTTATAATTGTTGTGTTTAGTATGTGTGTTTAGTTAGTGTTTATGTGTGTTCTGTGCAAGCCCATCTTGTGCCAAACAAGAATTTACTGAGAAATGTATTTTAACACAGTGGCTAGAATTTGAGCATGTTACTGTAGGACGTGTGTCTGTCATTCACACTCAAGTTCTACTATATTGGCAAAAGTTTTGGGACGCCAATATATATTTACATGCACATTAACTTTAATGACATCCCATTCTTAATACGTATGGTTTAATATAGAGTTAGCCCACCCTTTGCAGCTCTAACAGCTTCATCTTTTCTTGGGAAGGCTTTCCACAAGGTTTAGGAGTGTGTTTGTGGGAATTTTTGACTTGAACTAAAGGGTCCAACCCCTGAAAAACAACCCACACCATAATCCCACCTCCACCAAACTTTACACTTGGCACAATGCAGTCAGGCAAGTCACTCTGTGATTTTACGTGGCCTGCCATTTCGTGGCTGAGCTGATGTTGTTCCCAATTGCTTCCACTTTGTTATAGTACAACTAACAGTTGACCATGGATTATTTAGTTTCAGGCCATCCTTAAAAATATTCTTGTTTGCCGTAACCCGACCGACCCTGTCAATTTAGGGCCGACTCAATTTTTTATTTTTTTTCCCTTTTAGTCCGACCGACTTGCCGGTTGTAAATTGGCTTTAAGACCGACCAATTTCTTTTTTTACTTTTCAAACAACTAATACAACAGTAATAAAATATGAATTATATTTTAGTAAGTATTATAAATGTATAAATTGCCTGGGCCATACAAACGAAGGCTACGTTCTTTCGTTTATAGAAAACCCCGTGACGTCATCTATGTTTACACTATGGTTAGCGGATGTCACACTATGGCCAGCACGTGCGTTCGTTTCGGCCATGGTTTCGGCTCGGCTCATACTCTCATTCACTGTAACGTTTTAAAGCCCTGTCGGAGATTTCGCCGTGTGACAGGAGTCAGGACCATGGACACGTTACACACACCAGGCAAGTGCACTGCAGAGGGGAGGGCTTTGAGCCCCTGTCCTTTTTGAAAATGAATCAAAAGTGCCCCCTCAACATTTATCATTACTATATTGTGGCGAATAAAACAGATTTTGAATTATAATTAATATAACAACGTGTACAAAACAGTAACAAATGGTGGAAAAGCCGTTTATCTGGTCTCTGTCAGTCTGAAATGTCGTTGTCATAACGCGTTGCTATGGGTAGCGGGTGTTCTGCTCGACCCCAGCGCGTGGTGGGAGCGGCGGCACTGGTTGTAACTTGAAAAATAATGCTTTATGTATGGTTCTGTCGATGGATACACGTGCACTACAACAGCGATAATAAAAGAAACCGTGGGCAAAACGGTCTATCTTTGTAAACTGTGTTCAGTGCATGCGAGTGCTGCCGTATGACCAGTCATTTTCGGCATCATCACTCAGTATATTCGCCAGAAGACGCGAATGAGAAGAACCCTCTGCAGTGAGAGAAGATCTGTCTCTCTGCGCAGCGCGCGCACGTCTCACAGCGTGCAAATATTGAGTTCTTTCAAGTCTTGCGTTTGAACAGATAAACTCTCACAAAAAGTATGTCAACATGTCGATCTTAATGAGTATCCATCAGACAGTCTGTATATGCCTTAAGAGAACTTTATACAGTTGAGAAAGACGATGCATATCTCTGTATTAGGTCTTAAAGGGGCAGTAGCCTTTACTGCTCTCTGTCAAACAAAAGATAAGGACTCACTCACTGCTCTTGATTAAATAGCTGGTTATAGACTTAATTAATTGAATTCATAAAAACAACTTTTTGCTTTTTAATATTCAAATGCACTAGTCTGTATCACCAGATGCGTTGGTCTGGCAAGAAGTGGAAGCCACTTCAGAGACACAGATAGTTGCGTGTTCACAATAGAGCGTAAAACGACCCCTTTTTACACAATCGAGCGTAAAAATAAGAAACATATCACGGGAAAATACTAAAACGGGAAGACAGCGGGAAAAGAGCTAAAATACGTGAGAAACCCGGAAAAAAAGGGAGGGTTGACAGCTTTGAGTCAATGACAGCTAGCGGTGGTTGGACCCTTTTCTTAAAGAATGCACCTGAAATTTATGCAATAAACATGTTTTTGACAAATATTTCAATTTGTTTGTGGTCTATATAGCCTGCAATTAGCCTACACGCCCGAAGGCACGGCTTGAAGACCCAGTCAGTGATGTCACGATATGCCAATTTGTTTAAATTCATACCTACGTAATCACCATCACCAAAAATGTACTTTTTTTTTTGTATTAAAATTTGAAAAAAAAAAATATAGACCTACCTACCGACCCTTTTTAAAAATTTTTTTACTGTTACTGCAAACCAAAATATTTTTAAGGATGGCCTCATGAATGAACTTATTGCACAGGTGGCAACCTATCACGGTACCACGCTTGAGTTCACTGAGCTCCTGAGAGCGACCCATTCTTTCACTAATGTTTTGTTAAAGCGTCTGCATAGTGCTTGGTTTATACACCTGTGGCCATGGAAGTGATTGAACACCTGAACTCATGATTTTATTTAATGTCTGATAACGTGGATACATTTATAGAGGTAAAAATCACTTTGTCGCACCATCAAAATGGTAGTGCAATTAAAACCTTACTTAATCAGTGCGTCTTTTTCTATCTCCATTGCTCTAAGTCAATTATTTATATTTGTCTAGCTAAATACAGGCAATTGTTAGTGTTGATATAATTATAGCAGCTATTACAAAGAGGTTCACAGTGAAAGCTCAGAAAGTACTCACCACATTTGAAGTCACTATAAAATGTCCTTGTGTAATTATGATGCAGACTAAGGCCAAGACTACAGGATTTACGATGTCAGACTGAAGATGTCGAGTCAAAGGTTAAAATGCTGATTTACCAAGGCTGTAAATTCTGTATCAAGAGTTAGCTTGTTTAGGTCAGGCTTGCGAAGACCTCATCATGCTAATATTCTCTTCAAATCAGTGGCTGAGAATGTTTTTGCACATTGTTTGTGACCCAGAGAAAAAATACAAAACATGGAGACTTTGTCAAACTGATGCTGTAATCCTGGGGTCCAAATGCAGCTGCAGGATGCAGGATAACAGCAGGACAGAAGAAAGTACCACAGCGGAGAAGGCTGATGATTGAAATTAAGAGAAAAGGAGAGCAGGGTTCAGGGCAAGACTAAGGGCATGAGAGTGAACGACGAAAAAAAAGTGGGAGAAAGGGGGAGGACAATTGTAAAGGGAATTCACAGGAGAGAGAAAAAGAAAGAAGAGAAAGATAGGATGTGCATTCATCTGTGAGATGAGATATCTGTCGAGTGATGGCTTGACGTGTCCCAGGTCGGACTCTGATGTCTCAGGGCTAAACTAGATTATGTGTGTATGCTGGATGCGTGGTGTCTACTCTTGGTTGTGGAGAATGAATGAATCTGGCAGACATAACCAGCTAACCACCAGACATGCTCCCAGGGCCCAGGCAAATCAGTTTGATATCTGTTGCTTAGAAAGTTACTCAATAACTAGACTCGGCTTCAGACACACATGCACACAACATTTGAGACATATTAAAGGCTTTTTACCTTTTAAATAGAAAGCTGCAAAAAAAGAGATCTTTGTTTAAGGCACTTTGTAGGTAAAGAAGATATCATTGAGTGCAACTTGTTCTACTTTATGTGCCACTAAACAGAAAGTAAAAAAGTGAATGGTTGTTGGTTAACGAGTTGGTTGATTGTTGGTTAATAATAATTGTTGAGCTTTCCTGTAGCTCAAACAGTAAAGCATGGCGTTAGCAGTGCCAAGGTTATGGGTTTGATTCCCAGGGAAAGCCGAACTGACAAAAATGTAAAATGTGTACTTTGAATGCAATTTAAGTCGCTTTGGATAAAAGTGTCTGCCAAATGCAAAAATGTAAATGTAATGATAATATTGGTCTGAATGCCCTTTCCTGTCTACATTGGTGGATTTTGGCCAGAATACACCAGTCTTTCCTCTCCCTGGTCATGGAGGCACACCAACATTACCTTTTGGATGTCTCTCTTAACGTGGGCATACGGTGCGATTTACATTCGATTTCCAGCCAAATTCTGACTCGTGCGACTCTTTTTGGGTCGCGCAGATTTTCAGGTTTATCGTGCGTTGTTTGTCATGAGGTGTTCGTGCAGTGTACAGGGGGAAACGAGAGGCCACAAACATCTCCTGATCGGGATTCAGATGGTCGGATGAAACTCTGGTCGCCCCTCGTGAGGTTTTCGCACAGCTGAAGCAAAACCACAAACTGATTGGCCTATTTTCCCCCACTGCGCCTGCGCGAAAGCAGAAGCTTAACCATTTCATTTTTTAATTTAGGGCTAGCCTACTTGTTTTACTTTCACACTTTATTTATTTATTTACTTGTCTATTTAATATTAATTAATATTTAGCCTACTTAATCTTATTTTGATAGGAAGTGGGAACCGTTGTCCATCTTGACACAGTCATGTTGTCCTTTTTCTTCTTTTTTTCTTTCTTTTCCCGTTTTAATTCATGAACGCGAGTGAGTGGATATCACGCAATGTGCAAACACAGTCTCAAACCCAGACAATTATTCACTATAGAAAGTGAAAGTAAAATCTGACAAGCAATTTCGCCGCATATTCTCAGACAACGAGAGATAAACCGAATTCAACATGCTGATAACGTAGCCTATATCTGTCTTAATATTTCTCTTTTGGTCCATATTGTGAGGGGAAAAAATAGAAGAGAAGTTGGCCCATTTTGTGTTAAACAAGTTGTTTTTAGATAAATCTGCTCTTACTTTTCATTGAGACTGACATTATTGCAGTGCTCTGACATTATAGACTGATAACCATTTAATTATAGACCTATAATTCCTTGTTTATTATATATTATTTTATTATGCAGTGTGTCAATTATGCATTATGAAATTGTTGGGGGGGGGTGAACATTAATGTAATATCAATTTAATAATAAAAGTAGGCCTACTCTAATAATAGTAATAATAATTTTTATGCATAAATTCTAAATCCTCTTGATATCGATAGCTGATGCATGCATCTCTCCATACAGCATGGTCTATCGTCACAACAAGGCACGGGGGTGTATTACATATTTTTCACCCGTACAGTGTGAGCAGACAAATCGCGCTCAATGATCGGACCACACAGTGAGAGCACATCAATCGCGAACTTTGGCTTTGCATCGCATGCGATCTCCTTTTACAGTGTGAGTAGGTAACCTTGCTGAAATCACACAGTGTATGCCCAGCTTTATGTGATGCATCCTTTTAGGTCTTAAAGTCTCTGCTATTGAGCTCATGAATCAGGTGTGTTAGATTAGGAAGAGTTTGAAAATGTGCAGTGATGGTGTGCCTCCAGAAACGGTTGGAAAACCATGGACTAGACTTTACGCTGATAATCGAATTCTGAGCAAGCGTGTATAGACAATATGTTGATGAGCTAGTTAAGTGGACCAAGTCTTTGAACCCAAATGCTCAGATATGCCCACCGTCATGCCACAACCCATTGTTCTCATGCCAGTCAACACACCTAACTACTCCTCCCTCCTTTCTCTCTCAACACAGGCAGTGGACTGATGGGCAATTCCTCAGCCTCCTTCATGGGGACGTTCCTGGCCAGCAGTTTAGGCACCCCACCTTCACACCCACCGCACCCCTCTAGACCTCCGTCTTCCCCCTCTTCTCCTCCTTACCGTGGGGGTCCTCACTCCAGCGCATCTCAGATCTGGTTCCCTCACTCACATGAAGGTAAGTTGGCTCAGTTCCTCTCACCTGCTCGTCTATCTGTCTGTCTGAATATCTGTGTATTTGTGCCTCTGGACCTTCTCATCAAAAGGGAGCAGTCCTCTCTCTTTTTCCGCTCTGTGAAATGTGCCGCCACAGTTTTTTTCTCCCAATTTCTCAAGCAAATCTCAAACATCCCTCAAGCATCTCTAAAACATCTCCAAAACATCTCTCACGCATCTCTCACGCATCTCTCAAGCATCTCTCAAGCATCTCTTAAACATCTTTCAAATATTTTTCAAATAATCTTGAGTATCGCTCAAGCATCTCTCAAGCATCTCCCAAACATCTCCCAAACATCTTCCAAACATCTCCCAAATATCTCTTAAACATCTCTTGAATATCTCTCGAATATCGCTCAAACATCTCTCAAGCATCTCTCAAACATCTTTCAAACATCTCCCAAACATCTTCCAAACATCTCCCAAATATCTCCCAAACATCTCTCGAATATCTCTCAAGCATCTTTCAAATATCTCTCAAAAATCTTTCAAACATCTCTCAAACATCTCTCGAATATCTCTCAAACATCTCAAATATCTCTCAAACATCTCTCAAACATCTCTCGAGAATATCTCTCAAACATCTCAAATATCTTTCAAACATCTCTCGAATATCTCTCAAACATCTCTCAAACATCTCTCAAACATCTCTCAAATATCTTTCAAACATCTCTCAAATATCTCTCGAATATCTCTCAAACATCTTTCAAGCATCTCTCAAACATCTCTCAAATATCTCTAAAACATCTCTCAAACAACTGGTTAATAAAAAAGAAGAGCCGTTCTCTCTGTTGTGAAATGTGCCGCCCCAGTGTTTTGTTTTTTTCAACAGTGCAGAAAGGGGACAAAAGTTCAGCTAAAGAATCTTGTGGTCTGTGATCTGCATCAACAAGAATTTATGTGCGCAACATGCACACAAAACATTCGAGAAAGAACAAGCTTAACAGTCAGCAGCATCGCAGCTGTCATGTAAAAGCCAATGTGGCTTTTCCCACCGCGCCTTATACTAGCTTGGCCTGAGCTCGGGCCACTCCCAGCCTGCCAAATCAAGAGCTGGCCTCCTCCAGCAATGGCTCCAGATCCCTACAGATGACAGACTAGCACAACTCTGCAGATAGAACAGAGGAATATAGAGAGAGACAGCAAGAGTAAGAGATGCCCAGGCATGCCCAATACCACTCGGCACTTATTCACACGTACATCCCCTCCGGGCCACATCCAAATGTGCCAAACAGTCATAAACCATTAGGAGTTCATCCGTGTGTTGTTTGTGTAATCCGCAAACTCAACCTCTCTGAGTGCTGCACTATCCCCATGCCAGTTATCACCATACCCCAGTCTATTTTCACTTTTTTTTTTACTCCCTTCTGGTATGGTTGAATACATCCCTGTTCCATATGAAGTTCACACTGGGACGACTTTACTTATTGAGCCTGTCTATTCAGGTCAGCTTTTTCTGGCCAAGAACCACTAACTAAAAAGGTAGAGGCTATCAGACTTTAGTAAAGCAGCTATACACAGTTCAATTTTCAGATTTAGGGACGGATAAATCACGCCAAATCCAGATATTTGTTCTTTCTTGTTTGTCGTAATATAGATGCTGGGTAAACTATCGCTAATTAAAACCTGTGCACCCCAACTTTACACACTTACACAAACCCAGACAGTCAAGATTTTTGCAAAGTCTGATGCATTTTGCACTTAAAAATTGGTGTTCTGTCTGAGGTTAGGACGAGTAGAGGGATGACGATCCAGAAATACGCAATGACACAAGGTCACAAAGAGAAGAAAAAAACCCAGAGATGTCAGTTTGTGGTTTGTTCCATTGGCCAGTGGCACATTGATCATTTTCTCAAATAAGCTGGACAGTTTTAATAAGAATGATGATAATGGTTATGTTACTAAGTAATACGGCCGATTATGAGTGGGATCATGATAGCAAGCCCATTATCTGTATTGCAGTTTAATTGTGCAGAACGTAGTGTGAAAATGATTGAATCCTGGCTTGCCATCAGCATCATTCAGCTCTCTCCTATTTAAGATAATTGCAAATTGTCTTTTCTCCAGTTTGCATAAAAAAGCAAGTGATCAAAATGAGAAGCACAATTACCCAGCCTATCCTCTGCACCCTGTGGGACCGAGTCTCCCACCAGCATCAACATAAGTGTGTCTGCAGGAGCCCTTCGAGAAATCCTAAAATTCCTTGTGCTTTGTGTGAATTGTTTATAACAACAATTTATTTCTAATTATATTGTGATTTTGATCAAATGTGGTCCTCACCTGATTCATTGTGACAACTGATAGGGTGCAACGGGCGAAAGGCGCACCGGGGTAAAAGGCGCATTTGACTTTAATCTCTTTTAAACCACTAGATGACACAATAATTCAGCTCAGCACTTTTCTAACAAAACCGCTTTTGATGATGCACAGAAATTTGGCTGATCCTTGACACATTCCTGGACAGCATTTGATTGAATTTTGATGTAATATTCAAGGTTTTTTATTTTACTTTTATGTAGTATACTTATGTAGCAAATCAATGAAATTGATTTGCTACATAATTTTAGGATTAAGGTCTTCTTAATGATTTTCATTTTTTGTTCAAGGTAATTAAAGCAACAGTTTTTTCAATAACCGAGTGTGTAAAAGTATGGTATTTGAAGTACCCCATCTGTTGGGCTGAAAAGCGCAAAAATTAACATGATAATTATTTTCCATTTGTTGACATGACATGGTTAGATTCAGATGGTAAACATTATATATTAATTTGGGTGTGAAACTTAGAGATAATTACCATATTTATAATAAAACTATCATATTTAAAAATATATATATGTTAATCATATCATATAATGCATATCAAATGGGGCGGCAGTGGTTCAGTGGTTCATGTAGGTTGTCTACAAACCGGAAGGTTGGTGGTTCGATCCCCGGTTCCACCTGACCAAGTGTTGAGGTGTCCATGAGCAAGACACCAAACCCCACACTGCTCCCGACGAGCTGGATGGCGCCTTGCATGGCAGACACCGCCGTCGGCGTATGAATGAGTGTATGGATGGGTTAATGTGAGGCAATATGTAAAGCGCTTTGGATGGCCATAGGGTCTGTTGAAAGCGCTATATAAATGCAGTCCATTTACCATTTACCATTTAATAACATTTGTATTTATTTTTTACTACTGTGAAGATGTAATAAATTATTATGGGATCTCATTCAATGCTTTCAGAATATTTCATTTTTTAAATCATTTTGTTTCTGTATTTTTAAAATGAACATAATGCCCTCCACTAATATTGGTATCTTTGGTAAATATGAGCAAAGGCGGCTGGGAAAAGAAATCTGCATTGTTTATCCTTTTGATCTTTCATTAAAAAAAAAAAAAAACAATCACAAATTCTAATAGTTATGCCATAGCTGTGCTTATTAATTCAACAGCATACATTCTGATAACTTCAGCTCATGAGCAACAACTATGTTACATTTCTTTTGAAGGAGGGGGAAATACAGAAATCACAGGGAAAGCCTAACGGGCCCATTGCCAGTTGGTCTGTGTCCAAATTACAGCTTTAACTGTGCCAAACCGGGGCTGCCATCCTCTGCTTTCCTGCTCTCTCTTTCCTACCCCTTCTTCCCTTTCCAGTTAAATTATGCTGGTCCTTGAGCCAGAGCCAGTGCTTGGTCTGGAAATCTCCAAACATCTCCTAAAAATCTCCCAAAGATCTCTCAAACATATCTCAAACATCTCTCAGGCATCTCTCAAACATCTCTTAAACATTTTTCAAATATTCTTCAAATATCTCTCAAATATCGCTTAAACGTCTCTCAAGTATCTCTCAAACATCTTTCAAATATCTCTCAAACAACTCTCAAACTTTCAAACATCTCTCGCATATCTCTCAAACATCTCTCAAGCATCTCTCAAGCATCTTTCAAACATCTCTCAAACATCTCTCAGGCATCTCTCTTGAATATCTCTTAAACACCTCTCAAATATCTTTCAAACAGCTCTCAAACATCTTTCAAATATTTCCCAAATATCTCTCAAACATCTCCCAAATATCTCTAACATCTCTCAAACATCTCTCAAACATCTCTCGAATATCTCTAACATCTCTCGAATATCTCTCGAATATCTCTCGAATATCTCTCAAACATCTCTCGAATATCTCTAACATCTCTCAAGCATCTCTCAAACATCTCTCGAATATCTCTAACATCTCTCAAGCATCTCTCAAACATCTCTCGAATATCTCTCAAACATTTCTCGAATATCTCTAACATCTCTCAAGCATCTCTCAAACATCTCTCAAACATCTCTCGAATATCTCTCAAACATCTCTCGAATATCTCTCAGACATCTCTCAAATATCTCTAATATCGCTCAAGCATCTCTTGAATATCTCTCAAACAGCTTTTTTCCAATGGCTTGAGAGCCAACAAAAACATCTCTCGAACACCTCTCAAACATCTTTCAAATATTTCCCAAATATCTCTCAAACATCTCCCAAATATCTCTAACATCTCTCAAACATCTCTCAAACATCTCTCGAATATCTCTAACATCTCTCAAGCATCTCTCAAACATCTCTCGAATATCTCTCAAACATCTCTCGAATATCTCTAACATCTCTCAAGCATCTCTCAAACATCACTCAAACATCTCTCGAATATCTCTCAAACATCTCTCGAATATCTCTCAGACATCTCTCAAATATCTCTAATATCTCTCAAGCATCTCTTGAATATCTCTCAAACAGCTTTTTTCCAATGGCTTGAGAGCCAAACAGTGACAGGACATAATCTCATCTTTGTTTGAGAGTCTTTCAAATTATGGCATTTTAACAGTAATTTGGTAATTTGGTTCAGTAGTATGCCATCACAAGATACATTTGATGCAATGGTCAGAATTTAAATGACTAAAATTCTCACACCCATCATTTATCTAAATCATTTTAGACAAAGGAAAAAAAAACTGGGAGAGTCATCATTCGAACACGTGTTGTATTACCACATCACACATTTCCAGTGTAGCTGTATTGATTATAACATTGTTATGGTTGCTAATGTTGTCTAATCTTAGCGGCTCCTGGGGTCAAAACCCTTTTGAGGCCAGTATTAAGTAATTTTCATGGGAGAGCAGTTGCGGTTTGGACACCAGCTCAGGCACCCTGGTGGTGGAAAAGGGGCTTCTGTGTCTTTATAGCCCTCATGCTTCACTTGTTTCATCTCTCTCAATCCAATCATGTCTTCTCTGTCATCCCCCTCCTCCATTACCAGGCTCCATCACTTCCTTTCAATTAGCAGGCCTGATGAGTACCATTCACCTCCTCCCATCCTCCTGTCTTTCCTCTTCACCCTCTGCCATTTTTGTACTACTCTGTCACTTCTTCTCAATTTGCAATCTCGACAGCCAGCTTTATCTGCTCCCCTCTGTCTCTCCTTAAACAATTTACTCTGGGCTATTTACAGATGCACGCTTGTATGCGCTGTCATGAGCCGACACTGGGAGAAGGATTGGCTGTCCATGTGAACAGGAAGATTGAGAGCTAGGATTAGCAGGAATGTGCAAATTAGCATCTGCAGAAGTTCCAGCTCTCTTTAAAGAATCTGCTTTATCGTCTGGGAATTAGCTCGTATGATAGTGACCTTTTAACTGGTTTGCATAGAATAATAAAAAAGGCTTTTAAATTCATGATTTGGAATTTGCCACAACCCACTGACTGTTAAAGGGAACTTTGAATGGGAATGACAGGATTTACTGAATAGATACAGCACAATCACAAAGTTCAACACTGTCAAATTAATTAAAGGGTTATTTCACCAAAAAATGCAGGCACTTTTGAGCTTCAGCGAGAACCAATGAGGTTCATTCTCGTGTTTTCCAGCACGTTTGAGCTTCAGCGAGAACCAATGAGGTTCATTCTCGTGTTTTCCAGCACGTTTGAGCTTCAGCGAGAACCAATGAGGTTCATTCTCGTGTTTTCCAGCACGTTTGAGCTTCAGCGAGAACCAATGAGGTTCATTCTCGTGTTTTCCAGCACGTTTGAGCTTCAGCGAGAACCAATGAGGTTCATTCTCGTGTTTTCCAGCACGTTTGAGCTTCAGCGAGAACCAATGAGGTTCCTCGTGTTACGCAGCACATATGAGCTTCTCAAGAACCAATGAGGTTCATTCTCGTGTTACGCAGCACATTTGAGCTTCAGCAAGAACCAATGAGGTTCATTCTCGTGTTACGCAGCACGTTTGAGCTTCCTCAAGAACCAATCAGGTTCATTCACGTGTTACGCATCACGTTTGAGATTCAGCGAGAACCAATGAGGTTCATTCTCGTGTTTCGCAGCACATTTGAGCTTCAGCAAGAACCAATGAGGTTCATTCTCGTGTTACGCAGCACGTTTTAGCTTCCTCAAGAACCAATGAGGTTCATTCTCGTGTTTCGCAGCACATTTGAGCTTCAGCAAGAACCAATGAGGTTCATTCTCGTGTTATGCAGCACGTTTGAGCTTCAGCAAGAACCAATGAGGTTCATTCTCGTGTTACGCAGCACGTTTGAGTTTCCTCAAGAACCAATCAGGTTCATTCTCGTGTTACGCATCACGTTTGAGATTCAGTGAGAACCAATGAGGTTCATTCTCGTGTTTCGCAGCACATTTGAGCTTCAGCGAGAACCAATGAGATTCATTCTCGTGTTACGCAGCACGTTTTAGCTTCCTCAAGAACCAATCAGGTTCATTCTCGTTTTACGCATCACGTTTGAGATTCAGCGAGAACCAATGAGGTTCATTCTCGTGTTTCGCAGCACGTTTGAGCTTCAGCAAGAACCAATCAGGTTCATTCTCGTGTTACGCAGCACGTTTGAGCTTCCTCAAGAACCAATCAGGTTCATTCTCGTGTTACGCAGCACGTTTGAGCTTCCTCAAGAACCAATCAGGTTCATTCTCGTGTTACGCAGAACGTTTGAGCTTCCTCATGAACCAATCAGGTTCATTCTCGTGTTACGCAGCACGTTTGAGCTTCCTCAAGAACCAATGAGGTTCAATCTCATGTTACGCAGCACGTTTGAACTTTAGTCTGAACCTGTAATAAAGTCATGGCACCATTCTATGGCAAAAACAAATAAAGGTTACATTTTCCACATTCCAAAAAGGTTTCCAAATGTATTATTTTCCTGGTATGTTTTTTTATGTGCTGTTTAGGTGCAGCTATTTTTTTTAGCTGATTTGGAGAAAAGCCTCCGGTGTTGCCTATGAATATCCTACAGTGAGCTATAATAGCATCTTGCTCAGATAATAACAGTTCTGCATGTGCTGAGTGAGCTGGTGTCAATCACTTGCAGACAGCTGCCGTTTCTGTGACTGCAATAGCGTTAGCAGCATTAATGTCAGCACTAAGCAGTAAAACCTTCCTCATCTAGCCCGCTGGCACAGCACCTTCCCTTGTCCTGCCCAGATTAGCGGCTGAATATGCAGTGCAATGCCCAGTGGTGCCGCTCACGTGCCCTGAGAGACTCTGCTTAGCGCTGAAAAACCAGCCGCTATCGGCCGCAGCCAGACGTCACTGTGAAACGGGATTACGCTGCCAAGTGTCAAGCTCACAAACACAAAGAAAACAGAGAAACAGCTGAAGACTGATTTGCATAACGCAAGCTTGTATCACACTTTTGCATAACCCACAAAAGAAATGTATTGTTCAAAGGGAGCCTTATTTTTTTTTCCATTCTTAAATGAATTGACATAAATGAGTGTGCTTATTAATGCTGACAGGCAGTAAGAATATAAAAAAAGGAGATTGCAATGATCACCTTCCTCGTCTAAAGAAAAACGAGCCTCCATTTGATTTGGAAGGATTTTTATATTCTTCACTATGAATTGCATATTGGAGATAGTTCACAAAAATGTTAATTTTGTAATCGGTTACTCATATCGTACCAAGCCTGTATGATAGAGCTGCACAATTAATCATTAAAATATCGACTTAGTAAATGAGGCGGCTTTCTGTGCGTGCATCCCAAGATGGAGTGAAATATGGGCAAGCAAAGTATACTTTGATAGCATCTTCTGGTCATTTGTTTTTTTTCTACTTAAAAGGAAATGTTGAGAAATTAGAAATGGCTTGATTTTCTTTCTTTTTTTCAATTAACAATAATGTTTCTTCACACTCTTTGGCTGTTGCATCTCGCAACAACACTGTAAGGAGGTTGTTTTCTGCGATTTGCTTCCTGTTAACAGTGGAAAGAACCTAAAATAATAAAAATTTTGGTGATACATGTCTGGACTGTCTGGAGTAAAACATAATTTGAAACTGTATATATCTACTTTTGTACAGTCTCAACAACAACACCATAATATGCCTAATCTAGTACTCCATGAACTTCTTTCTGGAGCATGTCACAAAAATGAACCGAAACTCAGCATCTACTTGCGAGAATTGAAAAGTGAAAACAAATAGGGTATTTGACAATATCCTGGTTGCAAGGCATTTTTAAATCATTAGATATACTGTACCGTGGAACATAGTGAAGACAGTCATGGGCAAGTGGAGAAAGTGTGGCACAACAACTACATTATCAAGAACAGGGCAGGGTGTCCATCAACAAATGATGAGAAAACAAAGAGAACTGGTCAGGAAGGCTGTCAAAAGGCCTACAGCATTATTAAAAGAGCTCTTTCTGGCTGGTTGGTCCCTATAGTGACAATCTCCCATATTCTTTATCTGTCTGGGCAATGAGGCAAGGGTGGCAAAACGCAAGCCTTTCTAACTAGAAGAAACATCCAAGCCTAGCTAAACTTTGAGACAACGATTGAACTTGCTGGCCAAAATTGACAATTTTAATGCTGTGTGCAGGATTAAACTCCATTATTTTATGCGTGTACATATTTTACCTGCTGAGAACTCATGAAGAGCTCATAAAATGTTCAAAACATTCAAAACAGCAGCGGGATTTCCTCCGTTGTGCAGAAAAGAGACGGGCGTCTCTTATGCAAAAAAGATGGCAGTTCTGTCGTCTGTACGGACAAATAGGCAACACAGGTCCTTTGATGAGAAGAAAGGACTGCTTTTTGTGCGTTTTTTCTAGCATTTTCTAAACATGCTTGTCGGACCAAAATATTGATGAGGCACTTACCTCTTCGTTGCTCCACGTTTGCCCTCTAATGTTAACGTTACTCATTTTGGATACACCGATCTTTCCCGCGTCGTCAAATCAGCTGACTATGCGTCGCATCTTGTGACATTACGTCTGGTTTTTGGTCCGTTTACATGTCTTTGGTCCGTGTTGCGTTCGTATATCAATCAAACCGCACCAGAGTTTGCTTGGAAGCGGGCCGAGACCCATCTTTTTAGCGGCTTCGGTCCGCTTGTATGGTGCGCACCAAGGTTCGGATGGCAGCATTCACATGTGTTCAAATGAACCGTACTAAACGAGCAATCGCACCAGGGTTCGTTTTAATCAAACCAAACCTGAGAGTCTCTGGTAATTATCACATTACCCCACCATCCCATATAAACACAATTCCATCCAGGCTGCAGCAGGTTAACTGACTTACTGTTCTTGGTGGATCAGGAAATGTTTTCTGTTTCTCAGTAATTTAATGTAAATAAAAAATGCCATACATCACTCTAAGTATTATAAATGTCATAATCAATCAGAGCACTGTAATTGTCCCAGACAGTAACAAGGCTAGCATTTATCACATATTTAAAGGTTACGGGCTTGTCTTCTTGCCTTTACTAAGCTTCAAAGGCTTGTGCTCAAAAGGTGTTTGGTTTTCTTGTAAATTCTGTCCTCATGGCTTTGTTGTGTTAGTGGCAGATTTTGGAGAGTTGAGACAGCTGAAATAAAGTTGATCTTTGGCCTCTTTCTTAAACCACCACATGTTCTGTTGCGAGGACTCTTTGCTTATTGTTTTACCGTGTTATCTCTTACCTCAGCACTGGGAACTTGGTGAGATTTGCACTGTGAGAGCCATATGTTCAGAAGACAAAATCCACCCATTACTTCAATCCCCTAGACTGAACTTGTTTTCTTGTTTGCATTAGATACCCAAATCAGAATGGCAAATATGACTTGCAAAGCCTGTGGTTATTGGTGAATATGGAACACCAGCTGCATTGGAAAAGGGGGATTAAATCTGGACCAAAACGCTTACGGCCAAAAAGAAATGTGGCTCAGTGATTGTCTTGTTATCAGAGATTTCCTTCCTTTATTGCTCTCTCTCTCTCCCCTTCTCACTCTCACTTCCACTTCTTCTTTTGCTGTGTCTACAATTCCCGTAGCCTTTATTTCTCTATTTTTCTGTCTCTCACCTTTGATGTGACCACCCTCTTTTTTTCTTTTCTTTTTCTCCACAGCAGTCCCAGGGTATCCTCGCTTCTCAGGGAGTCTAGCCCACACCTTTCTTCCCATAAGCCATTTGGATCACCATGCCAACAGTGGGGTCCTCTATGGACAGCACCGGTTTTATGATACACAAAAAGGTAGGCAAAATGACAAAATTCCATAAAACATTTCTACTTTATTGGCACCTCAACTTCTCTTTTGTAGTCTCCAAATATGATAGTTCCAACATAGCTGCATAAACGGACCCTAAAGGATAGATTAAAAGCACTGATTTAAATAATTAACAGCCATATCTGATCTTTTTTCACAGAGAACTTCTATTTAAGAAGCCTCCCGTCCCAGCCCCCACTCATCTCGGCCAATCACAACATCCAGCCCATGTCAAGGGCAGGGTCAGGACAACCCCAGGGCTCATGCAGCAGGGACAGAGATGCAGGAAGTGGGGTGAGCCTACACAAGGGCCTTAAAGAGCCTAGCTTAGACAGAGGTGTGGTTTCAGCTGCAAAAGATAAGGACAGGTCTAATAGTAAACCTGATTCTAAAGACCGCCATCACCACCAAATACCCCATCATCACTCCCATCAACCCCAGCTCCACCCACAACACCCAGTCACTATGGAAGAGATGAACGGCAGAGGACATAAAGCCACTTTGCCGATGGAGTACAAGGAGCATCCACAAAGCATGGGAAAACCTCTTAGTGCCTGTCTGCTCAATGGGAAGATGCTAAATGGGGACCATGGGACTGGGGCAAAGGGCTCTATGACTACTTGCAGTGGGGATGGGGTGGGTAGAGGTAATGTAGGATCCAATAATGTCCAAAACAGACATTTGGGTGGTGGCACTAACGGGCGCTGTGGTAAAGAGGCAATAATTGGGGAGATGCGGATCAGTGAACAGCCTCCTACAGACTGTCTGGAGCGAGGTCAGGCAATGCACCATTCTCTGTCCTACTCAGTGCCTCCTCCATTGCCCATGGCCTCTGCTGCTGGAGGGGGGCATCCAGGGGGCTTTCACTGTCTACAGCTCCATCCAGGCCACCCCCATCATGCAAACCACAACCGCCACTCACACCATCACCCTGACTTTTTCTGCCCTCCACCGCCAGCCCCCATGGGAAATACTTCCTTGCATGATAAAGGGATCAATAGTGGTGGATGCAGAGACCCCAAAATGACTGGAGCCACATTTGTACCATCTGTTAGTCACCTTGGGGAGAAAACCGGAGGACCCTTCCAGATGGGCAGCTCTGAATGCCAGGGTGTTGGGGGCGGAGGGAACAGTGTCAAGGACAAGGCGATGGAAAAGTCCAGCAATGGGGGGCAGCATGGTAACTGGCCCAGGAAACAACAGCAGCAGCAACAGCCTCCAACCCAACAGCAGCATCCTTACAGAAAAGCTGAAAAAGCCCCTGACTGGATGCACAACCACAACCACCACCATCACTTACAGCAGCAGCAGCAACAACAACAACAACAGCAGCAACAGAGCCATTCCCATCAACACCAGACTGTGCGCTCCCGCAGCGCCGACTGCATTAACACTATGGAAACGGACATTTTCAGATCAACACTGACTCAAGAGACAAAAGCTGTCCATCCTTTACCCAATCAACCCAATACCAGTTCCCAGCCCTACAGGGACTGTTCACATTCTGGGCCTCCAACCATTCCCTCACCTCTTGCTGGGAAGAACATGGCCCAGCACATGGGTGGAGGAGGACATGGAAGCTGCTCCATGCAGAGAGATGGACAGAAGGTGGCCCGCATTCGCCACCAACAGCACAGTAGGGCTGGCCCGGATACCCCTGGAGCAGACATGGCCCAAGCTAATGGAAACCAGGAGATGAAGCAGAAGATGGAAATTCCTTACGGCTACAATGCACACCATCACCCACATCAGCAGCCATCAGTGCTGCATTGGGACATGCAACCTCATCACATCCACTCTGAAGAGAACCAGCACAAAGCTTACATGGAGCCTAATAGTGGAGCGACCAACAACAGACCGCCTACACAACAGCCGCACCAGACAGCAGGAATGGGACACCCTCCTCCTCCGCCTCCTCTTCATCCAGCTCCTCCTCAAAACCAGCAAGAGGTCCCAAGCTCACAAGGAGAGAGCAGTGCAATGAAGAACCTTCTGAAGTACAGCAACCAACAGCCTCTCCTCCTTTCCCAGAAGAGCCCCTTTGGAGGGCTGGGAAACCTCAAAACGCAAAATGGCACCAGTTGCTCTCTCCAGGGAGGCAAGCAGACCCTACCCTCCAGGAAAGGCCAAAGCCATGAAAACGAGCGAGCTGATTGCGGGGGACGTGGCCGAGAGATGGGAGATGCCCCAAATGCGGAGGGGGAGGTACGGCAGCCTCCAGTTGGGATTGCAGTTGCTGTGGCAAGACAGAGAGACCCTCCATGCCAAGCATCAGGCAGCCATCCCAGCAGTCGACAGGGGCGGGTGCACTCAACCATGAAAGGTAAGCTTGACCTTTGATCTGTCAGGGCCTTTCCTAAACAAGCAACAGGCAGGGAAACAGAGCAGTTTTGTTTATTCGTGACCTCTGGAAGACTTCACTGATTAAAAATAAATAGCAGAACTTGCCAAGACCCAAAGTGGAAACAGCTTTCCCCTCTTACTCCTGAAAATGCTGATACAGAGGGAGAGAGAGCGAGCACACATGCCACCGTAGAAAAAGGCTGCTCGACAGCTGTTTGCATGCAGAGTGCCAATAACAGACAGAGTTGCAGATGAGAGAAAATCGTTGATGTAAATGTATTAACCATTTTGTAGGCACTCCACGCTCCATGTATCCTTCAGATTCACCAGGAGAGGAGGAGAGGAAAAGGACAAGTGTAGAGCACATGGGCCACCACCGGTGCCTAGAGAGAGAACGAGACGTGTTTATCAGGTGAATGATCCACCCCTGCACACATTTCTTTTTCCCACTTGTAACACTTGCTCAACCTTTGACCGTTCACCTGTCTCCAATCTGGCTTTGCAGGGATAACAAGGAAAGAGTGGAATTTGCACACATCCATCCCTCTAACAGTTGCCACGGTGACCTCACCTCTCATATCATGGTGCCAGGTGGCACTTCAATGCAGTCTAGCCAATTAGGAGACCCGGCTGCACACACACACTCTGCCCACCACCACTGGATGCCACGGACAGGGAGTCCCTCCCTCTGGATGACAGGCCACTCCTATGGTCAGTAATGTTGTCTTTTCCCCTTATTTTGCTCTTTTTTTATGCTTATATGTTAATGTCTGCTCGCTGCAAAAAAATGCTCTTCTTTCTTAGTATTTTTGTCTTGTTTCTAGTCCAAGTATCTAAAAATTCTAAAAACAAGAAGTATATACAAGACAAGCAAAAGTAATTGTCTTGTTTTGCGGAAAAATAACTCATATTTAAGTCAAGTCCACTTTATTTATATAGCGCTTTTCAATGCCGATTGTGTCAAAGCAGCTTCACAGTGTTAAACAGGACAATATTGCAACAAAGTTAGATTTGGCTGTACAGTCGTTCTGGAGAAAACAGTGATGTTATCAGCTTATTTTAATTTATCATAGAGCAACAATGTTGGCAGATCAGTATTATAGTTTATAGAATTAAATAAGACCTAATAAATTAATTTTATTTGTATATTTAGTTAAATAACTTAGATGGGAATTTTAGCGTCCCCAACTGAGCAAGCCAAGCCAAGGGCGACCAAAGGAACCCAAACTCCATCAGGGCATGATGGAGAAAAATAAACCTTGGGAGAAACCAGACTCAGTTCTCCTCTGGCCTATTAACACACAGTCTATGATTATTATTATTATGACAACCTTAGAGTTCATAAATCATATAATATCTGAATATTCAACATTTCAGGGTATCACGCAAGAGACGGGTTTATTGAGGACGATGCGTCGATTACACAATAATATGAATATTACATAAGAATATGAATATTAGAGAGTTTTTGCTTAAAATAAGCAAAATAATCTGCCAATGGGGTAAGCAAAATAATCTTAATTCAAACAGAAAACAAGATTATTTTTCTTACACCACTGCCAGATTATTTTCTTATTTTATGCAAAAACCTTTAATTTTGAGTTCTTTTTTCCCAAAACAAGACACAATTTTTACGCAGTTTTTTCTTAATGTAAGAATTTTTTGATATTTTGAGTAGAAACAAGACAAAAATACTAAGTAAGAAAAGCATTTTTTTGCTGTTGTTGTTGCAGTGATTAGGAATACTTTCATGTGTTAAAAGAATGATAAACTTTGTTCTTTGTATCCTAAAAGTTGTCCTAAATATTTTGTAGGTATTGGCCACACTGCCCTCCACCAGAATCTCCCCCCTGGGTTTTCTGCAGCCATGCCTGCCCCTCTTCAGCCAGTTCTCCCCCTGCCCCAGGACCCCTCCACCCAACTGGTGGTGCTGCCCAGCGAGCCTGCCACCCACCCAGCTACCCATCTTGGTATACCGTAATGCCTAGAAGTCTCCTTTTCCTTTCATATCCTCAATTTATTTGACCTGCTGCGAATGACCCATTTGTCAGATTTAGCTTTTATTCTTTTTGTGAGGCACACAGCAGCTCTCATGGGTCTCCCCCTGAAGATTTTACTGTCAGGTTTCCAAGCCTGAAAAATTATGGTCTATAACAGTGTTTCCACTCAAGGTTGCATGTTCACTTCAAGAGTTTACTTAAGCTTGAGACGTGTAGTGTGCACTTGGTTTAACACAGATGCTCTTGTAGTGTGCACTTGGTTTATCACCGATGTAGTGTGCACACTTCCAAAAACATGCTCGGCCTAGTCACAGGCAGACACATGCTGTGTTGGAAATCACCCCCTATACTGTCATTCACTATTCCCTACATTAGTCCACTAATATAGCCCACTTAAAGGAGTGAATGAAAATGTGTGAACAAAGTTGTGCGCCGGAAGGGCTGCCACTTTTGCGTAGTTTGTGCTTGCTATTTAATAATCATTTGAAACTTGGCAAGCTGGCATCTTTAGTAGTAATGAAAATATGTATCTTGAACTCTGCCATGGAAACTAGCATGCATAAACCGTAATTAAGCAATTTAATAATCAATTAAAAAAGGCATTTATACCTGTATGATATCACGCTGTAGCCAACTGGCTCAATCGTTTGGACAATGGACGTATGATTCACCTGCCGGAACTCATTCAGCGAACGACTCACAGTGCATTATGGGCAATCTCTAGGCGTTTAGCGTACATTGGTTGTACACTTGTTATTGCGGTGCATTGTGGGATTGAATGAGTGCACTCAGTAACGTCCACTATAGTTTCGGACACCACTTCAAATGGCTGTCCCCTCAAATAATGCTCTATTTAAAGGGTTAGTTCACCCAAAAATTAAATTGATGTCATTAACTCCTCACTCTAATGTCGTTCCACACCCGTAAGACCTCCGTTCATCTTCAGACACAGTTTAAGATATTTTATATTTAGTCTGAGAGAGTATGCAAGTGAATGCACACTATACTGTCCATGTCCAGAAAGGGAATAAAAACATCATCGCAGTAGTCCATATGGGACATCAGTGGGTTAATTAGAGTCTCTTGAAGCATCCAAAATACATTTTGGTCCAAAAATAACAAAAACTACGACTTTATTCAGCATTGACTTCTCTTCTGCGTTTGTGTTCAAACCTCAAATAAATATTTGAACGGTTGTGAATCAGCGTATCGATTCATGTTTCAGATCACGCGTCAAACTGCTGAAATCACGTGACATTGGTGATCCGAATCAGGAATCAATCCGCATACATTTAATTTTTGGGTGAACTAACCCTTTAAAGGTATAAGGGGTGATTTTGGACACAGCCATAGGCTCATTTAAAGTCTAGTTGACTATTGTGCACATTGTCCTAATGAATAAAAGAGCAGCTATGAATAACAGCTATGCAATTGCTAAGAGCAAAAGCATGCAAGTGAAGAGCACACAATGGCTGCGTCCGATACCTGGAAAACGCTGCCTTCGGGGGACATATTTGTAGGCAGGAAGGCATCAAGCAACGTCCAAATCTTTTGTTAGCTTCACGTCCTGTCTCCTTCATCTGATCGAGTTTTGAAGGCAGCATACATGTGTCCTTCTCTGCCTTTGATATCCCACAATCCTGTGCTTTCCATTCAGTGACAGTTGAGCTGGGAAAATAAGATGGCGTCCGAAAGTTGTGTTTGCTACTCAGTTTGTGTGTAAATGTGTTTTTTACCAACATTTTCCACTTCTGATGTCATTTCTAGTGAGAAATGACTAATGTAGTAGTTCAATATTTGTTTAGTTCTCACCAAAGCTGGCTCTATTTTGCTGTAGATCATTAAACTGTTACACTACCCAAGAAGTCTGTCCGAAATCAGTTTTGTGAGGTGCCTTCATGCCAAAAACGTGCCTTACAAGCCATTGTCTGATAAGGCAGCGAGGCAACGAGTCAGCTGCCGAGGTTTTCGGACACAGCCAATATGAATCGCACAAACTGTTTCCTGTCAACCACCTGCTCCACCCCCACATGGCCTGGGTCAGGATGCTCTCGCCATCCCCCTCAAATCTACTGCCATATGTGCTCAAAACAAGCTGAAGTAACAATACCTTCTAGCCTTGTAAGTCTACACAGACCTCCGCTCCGCAAACAGGCTGTGAAATCGAATTATTTTCATGTCTTAGAAAGCACACTTCCTTCCATGCTCCATAGACAATTCAGCTAAAAGGGGGAAGTGCATCCACAAAAGCCTTCCCCCGGGAAACATTAGTTAAGCTGGGTTAATGTTCCAGAGCAAAGGTCCGTGCTGCGTCAGGGCAAGGACAGGGGTGGGTGAGAAGGGATCAAGCTGAACATGCACATTCATGAAACTATGTGAAATGAGAGAAGTAGAAAAGCACATTTGACTTGCGGAGGCAGGGGCTGGAGATGTGTCACTGTGGACGGGCTGGCTTTCTGTTCCTGCCAGGGGAATGGCGGGAGTTTATCCCTGACATGGGAACTAAGAAGTCGCCTAGACTACATGCTGTACGTTTTGGCCCACTGTGGATTTCAGAGAAGGGGATTTTTCAAGGGAGTGAATATAGATAGTCAAAGGATTGTGTAATATTTATTCTAATGGGAACTATTTTAATCAAATTATTGTTATTGAAGGCACATATATATCATTCTGTGCTTACAAGGCTGCACATTTGGGTCGGCGATATCTAGTGTGAGAAAAATTGAGGGAGGAATGCAGTAAGTGTGAGAAAACGAAAGTGGTGAACAGGGAGCAAGACACCGAAAAGAGCGTGGGAGTGCTGGGTAACGGGGATCTCTCGCTCTCTCATGAACTCGGTGTAGGCCAGAGCTACTATTGTTATTTTTTTTGGTTAGTTTTAATACTTTGAATGACATAGAATTCTTTAAATATATTTTATGATGAATAGATCCTAAAAAGGCATATTCTGTCATCATATTGTTCCAATCCTGTATGACTTCCTCTCTTCTGAGGAACTTAAAAGGAGCTAAAAAAAGAAAAAGAAAAATTGTCCATTCAGTGGAAGTCAATGATAACCAAACGATTTAGTAACCAACATTATTCAAAAGTCTTGGACCCACTTTATATTAGGTGGCCTTAACTACTATCTACTAACATTTTAATTAATCATTTGATACAATGCACTTATTGTGTACGTACATGTTTTTATATTGTACTTACATTTAAAAAAATATCTGCATGTAATTACGTCTGTAATTAATTTCTGTAGTTACATTGGTAATTACACAGTTGGCACTTCCCTTACACCTAACTTTACCCTTAAACTGACACACACCACCACACCTGACCCTAACTCTACCCGTATCTCACCTCAATATCAGCAAAGGTGTTGTGCAATACAATTTGAACACAGTAAGTACATTGTACTTATTTTTTTTAAATAAGTACATAGTACTTAAGGCCACCTATTATAAAGTGGGGCCAAAATCTTTAACATTCTTCAAAAGTATAATCTTTTGTGTTCAGCACAAGAAAGAAAGTAATACAGGCTTATAACATGAGCGTAGTAAACAATGACAGAATTTGTATGTTTGGTGAACTATGCTGGCTTTGACATATCAGAAAGGCCTCTTGTTGCCTAATTGGGATTTTTCCTTTTCATTCCTTTTGACAGAACACATCAACAGTGATTGATTCATTTATTGATGCTAATATCCTTAGAATAAGCTGTGTTTTGCATGAACACTGTATAGTTTACAGTGGTGGACAAAATTATTACAACACACCTGACAGATGTGAAAATATTGACCTTTTTTTGCCTCCAAAACATAATTTAATTTTTTAATGTTAATGAAAGATCCAAGATGGTTGCTCTGACCATCAAATATCAGATGAAGCAAGTCATACACTGCAAAAAATGCTTTTCTTACTTAGTATTTTTGTCTTGTTTCTAGTCAAAATATCTAAAAATTCTTACATTAAGAAACACTTACTTAGACAAGTAAAACTTATTGTCTTATTTTGGGGGGAAATAACTCAAAATTACGAGAGCTTTTGCTTAAAATAAGATGAATAATCTGCCAATGGGGTAAGCTAATTTCCTCTTCATTTTGAGTATTTTTTCCCCCGAAAACAAGACAATTACTTGCTTGTCTAGTAAATACTTCTTGTATTTCATTTACACCAGCACATCTCTCTGGCAAAGTGTCAATATATTTCCTCTCTGAAATTCAACACTAATGTTATCCCATGCCTTCTGCAAACTGAAGCCGAAGGCTTTCCTTTGAATGTACAATAGATCTGTCCAGATTATTTTCCAACTTGCCCCCAAATGTGCTCAATGGGGTTGAGCTCTGGACTTTGAGGGGGCCAGTCCATCATTTTCAATCTCCCAGAAGATACCTTCAGTCGCAGGGACTGTAGTTCCCGTAGTAGTTAGAAGAATGTTTCGGGTCATTGTCCTCTTGGAAAATAAATCCAGGCCCAATATGACGACTCCCAGATAGTGTTCTAATAATTTTGGCCATCCCTGTATATACTGTATGTATCTGGGTAGAGGTGATGATCCTAAGTGTGACCCATATATTAACAGTCTGTTCTCTATAACATGGCGTTCCACATGATAATACTAAGCGTGTTTTAACACTTGGACCTTTTCAGGGGTCTGAGCGCGGTTCGCATGATTTTTGGCCCATGTGTGAACACTCCTAATGATCTCAGACCCCTTTAAAGCGAGCCGAGCCGAGACCATCTCAGGAGGTGGTCTGAGTACGGTTTGATCTCATCGGTTTAAAACACGCTGTCTGAACACACACACTCTGGGATTGATTTTTTCTGTTCGTGAATTACAATGTAGTTTAGTCATCAGATGCCTCCGTACAAATCGGCAGTTCATCGCGGCTGATTCTTCAGACAAATCTCTACAAATTATTCATTCACAACATTTATATATATAAATTTATGTGAAACTATTACTACTAATTAATTCAACAGAATTAGTAGCAATGTCATAAAGTAATAATAATCTTTACAAACAAATATCTTGAGTTACTGAGGAACAAACAATGTAAGTGAATGGGATCAAATGTTGAAGGCCGTAGGGTCAGCCATCAAACACTGAGCTGGACTATATCCAAAAAGCAACAGTCTGAACACAAAGGGGTCTGAGACCACATTCCTACTAAAGTGGACCAAAAAGGGTCTGAGTCCTCTTTCAGGTACAGGGACAGTGTGAAGGTAAAGAGAACCGTGTCCTTTTTCATTTGGTTCACTTCTTGGTCCACTTAAAGGAGTCTGAGTTTGGTTCTTTTAAAGAGGACCCTAGTGTGAAAACACCCTAACACTTGTATTGCTCTGATTAGATGTGATGGAGCAGTCTGGTCTGTGGCCCCCAGTCTACAGGGCCCGAGGGGCCCACTCCCACATGCAGCATCCTGCTGTGTATCCTCGCTCACAGTTTCTACGGCAACAAGAGCTTTATGCTCTCCAGCAACACCAGCAGCTGCAGCATCAGCAACACCCCAGCCATCACACGCCTCCACCTCCATCACACAGAGCAGCAAACAGCATAGAGCTACAGCAGAGGACCAGAGTCGACCACAGCCAGGTACACACTAATGCACAATGTAGCCGTTGCATATCAGACTGTACAAAATGCAGCGGTTTAGAAACAACTGGGCTTTCAAATGAGCTAATGCTTGACACCTGATACTGAGAGTGGATGTGCTCTTTTCCCTTGAGCTAGACAGTTGTTTTTTGTGTGCATGGGGAGTCAACAACATTTAAAGACAATAAATCATGAGTTTTATATGAACAAAAATACCCCTATAAAGCCACAACTGCTCCCTAGGAGCCTTAACTTTCATCCAGACACACACAACTAAATGCAGTCTACAATGAACTGTGGCATGATTGAACCGAGCACTACTCTTTTTGATTGCAGGTCAAAATCAATAGGTCCGAGCTATTAGGGTCTAATTGAAACCTGATTCAGCAAAACATGGTGTCAAATTGCAATTACTTTGTGCAGATTGCATGACCTGGAAGAATATTTACAGTTTCATTTACCCAACCAAATTGTCCAGATCTCATTTTGAGGCTTGAATTCTCTATATGGATTTCCCTTCCCTTCTGACCACTGTCATTGTTTAATGTATAGGTGCAAAAGAAACCCGAAGAGCAAAGCATGGAGTTAGAAGACATCCTGTCTGATCCAAGGACTCCCAAACCTGCTAAGTGCTATGCCTACGGCCCATCCAATGAGGCCTCCTCGCCCTCCAGGGGCTCCACAGCCCACTTGTCGCCCTGCTGCCAGTCCCCTTGTATGCGGCCTCACCCTAAAAGCACACCTTCTACTCCGTGCCCAGCCCCAAGTCCGGTAGCGGCGACACCCCGCTCACCAGCCATCAGCCCTTCTCCATCACAACTGCCCAAAGCTGTGGAGTCCCAAGAAAAAAGGGTGGAAGGGCAGCCGCCACAGGACTATCCTCAGTCCATGGAGCCCGGTAAGGAGCTATTCTTTGTTACATACCAAAATAAGACTCTAATGGCTTGTTTCCACAGAGCGGTTCAGTTCAGTACGATTAGGGGGCATAAACGCTCATCATTCTCGTGTGAAGAAAAAAGCGACATCGTAAACTACAATGGACGACATACAGAAGATCTTGTTCTTGCTTCTTGGCATGTGGCTGTTGTCACAAGAAGACAACACACTTTGTTTAAGCCACAGCTGCATGGAAAAACACACGCAAGTTACCATTCCCTCAAACAATCAACGTACCAATGTAGTACCGGACTACTGCACTGCAAAAAAATGCTTTTCTTACTTAGTATTTTTGTCTTGTTTTTAGTCCAAACATCTACAAAATCTTAAAACAAGAAGTATTTACTAGACAAGCAAAAGTAATTGTCTTGTTTTGGGAAAAAAAAAAAAAATGAAGAGAGTTTTTGCTTAAAATAAGCAAAATAATCTGCCAATGGTGTAAGCAAAATATTCTTAAAACAATATTATTTTTCTCACCCCATTGGCAGATTATTTTGCTTATTTTAAGCAAAAACTCTCTTCATTTTGAGTTATTTTTTCCCAAAACAAGACGATAATTTTTACTTGCCTAGTAAATGTTTCTTAATGGAAGAATTTTTAGATATTTTGACTAGAAACAAGACAAAATACTAAATAAGTACACCCCAACAGAAGGGTGCCAATAAAGTGGTACGGTACGGTTTATTAGGATACCATTCACAACTTCTGACATTGGAAACAGCAAAAGTTGCGTACCGTACTGAATCGCGGCGCTCGGTGGAAACGAGCCATAAAAAATGCTCTGGCTTCACTCTTCTTAATTTGTAACAGTCTTGTCTGTCTTCTGTCGCTGTCTTGAAAGGCAGCTAAGGTGCCTGCTTCAAGTCATCATGCCTCGAAAACACATGAGCCACATGTTGGTTGTTATTCACACTGAGCCCCTCATGCAGAAACAATCAGGGCTTTTTTTAGACTCTGTGGCTCTGTGTGGGCGGCTATATAGGCAAGAGCACGATTGACTAAGCTGCTGATAGATGCAGAAAATGGCTGCCAGCTCAGCTCCCCAGCGCCATCACATCAGTAAAGATGGAGAAACACCTTGTCCAGACTCACCCCCACCCACCTGCCTACACCCTCTTTATCATCATTAGCACCTCACTAACCGTTACAGCATGCCAAGGATATAGCAGTGTCAGAAAGAGAGCCCTGTTTTACCTCACAGATGCCCCTTTAACAGATGCACTTCTTAACATGTAACTAAGATCAAGGCATAGAGTCACTGTCATGTGGAACATAATGCGTTCTTGTTCAGACCTCTGGCGCAATGCTTGTTAAAGCTACACAGTGTGATATTTTCCCCCATCTAGCGGAGAAAAGGTATGTGAATATTAGTTTCTGTTCCTCTCAATTCCGATTTCGTTTTAACTCCTACGGTGGCCGATTTAGTCCAAGGCTTCCAGTTCGACCTCGTCCATGAGTGTTCCTTCAATAATTAGCCAAGCAACAATAAAGCTTCCAATATACACAAATAGGCTGAATTAACGTTTCCTGTCGAGAAGAAAGCAGGCAACGTTGGAGTCCTTTTTTAAATCGTTGCTCCTCATGAACTCTTTCCATCTTGGAAAGGCCACTCCAATATTCACTTTTGTCTTGTCGTTTTGCCTGTTGTGTTGCCGTCTTAATTCTCTTTTTCGCTTCCTTGGCGACTCTGTTGCATATCCTCGATAATAAAAGTGATCCTCCATCTGGAGCAGACTTTCAAAAAGGCTTTCAGGTTTTCATATAGCAGTCTCAAGCAATCCCCCTCTTCACATTCGACACGGTGCCATCGAGTGTTAAAACGCGAAAGGTGAAGCTTGAATTTACGGGTATGTCCCTCTTTGGCTACTGTACTTTCAACATGGAGGGGCAACATGGTGACCGCTCACCCGTATGTATTTTGCATATTATAAACTTACGAGAATACTTTATTACTTGAAAGAAGTAAATATACATTAATGAGCACATATATTTTTGAAAGAACTAAGTGTTTGTAGCTAAGAATGAACTAAAAAAGTTACACAGTGTAGCTTTAAACATGCCAAAACTGTAAAACCAGCCAGTTTTTCTGCTTTGTTCTTGACACAACTGAGCTTTGTTTATGTTCCCTGTCACAGATTTGCCACCTGGCTATACCTACCCAGAAATCAACATGGGATATAGGAATGGCCCCACAGCTCAAGGCGTACAGCTTGCAGAGCCTGCTGATCTAGGGGACGTTCAGACCGAAGCTATTGAACATGCTCCTCCAACTCTTTCCAGCTTGGGAGATGGCCTTGAATGTCATGCAATGGTGAGGCCACTCCAAGAAGAGCCAACAATGGAAGTTGAAGCCACTAACCCGGTCGAGGGACAGCCTGAGGGTGCGTTTGTGCAAGGGGAGGATGTGGAGACGGTCATGGCCATGAGATGCCTTGCAGAGCCTAATGAGGTAAAGGAGCATGTGGAGATCATTTGCACACCTGCTGAAGTTTCAGGCTGTGAAGTAGGACAGGTGCCTACCCTGTCATCTGAGCAAGTAATCCATCCAGAAGAACCAATCGTCACCTTTGAGGAAGAAGCGGACGAAGATACACTTCCTCAAGAGAGCGAAGACATTGAGACACTAAAGGAACAGGGACCTCCATTACCGCCACAACCATGCGTCTCTGATTGTTCACCCAAACAGCTGCCAAACGCAGAGCTTGCAGCGGTTGATGAGGAAGAGCAAAAGGAAAACTGTGTAAATGTTTCATCTCCAACCGCGAATACCTGCTCTCAGAGTCTCACATCGAGTTACTGGAGTCTGGAGCTCCTCATTGCTGCAGCCTTCTGTGGAGACTGTCCTCCTCCCTCTCCACCCTCCTCCTACCAATCCCAGAAATACTGTAGTCCACTCAACTCCACCTATCATGGCATGGCACTGCTGAGTGAGCTGGCGGATCTGGAACTGCAGCGGTATCACCAAAGTTGCAATAAAACTCCAGGTATGTTACGAACGTTTCGCTGATCCAAGGCACTGGTTTTGCTTCAATGAAAACACTTTAATTTCATCCTAAAGAGTACATATATGTGCTGTTTGTATGTTCAAGGGTACATAACACACAGTTTCTACCAGTCGTATGTTAATCTTGAGTACCTCTACAGTAGTATTGCATCCTTCATATATCCCAAGAGTCTTTAGTTTTATCAGATTTATAAAAGAAAGATATGCTGTACCGATTCTTTCCACAAACAGCTGAGCATTTTTACTTTCTAAAAAAGACTCACCCTGTACGATTTATAAGCCTTTTGAAAAGTGGGGACATGGGTAATGTCCTCATATTTCACCCTCTCAATGATCGCATGTCACAAAAACATGCCCACACACACTGCCCGACAAAAATAAACGCGATGACGTCGGGCGCTTTTCCGCTCAGAGTTGACTTTTTTTCAAGTTCATGCGCTCAGAGCGCTCCTTCAAAAACACGAGGCGCAGCAAGCGGTTAAAACGCTCTCTGCCAACCAAAATCCATTTTAAAAAGGCGCCTCTCGCTGCAAGAACGCGTTCTGTGTGATCGGGCCATTAAACTTGTTTGAATCTTGAAGTGTATTTGGCATAGAAACTCATTCTCTTGTCCATGTTTAGCATGAAAATCAGAGTTTTTGGTCACTAAACAGGGCAAAAGCAGTTGGTGTTTTGATTTCAGAGCATTGGCTAGCTAATTATCCATGTAACCTCTTGTTCTTTAAAGCTTCCCATGTAAAATGATATAGCGGTTGTTAGAGCAATCCATTTAACTAGTCCCAGAAGTTCAACTTCCTTGTCCCAAGCTACAACTAATATTGCGCACACAATATTTACTTTTTATTGATTGTTAAAAGCATTTGCTGAAACACATCACCATAATTGTCTTGGTGATATACAGTGCTATCTAAACGAGGAAACCCTTGATCCTGTGACATTTTATAGAGCAGTCTGCATTGGATTCATGAAGATCAATTTGATATTTGTAAATCAAGACCTTTCTTTTTAGCCTTTCCTACATTTTTGCTTCCTGCTAGCAAAGATATCAGATAAATAGCTAAATCATCAACATGCTTTTTATGTGATATATTCCACAATATGTCAGCCATAATAAATTCTTGTTGTGTTTCTTTTTCCTTATCAAAAGGAGAAGATCAATGGATTTTTGACCTCCAGAGTCTTGCTACTTTGGCAGCAGCTCGCGCCCTTGAGTTGGGCTCTCAGGATAGTGGCACCGCAAATGCTGAGATGCAGTTTCCTGCTAGAAGGACTCTCAACTTGCGCAGAAAATGCAGCTGGACACCTCGCCATGAGCCGGTAACACATCCTTGTTTCGCTTTTTTCCCCCCACATACACGTTTTTTCAAGATTATATGTTGTTTTCATATACTGTATCTAGCAAATGTTATCTGCATCCTACTTAACTTGCCTTTTATCTTCCAAGGATTAAATGATTAAAATTTCAATAACCGATAAGTATTAAAGGGTTAGTTCACCCAAAAGTGAAAACTATTTCATTAATTACTCACCCTCATGTCGTTGGACACCCGTAAGACCTTCGTTCATCTTCAGAACACAAATGAAGATATTTTTGTTGAAAGCTGAGAAAGGCTTCAGAAAGGCCTCCATTGGCATTCAGTACATTTCCACTCACAAGACCCATAAAGGCACTAAAGACGTCGATACAAAGTCCTTCTCACTACAGTGGCTGTGCAATAATGTTATGAAGCAACGAGAATAGTTTTTGTGTGCAAAAAAATCAAAATAATGACTTTATCTGCCAAGTTATTGTCTGCCGTGTAGGTCTCTGACGTGAACTTACGCGATAGCAGCGCTCCTCCTCTTCCGGTTCATGATCCGAACGGCGGATCTGCGTCATATTCTCGCACATGCGTCGAGTTCATGTCAATAACTAGGTGGATAAAGTCATTATTTGGATTTTTATGCGCACAATAACTATTTTTGTCGCATTGTAAAATGATTGTACAGCCCCTGTAGTGAGATGGACTTTGTTCGATGTGTTTAGTGCCTTTATGGGTCTTGTGAGCGGGAATGTACTGAATGCCAATGAGGCCTTTCTGAAGCCTTTCTCAGCCATCAGCTTTCAACAAAAATATCTTCATTTGTCTTCTGAAGATGAACGAAGGTGTTACGGGTGTCCAACGATATAAGGGTGAGTAATTAATGAAATAATTTTCATTTTTGGGTGAAGCTCTTTAACACAGGGCTAGAAGCAAAAGTCTGTCCAGAAGTCATCCAAGGTTGGAGCCTCTATCCAGCAACTAAGGGAAGGGTTTGATTTTGTTCCTCCAGGTGTGTCCAGTGAAAAGTGCCATGGATAGTATGGATGGGCAGGAGTTGGAGATGCGGGTGAGGCTGGCAGAGCTGCAACAGCGCTACAAAGAGAAGCAAAAAGAGCTGGCCAAACTCCAGAGAAAGCATGATCACCAGTAAGCACAACTTAACCAGTTCATTCTTAAAGGTGATCTGTGTCATTTTTTCCATTATAACTTAAATTTCTCTTATCCCAGTTTACATGCAGATTACTGTGCAAACACTAGTAGGCGTTCCTAGTTCTGGTTGCCTTAGTAATACTTATGAAAGTCAAAAACCCTGGTATTAAGATGTGTTTTAGTCGACCGGATCACAAGTGGACGACACTAAATACAGGTGTAAACGGGTCTAAAACGCTTTAAGCTTGTCCACTTTACACCACTTCCAGATGTTGGGGAAAACACTTTTGACCAGATTGCTTTCGAAGTGTAAATGCTAATGTGGTCGAATACTGACCTAACTTGTAAACATTATGGGATAGCGTGCTAGCGTGATTTAAACTTTGTCGGCTAAAGACCCAAGTTTGAAGATGAAAAACGTCCCAAGCTCAATGTGCTCTCACCATTCCTGATTTCTAACACACACTCAAAGCGTTCGGCTGGTCTTGCGTCTGTCAGAGCAGAAACTAAAGCTGATGCTCTCCGTGTGTTTTTCTGTCGTCTCCGGTCGCATTTAAATGTACATTACATGAGATTATTACATCCATTAGATCGGAAGATCTGAAAATGCACATAAATGTACCCGCCCATAGACCCTCCCCTCAAAGAAATCAGGACAGAAGTGGCAGAAAGTGGACAAAAGAGACGGATTAAAGCACCAGGTGTAAACGGAACGTTTCCCTCGTCTACTTGTGATCCGATTGACCAAAACGCATCTTAATACCAGCTGTAAACAGAGCCTAAAATGTTGTTTCATGTTAAAAAGTTTCACTAGTTTTGTGACGCAAGGTTTTGTGACACTAGTGGCAGAAGCTCAGCAAACGGTAACCTCGTTTTCCTTTAGGAAAGAGGAGACTCCTCGCAGTCCAGCACGCCGAGGCCCTGGTAGACCACGCAAACGAAAATCAGTCCCTGGTCTTGGCTCCGGGAACCTTAACGAACCCCAGAAAAGAGTAAAGTAAGTCACTCCTGTTTCTTCTGTCCTCTCCGACTGCTTCTCACACACGGCAGATAAGCTCCCCCATATCAACACAGCCCAGCGGACGACTCCTCAAGCCATAAACAGGAAACGCGAGAACTCCTCTGACCTCAGTGAGGAAGGCCAGTTACGCTTTATCTTTCCTAATCAGCACTGGGCCTGAATTGCATTACATGCTTTTGGCAGTGAGTTGGACTTGGCTGTATCTCCTTGCGAAGGGTCCACTGTATGTTTGCATGGTTCAGGCTTATAGACACTATCTTAAATCTCTGTACATGCACTGGTTGTGTGTGTGTGTGCCTGTCAATAAACTTGCTCTGTGTCTGCCAATGGCTGATGTGAATGGCATGACTGTCTTGCAGCAGCCGGGGGGGGATTCAACAGGCCGTCGGAGGTAATTAGAGCACTGCGAATTCTCCTCTAATCTATTTCATTGCCAGGAATGTGACAGATTCCTGTCGTTTAGCACTTGGGTCAGCACAGGCCAGGAGGAGAGGAGTTCACGATGGCATGCTTACTTACACTGCAATTCATTAATGTGTGTGTGGAGGAGTGTGCTATTGTGTGTTTATGAATATAATCTGGCAACTGCTTTCTATCTTAGGCATTTTACAGTGAGGTATGAACAACTCATAATATGTGTAGTATTTAATAGTTTATTTTAAATTTATGTTTATAATTAGTTACCACCAGGGCTTGACGATAACACCCGGCAATCCGCCAAATGCGGGTGGATTTCAGCAGTGATATGTAATGGCGGCTTGATTTTTAAGTGTAATGTAGTGTTAAAAATATAGATTTTTCAATACATATTGCTACTGAAATATCTGAAATGCATCCTATAAGTGTAATGTAGTGTCAAAAATAAAGATTTTTCGATATATATTGATACTTAAATACCTGAAACGCTTCCAATAAGTGTAATGTAGTGCAAAAAAATTAAGATTTTTCAATATATATTGATACTGAAATATCTGAAAAGCTTCCAATAGGTGTAATGCAGTGCCAAAAATATGGATTTTTCGATACATATTGATACTTAAATATATGAAATGCTCCCAATAAATGTAATGTAGTTTTAAACATTAATTTTTCGATACATATTGATACTGAAATATCTGAAATGCTTCCCATATGAAAAGTGTGAGTTGGTGTTGGAGGAGTCGACAGTAGAAAAACAAGGCAGTTCAGTAGATTTGGGAGCAGACCTGTGAAGTTTATCTTGACTTTGAGTCATTGTACTTTGTTCCTCGATGCCTGCAGGTCTAGAGAGTATCTGTCAATGTTTTGAAGAGGGTTATTGACACTCCAAACACCCCCTAAAACCTCTTTCTATCTCTCTTTCTCATTGTGTTCTCAGCCGTCCCGCTGTCATGTCACCTCCACGCTGTTTCCGCTCGCCTGCATCTGCCCTCGTGCCAATAACCAGCCGCCTCGATGTGATTCCCTATGACAGTGACACCCAGACGCACGGGCAGGCAGCCAGGCCTCTCACCGAGGGCACTCTGTTTGCCTGTGTTAGTCTACTGTACATAAAAGAGGGCAGTGTGTCTAGTAGCATTTAACAGGCTATCAGCCTGATCTTCATTGTGTTGAACATCACACTAGATTTTCTGCTATTGAGCTTGGGGCAGGGCTGCATGCTTACTCTTAAGCAGAAATCACATTTAATCCAAAATGTAGACGTGGTTGTCACTGAGAATTTTAGTTAGGATTGAAAACCAGTTTGATTCACTTGTACAACACAGGCTCTGTTTACAGCTGGTATTAAGATGCGTTTTGGTCAATCGGATCACAAGTAGACGAGGGAAACATTCCCGTTTACACCTGGTGCTTAAATCCATCTCTTTTGTCCACTTTCAGCCACTTCTGTCCTGATTTCTTTGTGCGGGGGTGTCTATGTAAGGTCTTTTTCTGATCTTCTGATCGAATTGAGAACGATCATACCCGAAGTTGATAGAAAAACACGGAGAGCATCAGCTTTCGTTTCTTTTCTGATAGTGGCAAGACCAGCCGAACGCTGTGAGTGTGAGTTAAAAATCAGGAATGGTGAGAGCACATTGTGCTTTGGGTCTCCAGCCGACAAAGTTTAATCCCGTCTGGCTAGCGCGCTTTCCATAATGTTTATGCATTAGGTCAGTAGACGGAGAGAAGACGGTCTTTTGTGGCTGTTCGAACACATGAGCGTCTACGAAAGCAATCCGGTTGAATGTGTTTTCCACTACCTCTGGAAGTGGTCAAAAGTGGACAAACTAAAAGCGTGTTAGACCCGTTTACACCTGTATTTAGCGTCGTCCACTTGTGATCACATCGACCAATAAACATCTTGAAGGGATAGTTCACCTAAAAATGAAAGTTACCCCATGATTTACTCCCCCTCAATCCATCCTAGGTGTGTATGACTTTCTTCTTTCAGACAAACACAGTTATATAAAAAACTGTCCTGGCTCTTCCAAGCTTTATAATGGCAGACCAACATTTGAAGCCCAAAAAAGTTCATCCATCTATTATCAAAGTGCTCCACGTGGCTCTGTGGGTTAATAAAGGGCTTCTGAATTAAATTTAAGTACCTTCGATAGTCAACTTACGTAAAAAGCGTAACTGGCGGGCAGGCCCGGTTCTACAGGGGTGCTAGCACCCTCAAACGCATGCAACATCACCCTCAGTTGACACAGTAATAATAATGGCGAAACAGATTTGGCAGTTTTTCACATTTGTGTCCGAGCTCTGGAGAGCATCAGATGCATCTATTTACATCGTGTTTTAGCAGCGGTGAGTGGTGTAGCCAATCACAGATAGTTGTTGATCTCTGGAACGCGATCAGAATCTCACCACTCGAAAGTTAATGCAGGCTTGTGAAACCTCTCAATAACAAACAAAGTCAAGCCACCATGTAAGTAAGAGATTTATTGTTGAACACTTCATTTTTATAACGAAACTTTGTGAGATCGAGATGAACTGACAAAGCAACAGCATTTTAGTGATCGTAGCGATCTTGGCTCTCTTTCGAGGCTGCAGTCATTCATTGAAAAATTGACGGCCAATATTGCTTGCTGCAAAGTTTTGGAATTGACATCTAAATATAAATGGCACTCTGCACGAGACAGAAATATCCCCCTGAGACCCAGAATAGAGGTTTGGCATCAGTAGAGGACATTATTTAGCGAATTTCTCTGACAACATACAGTTTTAAGTCTGGATATTCATATAGAATACAAGACTATAAAACTATAATACTGATCTGCCAACATTGTCGCTGTATGATAAATTAAAATAAGCTGATAACATCACTGTTTTCTCCAGTACGACTGTACAGCCAAATCAAATCAGCGAATTTGGTATTGTGTCGAAATCGAAAAATCTTTTTTTTCAGTTCTCAGCTCTGAAACTTACAGGATATTCTTATATTACCATGACCTTTTATATATCAAAAGCTCAAGGGAAAGTTGATTCCTCAATCCATCACCCCTGTAAGATGTGTTTTGGTCGATCTGATCACAAGTGGGCGACGCTAAATGCAGGTGTAAACGGGTCTAAAACGCTGAGTGTGACCACTTCCAGAGGTAGTGGAAAACTCATTCGATCTGATTGCGTTTTGTAGTCTGGGTGAACTATCCCTTTAATACCAGGTGTACACGGCCATAGACACACTGAAGAAGAAAAACTTGCCTCTACCTGCATTTTTGCGAAACTCCTAAATTGTACCTATACATACAATTCACTGCAGATACACTGCAATACATATTTTTGTAATGAGATGTTTATAAACCTTTAAAGATATGCACATATATTCTACTAAAAATGTCATCCGCACAAATTGGCCCCATGTGCACACAAGTCGTATATTCTGATCTATAAGCAATGCTAATGCTAAATCTGTCGTACACACACCTCTGTTGGGAATCACTGGTTAAGTGGAATCAGATTCTGAATCCTTACATTTCTTTCAACGCTCATAACTAATTGTGCTGTTCTGGTTTGTTGTATGGTAGTATATGTTGTCACTGCTGGTGTTGGACTCGTGGGTATTGCATAATGAGATGCTATTAATAGACGTTCAGTGTTTTCTCTGGTGCAGGTGACGCCATGCAACGACATTGACACTTTCTGTTTTCCATTTAGCCTCTTGTGATTGAGGGCAGTGGGTCAGTGTAACTCTAGTGCACATCCTGTCTGTGTGTGTGTGTGTGTGTATGTGTCTAAAACTGTGTCTGTGCTTCAAAATCCTTACTGTGTGTGTGTGTGTGTGTGTGTGTGTGTGTGTGTGTGTGTGTGTGTGTGTGTGTGTGTGTGTGTGTGTGTGTGTGTGTGTGTGTGTGTGTGTGTGTGTGTGTGCGTAGGAGAGAGCTCTGTTTAATTAGCCGCCTTGAGCGTGCACCAGGGGGAGGGGCCGTGTCCCGTTGTGTTTGTCAGTTCGTTGCGCGGTGGGATCTACCTCACGGGGAAAGAACACACACTCCATTGCTAACTCTGTCCCCTTGCCTGTCAATCACACAAACACACACACACGCACACACACACACGCACACACACTAGTCAATAGACACAAACGCATTCCTAGCACAAAACCGCTAATCTGATTTTGTCCCGCAGGAAGGAAAAATCACAAGAGATCTCATTAATTTCCCAGGACGCCAATGAGTTTAAATGACGATCACAGACATTGACTTTTCTTGGGAAAAAGACCTCAGTAATTTCAGAAGAGATCGTAACGATGTCCCAAAAGTGAGTTCAGATTTGCCAAGATTCCAAGTCTCACCTAGCCTGGATGCCGGGAAAAAAATGGTGTTTGGGGGGTAAAATGTGTGTTATTTTGGCAAGGTTGTCTGCTAAAATTCGCACTCATGGGTCTATATATCACATGATAGTCGCTTCAACCCGCGGACATAGAAAACAACCAGCAGAAAAAAACGTGGACTTGACAACACAGTGCAGTTGAGCTCTGTTGACATTTGACAACTAACGTTATGCGTCGCTCCGCTGCTCTGATTGGTTGTAGGTCTGTCCAATTTTCGGTCTTTCCTGGTTCGGTTGAAACGCCCAATAATCACAGCCCAATGGAGCAGTTTCAGACTCATATTCTGACTAGAACTGAGTATGACCAAGTCAGGCTAAGTCTCACCATGAACGTAATAATTTCTCATAAAATTCTCCAGACAGAATTATCCCTGCTTTGCTTACCACATTCATTTTAGTGATGCTCTTGTGTATCGTGAGTCCACAAGATTCCAGCGTTTGTCCAAACTCACAAGATTTTGCACCAATGAAATGCCTGTTCACTCCGAGGACAGTAACTATAACGATAACCAGTTTTGACGATCGTTAAACTTCTGTAAGAGTAGGGACGTCAACACCACAACTATGGCGATAACCAGGAATTATATTCTTGGGATCGCTTTCAGAAGTGATTTTTATAGCCAAATGACAGCTAATCTGACTGAAGGCTGGGACACACCAATCCGATAGACGGTGGCTATGCACTTTCTTAAGCTGATTATGCCTAATAAGCCGACAATAAACATGGTCATATAAACGCGGTAACCCGTTTTCTTTTATCAGAGTAAGGTCATAAACGGTGTAAGCATAAACCGGTCGGGACAGGTAGTTTTTTGCCTCTTACCTCGATTTCGCGCGGCATTTAAACGCATTAACCTGCTTTCTGTCGGCTTATTGAAGTGCGCATGTGTGATAGGTGATAAAAACACAAACTTACAGCAGATTTAAACGCATCCAGACAGAGCGAGCGAGCGTTTTACATGAAATAAGGACATATATTACAAACGCAGACTCTTTTAAGACCCAGAAAATTGTAAAGATGTGTTCTCATCTCATGCAGCAGAAGTAGAAGAGGTTTGGTCTAAATGCTTCATCTTTAACTGATGAGGGATAATATGAGCCGTAAATCTCCCGCTGACTCCCTTTATTTAACATCACAACTGACTAACATTTGAAAAACTCAGAGTCAGATATACGGACATTATTATTTTTTACGTCACTACAAGAAAATAACCCGGGTTATTAATAAAGTAATGTAAACGCGGTTTACTTGCGTTGTCAGTTTACTGGTTTGCCTGTAAAAGCACCCAATGTCAGGCTGTTTTTGAGCGTCGGGCGGCTAAGTTTTTTCTGTGTGTTCTGCACCGTTGGCTCTAGTCGGATGCCGTCTGTATTTTTTGGGCCGATTCAGCATTAGCTGGTTGGCGTCAGGCCATCGGTGAGAGAGAGAACTCTTTTACGGTTTGTATATCTGCAGTCCTAGTTTCAGTTTCCCTTTTTGAATGGCGAAAATAGACTAGTGATACAGATAGTTGCTTACACGCATGTGCAGAATCCTTTAGTCCTTTTGGTGTGTTGAAGCGCAGCTTTTTGGGTGAGGCGCGAGGTTACAATGCAGTCCGCTTTCATCGCCGCTAGTTATTTGATGTCGGCTTATTATGTCCCTGGCTTTAAAAGAGCTCAAACTTTTAAATGCCAGATGACATTGTCATACACTACAAAAAATGCTTATCTTACTTATTACTTATTTTTGTCCTGTTTCTAGTTGAAACATCTAAAAATTCTTAAAACAATAAGTATTTACTAGACAAGCAAGTAATTGTCTTGTTTTGGGGGAAAATAACTCAAAATGAAGAGAGTTTTTGCTTAAAATAAGATAAATAATCTGCCAATGGGGTAAGAAAAATAATCTTAATTCAAACAAAAAACAACATTATTTTTCTTACCCCATTGGCAGATTATTTTGCTTATATTAAGCAAAAACTCTCTTCATTTTGAGTTATTTTTTCCCAAAACAAGACAATAATTTTTGCTTGTCTAGTAAATGTTTCTAAAAGGGTTAGTTCACCCAGAAATGAAATTGATGTCATTAATGGCTCACTCTAATGTTGTTCCTCACCCGTAAGACCTCCGTTCATCTTCAGACACAGTTTAAGATATTTTATATTTAGTCTGAGAGCGTATGCAAGTGTATGCACACTATACTGTCCATGTCCAGAAAGGGAATAAAAACATCATCGCAGTAGTCCATATGGGACATCAGTGGGTTAATTAGAGTCTCTTGAAGCATCGAAAATACCTTTTGGTCCAAAAATAACAAAAACTACAACTTTATTCAGCATTGTCTTCTCTTCCGCGTTTATTTCAATCCTCTAATAAAAATTCTAACGTTGTGAATCAGCCAATTGATTCATGATTCGGATCACCAATGTCGCATGATTTCAGCAGTTTGACACGCAATCTGAATCATGAATCAATTCGCTGATTCATAACCGTTTGAATTTTTTTTTTGAGGATTGAAAACAAGCACGGATCAAACAGACGAGCTACTGGAGCTCAGATTACTCAAGAAGTTAATGCTGGTTCTGATAGAAGGGTGACAGAATACACAGTTTGTTGCATATGGGGCTATCTAAAATATCTTAAACTGTGTCTGAAGATGAACGGAGGTCTTACGGGTAAGGAATGACATCAGGGAGAGGAGTTAATGACATCAATTTCATTTTTGGGTGAACTAACCCATATAATATTTTGACTAGAAACAAGACAAATTTTAAGTAGGAAAAACATTTTTTTGCAGTGTAGTTACTGTTCATGGTGTGAGACAAAGTTGATACTTAAATGAAACACAACTGAGATCTCCATTATGTCTCCTGAGCTTTGAAAGAGAGCAAAACAGCCCTTTCCCCTTGGGACTACATAAGCAGAAGCACATTACAGCAAACAAAATCTCAATTAGGCTTCCACAAAGACAGCCTCTCTAGAGATGTCTAACAGCGATTAAACCGCTCATGTGGCGGACGGCACACTAGCGCTCGGCTCTTTGCTGGAGGATGGAAGGTAATCTTTTGTCTGCGTGCCGTCCGTCTTGCCTTCGGTCTGTCGGGCAGGTTTCCAGGGAAATTCAAGGGCATTCTCTCCAAGCCTGCATTCAGAGCCGAGGGGGACGCGCTGCCTCGCTGATATGGAAATACAACTGTGAGGGCTCTGATATTCACCAAGAACAATGGCGTCAAACATGCAGTGCCCTCAAATGGCTCGCTCTATCTTTTCAAAGCAACCGGCCCCTTTTTGTACCAGGACTCTCCCCTGATGATTCACACAGGGCTTTTTATCCGGCAACTGCCCTTGAACAGTGGCGGGATGGCCGTCTGATCGCAGTCGCTCAAGCGTGAGGTGTGGAGACCATGTTTTTTTCTTCTTCTTCACTTTTTCGATACTCATCAGAAGGAGAGCAGGCGGCGATTGGAGCCCACTGAGAGGCAACTCAGCTTCGTTCTGATCTCGTTCTTGTTTCCTCATTTCATACCGACGCTGCCTGAGCTGTAGGGGTGTTTCGGTCATGAAAGACACATTTTTAAGTGAACAAAACGTGTGCTTTCTGAAGGAGAATTTCATTGGTTGGACCTGCTAAGCTATTGGCGCTTTTCCACTGCACGGTACGACTCGGTACGGCTCACTTTTGAGGAGGTTTTCCATTGTGTACCGTACCTAGTACCTTTTTTTTTTTAGTACCACCTTGGCTGAGGTCCCAGGCGAGCCACGCAGAGATGTTTAAACACTGCAGATCACTGATTGGTCGGAGAGAATTGTCATAACCAACACCATTGGATATGTGACACGAGACACCTCAGTATCATTTGTTCACGTACATTTTTTTAACGACTTGCTTTAAACAGTCATCGCACGCAAATTGCAAAAAGAAAGGGTCAGTAGACAAGGTGGCAGCGCAACTATAACGATCAGAATATAATCCCACCCACTAAAGCGATTTTAAACTGCAGCGGAAAAGAAAACCGAGCCAAAGTAAAGCGAGCAGAGTCGTACCGCTATTTTTTTTTGGACTAAATACACCCATCACTGTACGAGGCTATGTTTGAAATCTGAATGATGGAGCAGCACTGAACGAATTGGGACATTTTGTGGCTGAGAATGTTTTGACTGAACAAAAGGGTCATTCGCAGAGGTGGAAAGTAATGAATTACATTTACTCGCGTTACTGTAATTGAGTAGTTTTTCTGTACTTCTACTTTTTTAAGTAGTTTTAAAAATCTGTAATTTTACTTTTACTTAAGTACATTTTGATTAAAGTATTGTACTTCGCTACGTTTTAAACCACATCCGTTAATGAGTAAAAATAAATCATTAATGCAACGAGGGGAGGAAAAAAACCGCGATCCGGAAATGACTAATATTGAATAGAGGGCGCGGGACGCGGGAGAGGACATGCGCGCAAATATCAGATGGAGACGAACAAGACAGACCTCAGTGACGCAGACCCAGGTGAAAGCAAAACGCCGTCGTTAACTCCTGGCTAGTATGGAAATACTTTGGATATAGAAAAAAATAATGTGGTGTTGTCCTGGAGGATATCAAATGTGCACAAAATGTGGATGCAAATGAAGAAACACATAGAACATGTTCGGGCACACATCCCTCTGTGCAAATAAAGGTATGTTTATAACTTAGGCCGATTGATTTCTGTGACGCAGAGCGAATCCCGGAATCCAGTCATGAACCTTAGCTTTACATTATAACGTAGATTTGGCGTAATACACGCAAACTGGTGGATGAACGAAAAACTCGAATGTAGAGCTGTAGGCCTTAGAAATATATCAAATCGCGACATGGTCTGTGAATATTAAAGCACAAAACATTGCTCAATGAATATATGATCTGCTTGTTCTCTCTCTGTGAATGAGCTGCTCCGTCTACTACATATGGACTCTATTATTCTTAAACATTTTCACAAATTAATGATAAAAATAAGTTGTTAATCTAATTCATAGTAATTTATTGAATTTAGTTTATTAGACATGTTTTATTGAAATTTTGATTAACAAAATAAACAAATGGTTTTAAGTTTGTTATAATAAAGCATTTGTTCAACCAAAAAAAATAAAAAAAACAATCTTCTTCATTCATTTAACATCATTTTAACAAGTGATAATAACCATCATTTAATAATAGGTACAGTAAATGTTTAATTGATGTTTTCTGAGATAGTTGTCATATCGTGAAAATCTCATCCTATCACAACCCTACAGGGGAGAGTCCCCCACCCCCACTGTTAAAAAAGTAACTAAGTAACTTTTACTCTGAGTACATTTTAAATGAGCTACTTTTTACTTTTACTTGAGTACATTTTTAGACCAGTAATTTTACTTGTACTTAAGTAAAATTTCATTGAAGTAACAGTACTTTTACTTGAGTAGAATATTTTGTTACTCTTTCCGCCTCTGGTCATTCGTTCAGTTTTACACGGAAAGAAAATGGCCGAAGAATTATCTATTATCTATTAACCTAAATTTATGTATGCTATTGTTGTTCTATAGTTTAAAATTCAAGCTCGAAAGCTGACAAAAAAAGATTTTGTTGTCATTTGTGACAAAATCAGTTGTCAGTTTTACTAAAAGATAGTGAGACTTATGAGCAAATCTGCTGAGTGAACGATTCAATGACATTAAAAGATACTGCGGTAATGACCTAACGAATATTAATAAATGGATTATAGGAAGAATCAAAATATCTAGCAATACAGACAGTGTAATTCTGTAATCACTGAGTGTGTTCCCGGAGTCAATATTCGACAACTGTAGAAAGATTTGTGGACGCTCTGACGTAGATCCAATGCTTGGTCTTTTTTAAACTTCATTGAACGGGCAAAGCAAACAATTTGATCTGTATTTGTGCAGACTGACCACAAGTAGGGTATACTGTAAATTAACCTAATGAAATCTTTTAAATGTGAAAGAAAAAATATATATATTAATGGAAAGAACTTGACAATTATAGTTACATGTTTGCTAAAGAAATAAACCCTTTAAAAGCCATTTGTGTGGTGTGGCTTTTGTGGCTAGTATAATTTCACCGTGCAGTTCATAGGAGACGTTTGCTAGCCTTGGTCTTTAATTAACATTTTCATTCGTTTCTGTGCAGCCTACATTACAATAACTGTCATGATTGAAGTGTAGCCTTGAGTGTAGCCATTTGTGCAAATTAATTGCGTTCCTGCTGAAAAACAAGCGTTCTAGCACGGAAATAATGCCTATAAATGGAGTTGTGCCCTTCTTATCAAACCGGCCACAGCAATGATTAACCTCTCCTCCATTTCGCTTGGGAATGATGTGGTCAGACTCAAAGTTTACTGGACTGCGCTCTAGGATCCTCCCAAGCGGAGCACTTCTACATTGCGATTGGTTGCCGCCGAACCGTGTCTTACCTCATTACCACAAAGTTGACCTGATTTCAACTCTCCTCAACGCCCGAATCGTCCGGAGCTCACCCAGTAAGAGCCTGTACTGTTTTGTTTGATTGCCAGATTGGTGGGGTCGGCCCTAAGTCCCCTAGCAGAGGAGCACAGAGGAGGTGGAGACTCTCAGAAGAAGAAGAAAAAATTGTCCAACCGCGGGTTTGGCCGTCTCAGCTCCACACAGGTCAGTCTTCTAAACATGATTGTCTTTATCGTTCTTCTCTTGCTCCCTTCAGCCAACTTTTGGTTACTCTTGCTCTCATAGGATAGTGTGTATTTTAGAGGCTTGAAAAAGGATCAATAAGTAGCCCAGAACAAGTCTAATGTTGGTCGAATTCTCTCAATATGTCTTCTACTCCTTCTATTGCTCTCTCTTAGATGAAGTCACAGTGTTATAGGAAGAATAGCACCCTCGATCAACAAATAACTAATCTCAAGCAGAAGGTCTCGGGTGGACGACATACATCTGGAGCCGCGTCAAGGGACCCCGAGTTTTCCTCGTCATCTAAGAGCCTGTACCGCAGTAACTCCAAAAGAGATTCGACACAGCACAGCGGAGCCAATGAGTCTGAGAGCCTGAGCGACACAGGTAAAGCCCATCGTCCACCGTGACCATGGCTGAATCCGAAATCGCCCACTAAACCCTCATTCACTATTCCCAACGTTAGTCCACAAACACAGGTCACTTGAAGGAGTGAATGAAAACGAGTGTGTGAAGTCGGACAGGCGTTGAGTACTGGACATGAGCTGCACACTCGTTATTGTGGTGCATTGTGGGATTAAACGAGTGCACTCAATAACGTCCACTGGGGTTTTGGACACCACTACAAAATGGCTGTCCCTTCAAATAATGCCCTGTTTAGGGGTAGGGGGGGCGAGTTTGGATTCAGCCATGTGTCATACCATGTGTCATTTGGCTTTGACACACTGCAAAAAATGCTTTTCTTACTTAGTATTTTTGTCTTGTTTCTAGTCAAAATATCTAAAAATTCTTACATTATGAAGCAATTACTAGACAAGTTAAAATTATTGTCTTGCTTTGGGGGGAAAAATCTTAAAATTAAGAGAGTTTTTGTTTAATATAAGCAAAATAATCTTTTTTTTGTTTGTTTGTTTCTGTAAGATTATTTAGCTTAATTTTTTTTCCCCAAAACAAGACAATTACTTTTGCTTGTCTAGTAATATACTTCTTGTTTATGAATGTTTAGATTTTTGGACTAGAAACAAGACAAAAATACTAAGTAAGAAAAGCATTTTTTGCAGTGCAAAACTAAGATTATGTAACGATAAAGAACTAAATATCACCATCCCAGGATATCAAGATAACATTTCAAAGATAGAAGTCTGTACAATCTAATTTGTATTGTTATATATTTTTCTTCATTTAGGATTTACTGATTAGACTCTCATCCTGTTTGTAGAATATTGTTCTTTGTCATTTGGGTGAAGAATTATGTTATGATTAACTGTAATGGGTATTTTATCTTTTTCTCATTTTGAATTCTACATTGGCTGCGTAATTAAAGGTGTGCTCAGGATTTATGAATGTTTTTGACTTTTATCTGACAAACCTACGAATGAGTCAGATTTTCGAGGTAGTGTGTGTGTGTGTGTGTGTTTTTTTTGTCTTCATTATTATTAAATATCTACATTTTTCATTACCATTCATCTCAATAGGATCGAAGGCTCAGGTGTTTTTTTTTGAGAGAGAGAGAGAATGGTTTTGGAGATGTTTTCAAAAGTTATTTTATTTAACTTGAAATCATCTTAAAACTACAACTTCATGCCACAGGATCTAAAGTGAGATGTAGATTATCTGTCGGGAATTCGAGTAGTCAGAATAACCACATTTCTAAACTTTTGGACTCAATTATGGACTTTTTCAAATTCCATTTTGTCCTTGCAATGCAATCGATGGGCACACTGCAAAAAATGCTCTCCTTATTTAGTATTTTTGTCTTGTTTTATAGTCCAAACATCTAAAAAGATGCATATACTAGACAAGCAAAGGTAATTGTCTTGTTTTGGGGAAAAATAACTCAAAGTTAAGAGAGTTTTTGCTTAAAATAAGCAAAATAATCTGCTAATTGGGTTAGAAAAATAATCTTAATTCAAACAAGATTATTTTGCTTACCCCATTGGCAGATTATTTTGCTTATTTTAAGCAAAAACTCTCTTAACTTTGAATAATTTTTTCCCAAAGCAAGACAATAATTTTTGCTTGTCTAGCTAATTTTTCTTAATGTAAGATATAGTATAAAGTTGCATTTGTCGGATATAGGATAAAGTTGTGTATGCATGTAAATGATCGCATCTTGCTCTCTTTTCCAGCCACGAGTGGGGACAGCGGGACACAGGAGTGCTGGAAGAGGCACGAGCCGGTGGCAGGTAAAAGGGAAAGGAAGAAGAGTCCTGGATCCGCAGCTTGTTTGCAGCAGCCAGGGGCCAGGATCCCACAGGGCAGGGGACAGGAAGTGGACGAGGACGGGGAGACGTCCCCCCTAGAGAGCGAGTCCTCTGAGCAAGGTGAGTGTCAGCCAGTTTGTCTTATCTTGGAAAAGTAAGAACAACTTAGTGAAGCTTTCAAATGATTCCCAGTTATTGAGCAGTCTGTGTGTCACCACCTGTCTTGGTCTCTGTCTCTCTTTCTCACACACAAATGCAGTTAATCTCTTGAATATTTCTTAATTGAATGCATGTGCTGTGAGTGGCAGTGAGAAAAGTTGGTAGTAATGCGTGTACATGGGGAAGCATTTACTTGTGTTAGTATACTTTTGGTCTGGTCTAATTTGTTTGTCTACTTAGGGTGTGTTCACACTTGGCATGTTTGGTTGGATTAAAATGAACCCTGGTGCGATTGCTCTGTTAGGCCCCGATCACACCGAACGCGTTTTTCAGGTTCGAAAACGCGAGGCACACTGCACTGCCTTTTTTGGTTGGCGTTTTTTCATTCAGAAAAGAGCAGTGCGCTGCAGTTTTTTTTTATGTTGCTAGGAAACCCCAGAATCAGCTGACCTGTCAATTTAATCAATGTAACGGTCACCACAACGGAAGACCACCTCTCCATTCATTCGATTGGACAACAGAAAATAAACGTAATGACGTCGGGCGCTTTTCCGCTCAGAGTTGACTGTTTTTCAACTTCATGCGCTCAGAGCGCTCCTTCAAAAAACGCGAGGCGCAGCAGCCGGTTAAAACGCGAGGCGCCCGGAGCATGAAATTGTCCAAAATGTCTTGGTATGCTGAAGCATTAAGAGTTCCCTTCACTGGAACTAAGGCGCCAAGCCCAACCCCTGAAAACAACCCCACACCACAATCCTCCCTCTACCAAACTTTACACTTGGCACAATGCAGTCAGGCAAGAACCGTTTTCCTGATGACAACCAAACCCAGACTTGTCCATGTAATTGCCAGACAGAGAAGCGTGATTGGTCACTTTATTATACTACCACTAACAGTTGACCGTGGAATATTTATTAGTGGGGTAATTTCACGAAATGAACTGGCAACCTATCACACTTGATTTATACACCTGTGGCCATGGGAGTGATTGAACACCTAAACTCAATCCAATACTTCTGGCAATATAGTGTATTTAGCCCAGCACACAGCATTGTGTTTGATGTTCGCTAAGTTCCATCACAAAATAAAGGTAATAAAAGTGACCAATTAGGTTATGAACATATACCTATGCCTTTAGGTGCAGTATATTAGGTTTGGTGTTAAAATGCCAATGTGAACCCTAAGCAGACCAAGACTACATTTATTATTTAATTTTTTCTTGTTTAGTTTTTTTGGGTCCGGACCAAATAAACCAAGCGAACCAACTACAAGTGTGATACATCTTAATGAATACATCTTAATGTGTAATTTTGGGGTGGTTTTATGAAATATTGAATACCACAATAATAGACTGGCAGCTAGATTCGCAAACCGTTTTAATGAATGCAAATGTCTGCAGACTTCTGTACGTAAACGCTCAAAATACCAATTACTTCACTGATGGAAATCAAGCACAATGTAAAGTTGTTCCCATGGATGTCTAGTTTACTTGCTACTTAAGCGCCTCAGAAACCCCCTGACAGCAACTCTTTTTATTTCATATGGTGTACAAATGTTTGCACAGGAAGATTTCCAAATTAGTTCAAGATGTAGTTGTACTGCAACCACGTCTTTAAAGTGATTCCAATTTATTATGTTTGGATATTTATATATATTAAAGTCAGATGTGTACAGCCATACTGAAATGCCTTTTTCATGATACAGAGGAAGATGAAGAGGAAGGCAGTTATGGCAGCGAGGAGGGCCAAGAGATCAAAGCTCCGGCGTTGAGGGATCTGCCGGCGGTTACTGGCCCCTCCCCTTTCTCTGTTGTCAAACTGGAAGCCAATCAGAAGGCAAAGATTAAGCGGGAACGACAAGAACTTTATGGTAAAGGCCACCAAAAAGCCCAGTGATAGACACACCTCAGCTGCGTTTCATATTCTAACCCTTTCTATTTCGTGGCAACCGTTCAGGATCTCAGTTTCGCGCTGTGACAGAAGGAGACGTGAAGGTGAAACGACGGGCCCCGTGTAGAGCCGTCCCAGTCCCTGTCCCCAAACCTCTAGGTGTCAGAAGGAGACCAGGGAGGCCCCGACTGCAGGACAAACGCTGGCCTGGGATCGCAGGCAGGCCGGCTCATTACAGAAAGAGCAGCAGCCTTCTGTCCTTTCCCAGCAGCAGCGAGAGGCTGAAGAGAGCCACAAGGAAGAGCTCCATGCTGAGAGCCACGGTAATCTCGATCTAACTCGATCTAATGTTGTTCCACACCCGTAAGACCTCCGTTCATCTACACACACAGTTTAAGATATTTTATATTTAGTCTGAGAGCGTCTGCAAGTGTATGCACACTATGCTGTCCATGTCCAGAAAGGGAATAAAAACATAATCGCAGTAGTCCATATGAGACATCAGTGGTTTAATTAGAGTCTCTTGAAGCATCCAAAATACATTTTGGTCCAAAAATAACAAAAACTACGACTTTATTCGGCATTGTCTTCTCTTCTGCGTTTTTCACTCCTCAAATAAGGAGTCCAACAGTTATGAATCAGCGGATTGATTCATGATCCGAATCATGAATCAATACGCTGATTCATAACCGTTTGAATTTGACAATTGTTCTGTTGAAAATTGTAAATATCCACAAGCAGGTGTTTTCAAACTTTTGACTTTTCCTTCTTGTAGAGGAGAAGTTACTTGTCGACCGAGGCCCAGTCTGCAGACAGCGATGATAACGGCAGTACTCGGAGAACCAGGCTTCGAGAGGTACACAAGCATTCACAGATTTTGGTACATTTTAGCACTTGTCTTCTCTTGCTGAGCAAGAAGTAACTTCATGTAAAGGTGATGTTCACACGCTCTGACATGTGAGAACATTTTCTGCTAAACGTGGAGAATGTAGGAAAGAGTCCATTTCCTTCAAGCGATTCATTGCCTTTGCTGTTTGCTGTGGTTCAGTCTAAAGGCCGAGCGGTCAGCCGTCTGATGGAGAGTTTTGCAGCAGATGAGGGCTTCCACCTGGGTGAGGACAGTAGCTTCTCTGAGGAGGATGAGGAGGAGAGGAAGGTGTCATCAAATGGCAGATTTGCTCCAGGTGAACCGCTGTTTAACAAATCTTCCATTAAAAGATAGATACTTGTGGCCAACTTTAACCCCTACGGGTCCAGGATTATTCCTCACCGCGTCTCAAAACAATATAACGTACATGAATCTCACTAAACTTGATGCTTTCTTCGTGTTGATGCGGGCAGGGATAGAGACAGAGCGTATTTAGTCAGGCCCATACCGGGGGGGAAAACAATCCAACGCTCTCCATTGACTTTGTATTGCGTGAAATGGTCGCCTCGTCTTTTCTTACTTATAACAAGAAACAGAACAATGTCTCAAAGCTGATATGTGACAAGGTGTGCAGCAAACACGCTTAAAAACACATAACTATGTTTTTATAAGCTGTCGACCCCCAAAAAACGAGCGTTTAAGGAGACAAAAGTGGATAAAGGCAATAAAATGTGAAGCTTCAGCAGGAAGAATGGGTCAGTTTTGGGATCCTGACACTCAGTGTGGCTCAGTATGTCTACGTGTGCAGTAAACATTTGGTAAAATATCCAAACGTCAGTTTTATATATTATATATTTCCTGACGCTGATTAGTTTCCCCTCCAGTGGGCGTAGTTCTTAGTGTAATATAGCATGACGCGCATTCACTTTTGTGTCCTTAAACATTCGTTTTTGGGGTCAACAGCTTATAAAAACTTATGGGTTTTTGGTTCTGGGTTCTTTAGCTTGTTTTCTGTACACCTTGTCACATATCAGTTTTTAGACATTGTTACATTTTTTGTAATAAGTCAGAAATGACAAGTAGGGCCGCTTCCCGTAATAGAAAGTCAATGGAGACGGTTGATTTGTTTCCCCCCCCGGTGGCTTTCAGATTATGACGCGTGTCGCTCTGTCTCTATACTTGCATGGATCACGTAAGAATTAGCCTTTGAATAGAAGCCGTTCTAGCAGAGAATCTTTCTCTTTTCAAACAGATTACATAAACAGAGAATATTTATTTTTTATTTGATGTACATTATTTAAAACCTGACATATCAACATTTCTTTAGGCATACAGTACAGGCCAAACGTTTGACACATTACTATTTGTAATGTTTTTGAAAGAAGTTTCTTCTGCTCATCAAGCCTGCATTTATTTGATCAAAAATACAGAAAAAATGTAATATTATGATATATTATTACAATTTAAAATAATTGGTTTTCAATTGATTATACTTTAAATGATCATTTATTTCTGTGATCAAAGCTGAATGTTCAGGATCATTCCTCCAGTCTTCAGTGATCATGATCCTTCAGAAATCATTCTCAGATGAGGATTTATTATGAGTGCTGGAGACAGTTCTGCTGCTTAATATTTTTTCATAACCTGTGATACTTTTTTATAATACTTTGATGGATAAAAAGTGAGAAAAAAAGAAAGAAGCAAATGTTTTAAAAATATAAAATGTAAAAATATATACTGACCACTACTGGTCAGTAATTTGGGGTCAGTCATTTTTCTTTTTTCTTTCTTTTTTTGAAATAAATCAACAATTTTATTCAGCAAGGGTGTGTTAAATTGATAAAAATTGATAGTAAAGGAGATTTATATTATTTGAAAATATGTTTTTGTTTGAATAAATGAAGTTCTTTTGAACCTTTTATTCATCAAATATATTAGACAGCAGAACTGTTTCCAGCACTCATAATGAATCCTCATATCTGAATGATTTCTGAAGGATCATGATCACTGAAGACTGGAGGAACCATCCTGACAAATCAGCTTTGATCACAGAAATAAAGGATCATTTAAAGTATAATAAATTGAAAACGAAATATTTTAAATTGTAATAATATATCACAATATTAAAGAAAAAATCTTTATTTTTGATCAAATAAATGCAGGCTTGATGAGCAGAAGAAACTTCTTTCAAAAACATTACAAATAGTAATGTGTCAAACGTTTGGCCTCTACTTTATGTCTCATGTTTGTGTGACAAGTATTCACTAAGTTACAGTTAATTTTCTGAAGAGTATCCGAATGGACTTCATTGCGGCAGATCGCGCATCATGTTTGTTTTCTTTATTTTGCAAAAAGCACAACATTTTGTTTTTATTGTGAGTGTACACAAATAAAAGTTGAAACTCAACAGATTCGAATAATGTATAACACTTGTATGAACAAAATCGCCTGAGAATTTTGAGTCTCTCGCACTAGGAAAAAAAGCGAGTTGGTCGCGCCAGTCAGCTTCTAGGGGTTAAGACTGTGCACTACAGTAGTTTAACGGGTGTTGTTCACTATGACGTGAATGTCGTTTGTTATGCAAAACTATATTTTGAGATGATGCTTTTCATCTTGCAGCTCCTCCGAACTGTGTTCTGACCAAAGAGCTTCTGACCGATGGACTCAAGGTTCTGATCTCCAAAGAAGATGAACTACTGTATGCTGCCCGCGTGCAACCTTTGGAGTCGCCCGATGTGTAAGTGTATAACTCACAAACATCCTCACAGCATATTTACAGTTTTTATCATACTTTGGCCATGTTTAGCATGAAACTCCAACTCTTTAATCGTGTAAATAAGTCAGAATATCAATCAATCAATCAACTTTATTTATATAGCGCTTTTACAATGCCGATTGTGTCAAAGCAGCTTCACAGTGTTAAACAGGACAATATTGCAACAAAATGTGTTTTGGCTGTACAGTCGTTCTGGAGAAAACAGTGATGTTATCAGCTTATTTTAATTTATCATATGGCAACAATGTTGGCAGATCAGTATTATAGTTTATAGAATTAAATAAGAGCTAATTAATTAATTTTATTTGTATATTTAGTTAAATAACTTAGATGGTAATTTTAGCGTCCCCAACTGAGCAAGCCAAGCCAAAGGCGACCAAAGGAACCCAAACTCCATCAGGGCACGATGGAGGAAAATAAACCTTGGGAGAAACCAGACTCAGTTCTCCTCTGGCCTATTAACACACAGTCTATGATTATTATTATTATGACAACCTTAGAGTTCATAAATCATATTAGATCTGAATATTCAACATTTCTGGGTATCACGCAAGAGACGGGTTTATTGAGGATGGTGCGTCAATTACACAAGAGTATGAATATGTGAAAGATCGGAGTCGTCTCGTCGGACGTAACTCGTCAACGAATACATGAAATAGCATTAGACCCCCGCTTTAACCATTTGAAACAAGTGTTCAACAGCAGTGTAATAAACTAAAATACTTAACCAGGGAACATGCGAGGGGTGTGTAGAAAGTGTCTTTGTGAATAACATGTGCAAATTCTATGTATTGCACCTATTTTAAACTCCTGTTGATGTTGATAGTATTATGCTCGCTACCACAGTTAAACGAACAGCGATCATCACCCGCTAGTTTCCCACAGTCCTTAGATGGTTGCACAAGTCAGCCTGCGACATCACTTCCTCTAAGCCCTCTGTTCAGCAGCAGAAGTGTTGCTGAAGAGAATCAGTCACAGCCAATAAAAAAAGTGAGCTTTCCGTAGGAGTTTGACACGGACGGCCAAGCATTACACACAGCACTGAAAATAACTCCTTTGTACTTTCTTCTCTCTCTCTCCAGCTACAGTATTGTTATCGACAGGGAGAGAGGAAACCGACCCAGGATCTACTCCCTGGAGCAGCTCTTGCAGGAAGCCGTGAGTTTCCCACTTACAGCAAACAAACCTGCCTACGCTCTGAGCTTTGGCCTCTCAGGACCCACACACATCACCACATCCTCCAAAATCCCCTCTTCCATTAAAGAGCAGCGCAGAACAATATCCTCTTTCCCGAGATCCCTAAACACAACACAATTTCCTAAAGTCCCGTTTCCAGCGCACCTTTTGCTTCGGTTCTCTTCACACCACATCATCCTCCAGCCGTCCGCACCTTCTCACGTACATGCGCACACATTAACGAGACACGAGCTCTTCACGCTTTCCACAAATAATACAGAACACTTTGGTGACCTGTTACTTTTTCTTTTTAATAGCTTTATAAGGACAGATGCCATGTTTTTGATGTATGAATTATTAGATTTCATAGCAAATTAAATTAGATAAAGTAGCTCATCAAATAATGACATGAAATAATGTGTTGTTGATATGAAACAAACAATTGATATGAAATACATTGCAATAAAACAGACTAAAATAAACTAAATAAACCATTTGTTCTTAACTTTTACAAGTATTGTTGCTGACTGCATTCCTTAGTCTCAATCTTGCTGCTTATTTTATATATATATACACATATATATATACTAACCAAGGCCCCTACTAATTTTATTTAAACTACACTGTAAAAAATAAAATAAATGCTGCAAAAATTACATTTTAATTTCAATCAACTTGTCATTTCAACTTAAATTGCATAAAACAACTTAAAATTTGTTGAATCTTAACAAAAAAGTGGAAAATTTATTAACTTATATTGAGAATATATTGATTATATTTAAAGAAATGTTAAAATATGTTATAACTTTATAGCTTTTTTTACAGTGTACATTCACAACACTGTAAAAAAAAAAAAAGTTTCAACTTGAAAAGTAAGTGTTCATGCTGCCTTAAAACTTTAAGTTTAGTCAACTTGAAATGTGAAGTTGTCCTAAATATATTAGACTAAACTTAAAGGGGGGGTGAAACACTCAGTTTCAGTCAATCTCATGTCAATCTCGAGTACCTATAGAGTAGTATTGCATCCTTCATATCTCCGAAAAGTCTTTAGTTTTATTATATTATAAAAGAAATATGGGCTGTACCGAGTCTTTCCGAAAAAAAACGAGCGCCTGGAGGCGTATCGTGTGGGCGGAGCTAAAGAATGACGAATGCGCAAAGCGGTGACGTCCTCAAGCATGGAGAAGAAAACGCTACCCTAAATAAACCATGGCTATCAATCAGATTCAACTAATACAGATATGATCCAGAATCAGATTCAGAGGCTGAAATAAACTGAACTGGAGAAGCAACAACAGCAGGACGTCCGTCTCTGTGGTATGTACTGTATTTAGTGGCCTGTCAACATTTGTGTGTTTACTCGCAGTTTATGAGGACATGATTCGGTTTATGGACTATTGTATGCGACTAATCCTTAGCAGTAGCAAGCAAAACGGTTTTGCACGTCAGGCTAGTGTAACGTTATACACAGAACAACAGTGGAGAAACCGTTAGCGCATTTGAATGACGAAGCACGCTTTGTGAGAACGTTAGGTTTATGTTTGGGTGGTTTTACAATAATCAAACTGACACCTATAGGGGTCAGCTAAACAAATGTATTTAAACACACACCATAGATCGCATGCTCCATTGATAAATTAACTAACGTTATACACGATCGTGTCGTTTACTGATGTTTACTCACGCGACGATAGCCAACAGCATAGACATTTGAAGCAGTTTTACTCACCGGCTGCTTCCAAAGCAGGACCGAACCTTTATCGCTGGGACCGCTCCGTCAAAAACACACTTCTTTGGTATGATTTGGTGAAGTCCTGTGACAGCAGTGACCGTGGAGATCCACTTTTGCGACGCGACTGAAGCCTGATGTTGTGAAGCTTCCCGTCATTTCTGCGTTCAAATCGGTTCAAATGCATCGCTGCCTTCCCGGAGTGCTGTGCTGAAGCGTTGAAGTCGCTTAATGCCACCCATAGGAATAAAGCGCAGCGCGGCGCGACAGAAGTGTTCACGGACCTGCAGCTGAGCGAGTGTTTATGGGCGTGCATTTCCTCTCGCTCTAGTCACGTGCGCGCGCACCCTACCGGGAGAAGAACCCGTACGGCCCATACAAGGACCTTCCGCTCTATCGACGTCAAGTCGAGCCATATTTGAAAAAAACTCTCCGAAACTTGTGAGGAACCGGAAGGAGTATTTTTAACAGACATACTCCATCAAACGTCCAACATTAGTTTTTGAAACTTTGTCTATGTTTAGGATGGGAATCCAAGTCTTTAACAGTGTAAAAAGCTCAGTATGCGTGAAACAGCATTTCACCCCCCCCCCCCCCCCCCCCCCTTAAATTGACTCGTTCTGGTGTAGCGTTTTTAATTATTATCTTTATTTGTATGTTTATTTCTAGACAATCACACAAATCAAATGTAGTAACAACTATTGCAAACCTCGTATAACATTAACATGAAATTAATTGAATGTTTGCAGAGACTTTAAGACTCCTTTTACTGACCACTTGTTGTTTTACCCTGTTAACGGAAAGTACATCCTGTTTAAGCATCTGTCACTATTTAGCAGCCAAAACACAATCCCATCCACCTCCTCTAGACGCCTGCACACAGCACTTTATCTTTATTCAGTGAGCACTGGGCCTTTCCAACACCTTCAAATCTTTTTAACACAACGTATAAAACCCCACAGCAAACCTCTTTAATATTGCCAGCAGGGCAAATTGACATTTCCCTCAACAGCCACCAGAGTGGCTATACTCCCAGGATGTGTTTGTGCATTTCAAATGCCCTATTTTATAATTGTTGGTGAATGTGCACATGCAGAAAACTGATAGTTAAATTGCATTTCACACTATCCTCAACATTTTGCACCATGAGATGTGCAATTTAACACTTTAAAAGTTATATTTGCTCAAAAAACGGAAAATTCAGTTATCAATTTCTCACCCCAAATCCATGTGACTTTGCCTGACCAGATGCGGGAAACCTGACTGAAAACACTCATAGCCCATTTTATGGCTGACTGGTGATAAGACATGTTAAAAACATCCAAAACTATGTTCTGTCCCATTAATTCAGCTTTGCTCCGTTTAGCTGTTTCTGAATGCAAGTCCTCCCTCAACGTTAGTTTCACAGGTTATAGCAAAACTGTAGCTAATCTAAGCCTTTGGACTGTAATTATATAGTGCAAACCGCAGTGCATTCCTGGCATCTGTTCAGTTTTGCTTGTTTGCAAGTTTCCTTCTGGTTTGTGTGTTTGTGTTGGTAGAGATCAGTGGTGTTGACTCGCTTGTTTTTCACATTTCTAATAACATCCTGCACAAGGATCAGTGGCACTGACACAAAACATTGCCTTAGACCACATCTTAGGGTGCTTTCATATCTCTAGTTCGGTTCATTTGGTCCGAACCAAGGGCAAACAATTATACATTGTTGCATTTTTCAGCTTTTTTGGTTCCTTTTCACACCACACTGATTGCTTTGGTCCGAACCAGTTGAAACGAACCAAAACGCAGGCACGTGACAACATCCACATCACTCATTGGCCATGGCGTATTTCCTAAACTGCTTTTCGATTGGTCAGAATTTACGTGTGGGAAAATTCCAGCAGAAGAGGCAAAGCCAGCAAACTATAATAACGTTATGGAGAGACGACTGTGCGGGCTGGTTTTGTCCCTGGCCATAATCTACTACACTGTGTGTATTTACCACAGTATGCAAATACCTTTATAATGAAGCGCGGATGCGACGAGAAAACAACGTTCTAATGCACTGCAGACGGCGAGCGCTTCGCTCGTCACTTCAAGCGGAGGTGTGCATTAATTATTGTTAACTGACATGCTCATCTTCCCGAAAATATTGCCAAACGATCTATCAGGTAATAATGTCATGCACACAATGTCAGCGCAGCCGACTACGGCAGCTGGTTCAGTCCAAGAATGGTCAGTACTTTTGCAGTTGGTTCTGTTCGAGGTCGGATCACGTTCTCACCACAAACAAACCGCTCCAGAGTTCGTTTGAAATCGTACCGAGACCACCTCTTCAAGGACGCCTCGGTACGCTTGTTTGGTCCGCTTTTGGTGCGCACCCGAGACCTGACCGCTTTCTTTTTTCCGCTTTCAGACCTGACCAAACGAACCGCACCAAAGAGGGAAACGAACTCTAGTACGATTCAACCGAACGAAATGAGGCAGGTGTGAAAGCAACCCAAGGAGGTCTCAGTACGCTTGTTTGGTTCAATTTTGGTGCGCACCCGAGTGCGATTGCTGCTTTCAGACCTGACCAAACGAACCGCACCAAAGAGGGAAACGAACTCTAGTACGATTCAACCAAACTAAATGAGGCAGGTGTGAAAGCAACCTAAATTTACTAGATAAACTAGTGTTTGACCCATAGTTTTTTTTTTTTTTGTCACCAATGGCGATGATTTGAGAGCAGTGTTGCCCATAAATATACAATGATAAAAGTTACTTTCCTGAAACCTGAATAGTCAATACAGTGTACCTGTTGTGCTAAAATACACAATATAGCATTGGTACTTATTGCATTTATGCTTAATGTCCTTCAACAATCAATCATATATATATATATATATATATATATATATATATATATATATATATATATATATATATATATATATATATATATATATATATATATATATATATATATATATATATATACACCGACCAGGCATAACATTATGACCATTATGACAACATTTTGAGGTGAATAGCCCTGAATATTTGAGTGAGTTTGACAAGGACCAAATATTGACGGTCAGAGCATCTCCAAAACTGCAGCTCTTGTGGGGTGTTCCCGGTGAACCAGCGACAGGCCAAGGCTCATTGATGCACGTGGGGAGCGAAGGCTGGGTGCCCATGCTGACCCCTGTCCACCACCGAAAGCACCAACAGTGGCATGTGAGCATCAGAACTGGACCACGGAGCAATCGAAGAAGGTGGCCTGGTCCGAGGAGTCATGTTGTCTTTATCATCTCGTGGATGGCCGTGTGTGTGTACATCACTTACCTGGGGAACACATGGCCCCAGGATGCACTATGGGAAGAAGGCGAGCCGGTGGAGGCAGTGTGATGCTTTGGGCAATGTTCTGCTGGGAAACCTTGGTCCTCCGTCCATGTGGATGTTACTTTGACACGCACCCCCTACCTAAGCATTGTTGCAGACCATGTGCACGCGTTCAGGAAACGGTATTGTGGCTCTTTTGGTATTCCCTGGTGGCTGTGGCTCTTTCAGCAGATAATGCTCCTGCCACAAAGCACAAATGCTTCTGGAATGGTTTGAGGAGCACAACAATGAGTTTGAGGTGATGACTTGGCCTCCAAATTCCCCAGATCTCAATCCAATCGAGCATCTGTGGGATGTGCTGAACAAACAAGTCCGATTCCATGGAGGCCCCACCTCACAGGACTTAAAGGATCTGCTGCTCAGGTCATGATGCCAGATGCAACAGCACAACTTCAGGGGTCTAGTGGAGTCCATATCTCGACGGGTCAGGGCTGTTTTGGCTGCAAAAGGGGGACCAACACAATGTTAGGAAGGTGGTCATAATGTTATGCCTAATCATAACATATACACTGTAAGATACAATAAAGTATAATGTTAGAAAATTAGACTAATTGCTAACATTTGGCATTTACATCACAACGCGGTCCGTAGATTTTGGAACTGAAAGCGTTTGTTCGTTAATCAGTTTCTGCTCAAACATTTCCTATTGTTACTGCTTCCTTCTAAATTGTTCATATTTCTATGTCCTTTTCTACACCTTCCTTCACGCACACACGCACAGGCACACACACACACACACACGTTTGTTTTTGTGACATATGGGGACATTCCATAGGCATAATGGTTTTTATACTGTACAAACCGTATTTTCTATCCCCTTACACTGCCCCTACCCCTAAACCCACCCATCACACACACACACACACACACACACACACACACACACACACACACACACTAAACCTACCCATCACAGGAAACATTCTGCATTTTTACTTTCTAAAAAAACCTGTAAAATTGTGAAAAGTGGGGACATGGCCAATGTCCTCATATTTCACCCTCTCCTGTAATACCTGTGTCATACCCATGTCATTATACACATTTGTATCCTCATATGTCACAAAAACATGACCACACACACACACACACACACACACTTGTGTGTTATTCAGCTGTTTCATTGTGTAAACGGTCTACAGCAGCTGCCTCTAATTACACTGAACTTCCACTTTCCAGAGCACTCCAATCCTCCATGTACCTTTGACACCAATCTACACGCACAACCATCCAGCTTCACATCCTATCAGTCAGAGAGCGCCTGTTACCATAGCAACAGTAAATTAAAGAAACCTGAAAGGGGTTTGAGCTGAATGGAGGGATCTGGGCGCTCCGTTAGACAGAGAAACGCTGCAAAACCTGCAATCACAGTCGCACCATTCACACACTCCTCATTATTACTCAGCAAGTTAGTGTTTACCGCACCTCCGCTTCCGTGGCTTTCAGCCCTAACGTGCTGGCATGAGATAAGTGCTGCTTTCATAAGGGCCTCACTGATTGACTTCTGTGTGTGTCATTTATCATCTTGGGAGTCCAAAACCACTTTCACTGGCATTGCCTGACAGAAGTTTGTTCGTGTGTGTGTGTGTGTGTGTGTGTGTGTGTGTGTGTGTGTGTGTGTGTGTGTGTGTGTGTGTGTGTGTGTGTGTGTGTGTGAGATGGGTAGGTTTAGGGGTAGGGGCAGTGTAAGGGGATAGAAAATACGGTTTGTACGGTATAAAAACCATTATGCCTATGGAATGTCACCATACGTCACAAAAACAAATGTGTGTGTGTGTGTGTGTGTGTGTGTGTGTGTGTGTGTGTGTGTGTGTGTGTGTGTGTGTGTGTGTGTGTGTGTGTGTGTGTGTGTGTGTGTGTGTGTGTGTGTGTGTGTGTGTGTGTGTGTGTGTGTTCCTGGTTTGGCAATACTTGTGCGGGCTAAAATTTCCTCACTTATATAGTAAAATATGAAAACAAATCACTAGTGAGGACACTTGACTGGTCCTTACTAGTTAAAAAAGGCTTATAAATCGCACCAAAGCATGTTTTTATTTAAATCTATTGTTTTGCACATGTTTCTGGGATGGGTAGGTTTAGGGGATAGAAAGTATCATTAACCTGATATAAAAACAATGGAAGTCTATGTAATGTCCTCACTAATATAGTGAAACAAACGTGTGTGTGTGTTAGGTGCTGGACGTACGCCCTGACTCTGAGACTGTGCTAACAGAAGGGACTAGAGTGTGTGCTTACTGGAGCGAGCGCTCGCGTTGTCTTTACCCGGGATATGTGCGAAGGGGTGAGACACAGACCTTTCTTTTCCCTGTTTTTAGAACCATTTCAAATAATACTTTTATTTCCTGATAAAACATAACCTTTGAAGAACTATTGTAAAGCGATTCAATTACATTAACAAATTCTGTTGGTCTTCTAGGTGGTGATGAAGGGAAACCTGGTGGGGTTATGGTGGAGTTTGATGATGGAGATAGAGGGTGGATCTCTCTCTCCAATATTCGCTTCCTTCCTCCTGGATATCAAATCCAATGTAGGTCCCACTAATCTGTCATTAGCTCTGTTTTAACACCTAGTGAGCTAGCACTGTCTACTGTCTACACAGGCAACATCTTTCAGAAGAGAAAAACCCAGCAGGCTCCTTAAATTGCCTAAAACCAGCTCCTTTTTGTAAATACACTGCCCAGCCAAAAACAAAGTCACTGTTTGAATTTAATTAGGCAAATGTTTATGATCGTCTATGATGGGATCAGTTCTTCTAACCCTAATGTGTTGAGTGCAAAAACTGATGCACCTCTTGATGGATATAAATGTTGTGATGTTATTGCTGTCTAGCTTACTAGGATTTGGAACAGAGCTTTTTTCTTTGACGTCACATATATTTCACATACATTGTAGCAAAATTGCACCTCCTTTGCTCTTTCAGGCGCCGAGTCGAGTCCTGTGCTTGTCCCTGCGGGCCAGGTTAGCAAAAGTATCTCCATGCAAGAAAGCAGGATGGCAAGAACAGACCGATTCAAAGCTCAGGAGAAGCCAGTAAGGAGACCAGGTATGACTTCATTTATTATAGAAATATTTCCCTCTATTGCTTTGCCTCAAACCCTAGTGAGCTGCCCATCTAAACAGCTTTCCAAAATCTGCCTATGATATCCTTAAAATGCTGTCTATAGCCACATTTCCACCGCAGGAACTTTACCCTGGGACTCTGGGGTGGTCCATGGTGTATTATGACCGCAGGAACCAGGGTTAAAGGAGTACTTCAGCGCTGGGAAGATGAATCTGTATTTAAACTGGGTCGTTAATGTAATAGAAATGTGAAATAATTTTTTATTTGGTGCTTTCTAGACTGAGAAAAGACAGAAAACGTATTTTTGTCTCATGGGGATGAAAGACTACAATTCCCAGAATGCTTTGCTGCCCTACGAGGCCATTCCCAAAGCCACCGCTACTAGATTACTGAATCACTGGATCACTTTCCCACCGCGACCATCTTCATAAAACCAGTTCAGTTAGAGAACAGACATTACAATTAAAAACTGAACGTGTGTGTTCAATATGTGATTTAGCCGCTGAGGGAGTCAGATATATTGAGCTTGTGATGAGAGCTGAGGTAAACGCGACGGCACCAAAGATTCACAGCGCATGTTCAGTCTGGCACGTTTTCAGTTCATGCCTTTGAAAGCTTAACTTTCATAATAATTAGTTTGAGAAGTTGAAAGACTTACTTTGCTCAGCCGGCCGCACTGTTTAAACGTGAATGCCTGAGGCTGCAGCTGCGAGCTGAGAGCTGTGAGTGTGATCTCCGTCCCCCGCGCGAGTTGAAAACATGCGGAAATGGCTCCCTCTGCTGGCTGTAGTCTTTAGCCTCTGGCCAACAATTCCTCCGATAGCACAAATTGAAGGAAAAGGAATTTTTCTAGAAATAAAATGCATAAATCTCTTGTCTCAGGGGGATATGAGGGGAGGAAGCACAATCATTTGAATATACTCCAGGGTTTCTACTGATACAAAGCCATATGCTAATCGCTGAAGTAACCCTTTAAGTCAAAGTCCCTGTTTGCGAGGTTGTACATTTTTCAAAGTTCAGAAGCTTTTGGGCGTTGAACTTGGGCGTTGAACAGGCTGATTGGTTGAGTTCACGCAGTATTGTATTTCAACCACCATTTTTAAAAGTTAGTTGCGGTGCGTGCAGTAAGAGTTGTTTGCTATTCAAATCAGCAATGAAGTTTAAAAAATACAACCGATAGACCGACTATGAGGTTCAGGCTTTATTAAGTTTAAATGCGGAGGACAAAATCCATCAGGAACTGGAAAATCATGCGCAGTCCTTTGTCACTGGAAGGACTGGTACTTTGTGGTATTTGTGGGACTTTAGGCCACGATGGAAACGCAGACAACAACAGGTCTGGGGGAGAAAAGTTCCTGGGACAAATTGTTCCATGTAATTTCGGTGGAAACGTGGATTTAGACTGTGACTGTGAATTGTGACTGTTGATAAACCTAAGGTTTACTGTAAGTGTTTATTTCTTTACAGGGAGGCCTAAAGGTTCAGGGCTAAAGAAGTCTCTCTCAGACAGTGTAGCCAAGAGCTCAGTATCTGCTATGACATGGCCTTCAATCGCCGCACCCAGGAAAAGAATGCCTGCTAACTTTTTCCAGCTCAATGGCTCTTCTTCGAAGAAGGCCTTGAAAGGCAGAGTGGCGGAAACATCCTCCCGATCTTTAGTATCCATGATGACACCGACCAAAGGCCTCTTTAGCAGTAGCTCTTTTGAGGTAGACTCCTTCAGCAGCATAGCTAATGGTTACTCCTCCTTTGGAAGCCAGACGTCTGGGATTTTGCTAGAGGGCAAGAATACTTCTTATGGTCAGAAGAAGAGGATTGAGGAGCCAGCACCACCTCGGGGCAGGAAAGCAGAGTTTCTAGTCAAATTGGACCATGAAGGAGTAACATCTCCAAAAACCAAGAACAGTAAGGCTCTGCTCTTGCTGGGAGCTTCAGGATTTGGCTCCAATGGGGTTGGTGGTTTACCCAGGGCAGAGGCCTATTCACACCCAGTTCTGCTGGTCAAGGACAACAGGAAAGGTGGCGGCTCGAGAGCAGAGCTCCTGCTGAAAGGGACAACAGTCCAGAGGAAGCCCTCACCATCAATCCCCATGAGTGAGTATGGAGACTTGAGCATTGGCTGCCACAGAGACTGCCACAGCTCTTACTCTGACATGGATGAGGAAGAGGAAGAGGTGAAGAGGAGGGCAGGCCGCGCTGCTCTTGCTTCGGCCTCTGGAGGTTTGAGAACAGCTGGCCAATTTCTCTCACGCATCTCAGTCTCCTCGTCTTCCTCAGGTTCTTCCAGCTCCTCTAGCTCAGGCTCCCTTTCGAGTTCCAGTGTGTGCTCTTCTGAAAATGACTCGTCTTACAGCTCGGAGGATGAGGAAAGCTCCACGCTGCTGCTCCAGAGCTGCCTAACCCCCCACCATTCGTTGCTCCAGACCCCTGAACCCCCTGTGGGACCCCCACGGCACTCCTTTGTGGCCAAAGCTGTGGCCGTGTCCACTGCCAAAGAAGGGCATAGCAACCCAAGTGCTAGCAGCAAGCCACCGAAGAGGAAAGAGTGTCTCAGTTCACACTCCAAAACCTCTAAAGATCTGGTTAAGAGGCAACGGCTTCTAACAGACCAGACCAAGTCCAGAGTTTCACCCATCCTGCCATCTAGACAGCTGTGGAGGTGGTCAGGAAACCCCACACAAGTGAGTCATTGGGTGCGTTTACCTGCACACCAGTAAGCTGGTAACACACAAATATCAGCTTATTGAAATAATCAATTTTCCCCCGTTTACATGCAAACCAGTAAAATGACAACGCAAGTAAACCGCGTTTACATGACTTTATTAATAAATCGGGTTTTTTCCTTGTAGTGACGTCAAAAATAATAATGTCCGTATATCTGACTCTGAGTTTTTCAAATGTTAGTCAGTTGTGATGTTAAATAAAGGGAGTCAGCGGGAGATTTACGGATCATATTATCCCTCATCAGTTAAAGATGAAGTGTTTAGACCGAAGCTCTTCTACTTCTGCTGCATGAGATGAGAACACATCTTTACAATTTTCTGGGTCTTAAAAGAGTCTGCGTTTGTGATATATGTCCTTATTTCATGTAAAACGCTCGCTCGCTCTGTCTGGATGCGTTTAAATCTGCTCTAAGTTTGCGTTTTTGTTACCTATCACACATGTTCACTTCAGTAAGCCGACAGAAAGCAGGTTAATGCGTTTACATGCCGCGCGAAATCAGGGTAAGAGGCAAAAAACGACCTGTCCCGACCGGTATATGCTTACAGCGTTTATGACCTTACTCCGATAAAAGAAAACAGGTTGCCACATTTATATGACCATGTTCAGTATCGGCTTATTAGACAAAATCGGCTTAAGAACGTGCATTGGAAACGCACTCATTGTTGAAAAGATAACAGCTTCTCCTAGTTTAATGTGCAGAGTCAACTACAGGTCAGGCATTCGCTGATTCTATAGAGTCTAGTCAACTTTATTTATATAGCACTTTTACAATGACGATTGTTTCAAAGCAGCTTCACAGTGTTATACAGGACAATATTTGATTTGGCTGTACAATCGTTCTGGAGAAAACAGTGATGTTATCAGCTTAATTTATCATAGAGCGACAATGTGGGCAGATCAGTATTATAGTTGATACAGTTATTTTAGTAATTAATTTTATATGGATGTTTAGTTGTTTAGTTCAATAGCTTCATAATCATAATTTTAGTGTCCCCTACTGAGCAAGCCAAGCCAAAGGTGACAGTGGCAAGGAACCCAAACTCCATCAGGGCACGATGGAGAAAAATAAAGAAAAAACGCTTGTGGTTTGGTACATACCATTATAGTTACCAATGCCAATACGGTGCATCCCTAGGATCAACCAATGGTGTGCGTTTTTAACCAGTGACCATATTTAATAAGTCATTTCATGTGTGGTTATCTATAACAGTGTAAACAATAGCAGATAGACCTGGTTGGAAACAATCATTATTTTTGCCATCTTATTCCCGTAATCTTCACCTTTAAGCAAACAAAATAATTGTTGTGTACAAACATATGCAAAACTCTGAAGCTCTCTTTATTACATTAGCGTCGGGGACGTAAGGGAAAGGCACGGAAGCTTTTCTACAAGGCCATAGTTCGTGGCAAGGACATGGTGCGGGTAGGAGACTGTGCGGTTTTCCTTTCTACGGGCCAGCCTCATCTGCCGTTGATCGGCTGCATTGAGAGTTTCTGGGAGTCGTGGCAGAGCAGCATGGTGGTGAAGGTCAAGTGGTTCTATCACCCTGAAGAGACCAAGCTGGGCAAGAGACATCGGGACGGCAAAGTAAGTTTCCAGACATATGGAAGCCTGTCAGTCATGATGGATCATGCTATAAATATTTGAAACTGAAAGTTTTGACAGTGAGTAGTCAAGTCACCTATATTTCTTTAGCGCTTTATACAATACAGATTGTTTTAATGTGGTTTTACAGTGATAACCAGAGTTATTATGCATTTCGACTGCTCATCTGATATCAGTTCAGTGTTGATCCAGTTCTGTTGTAAAAATCCTTAATTATGATCTTTGCTACCCATGAAAGTATGAAACATTGGTATTTAGGGCTGCCCCAGACAAAAAAAAAAAAAAAAAGTTGTGTACTGTGCTAATTAACTGAGATTTCTTACAGCTCTTACAGGTTGTTGGCCTTGTTTGTTTCGTTGCTTCTATTGCTCTACCCTTTTTTGTAAGTCGCTTTGGATAAAAGCGTCTGCTAAATGATTAAATGTCAATGTATATTAAATACATTTTTTAAATATATACTGTGGAAATACTAAAACATAATGAGCCTTTACTCTATATATAGGCATAATATATAGCATGTATTCTGCACTCAAGCGCACACATAAGGCTTGGCGCAAAGCAATGGCAAAAGTCCTGATTATGAATGCGTCAGAAAATAGCAAGGAGACATTTTAATTATTTATTGATAAACTCAGTGACTCTGGACGCGGCTTTAAATAGAAACACATCTTTCATATGGATTATATAATCAGAGTATTTGTTTTCGATTCAAATGGGTTTGTCTAAAGTTAGATATTGCAGTCTTTTTAGATATGTTTCTCTGGTTGAGGCAAGTATACGCTGAATTTCGGTTCATTTTTGTGGCACGCTACAGTTTACAGAGACGGAGGTCGCATCCTGTTTGTTTATTTTACTAAAAGCACAATGTTTCCCTTATATTGTGATTTTACACAAATAAAACTGGAAGAAAAAAAGCAAGTGATCGCACCGGCGTATCCATGTGCAGGAAAATTTGCGAATACTTCAGCTTCCACACTGCGCAAAAAACAATGTATGTGCGCCTAATAATAGCACACACATAGGTTAACATTAGACCGAGCGGCAAGTAAAGTTGATACTACTTACACCCTTAAGCCCTATTCGCACAGGACTAGTATTATCTGGGGACCTTGGTTATTTGTAATAATGTTAGAGAATGTCTTCTGTGATCTTAATCCCGTGCAAATCGGCCATGTCTGTAATTTGAAAAAGTAAAAATTCCCCCGCAAATTACCTACCATATTTCGAGGTCCTGTGATAATATTAGTCCCGTGCGAATCGACATCTCTGTGATTTGGCCAGGATTAGGCGGATCGTATATAATTTTTGCAAGTTTTTTTTTTTCCTGTGCGCATTTCTATCTTTATCTTTCACAAACAACGCACCATTATGAATTCCCACACGGATTATATACTTTCACTTTAGAATGAGTACCAATTTGGGAGCAAATTGCTTGAATGGCGTGTTTATTATTAATATCAATGCTATTCTTAATGAAAAACATAACAACAGAACAATACAATGACAAGCTCACTTAAATAAGCGCTTTTACATTTAGCTTTGAAACTGAATCTTCTGCCGTATATCGTCAGCTTCTCACTCGCGATAAATGAAATCTGACTCCTGCTGTTTGTGCTCAGTTCAGTTTTTAATTGTAACATCTGTTCTCTAACTGAACAAAATGATTTTTATTACTATAAAACTATCAAAACGATATCGATACATATGTCAGTTTATGATTTTATACAGCTATATCTTAGCCTGACTTGGTCATACTCAGTTCTAGTCAGAATATGAGTCTGATACGTTAGTTGTCAAATGTCAACAGAGCTCAACTGCACTGTGTTGCCAAGTCCGTGTTTTTTTCCACGGGTTGTTTTCTATGTCTGCGGGTTGAAGCGACTATTATGTGATATATAGACCCATGAGTGCGAATTTTAGCAGACAACCTTGCCAAAATAACACACATTTTAGCCCCCAAACACCATTTTTTTCCAGAGAACCCCCCTAGAAGCTATTGTTTAGGGCTAGTAGTTGGAGGGTTTTGTTGTAGAAACTTGGTAACCCTGTCTGCACGCGCGCTGGAATAAACGATACTTGCCGGTGTTGTAAAAAAATAAAAGAGTTAAAGGATACATAGAGTACTTACCCAACATGATCATAATTTTTAGAGAAATTGTGAAGGTGAGTGCATATACAAACAAGCTCTCCGTTTAGGATTCGAGCAAATATATTCCAAGCGCCTTTGATGACATGGATGATTACGTTACTGTTGATCATCTGTCCGTCATCGTCTAAAGCCCGCCCTGATGATCTCATTGGTCTGAACAGTTTCTGTTCAGGGATAATTACTCCTCTATGGCAGATCGAACCGCCCGACCAAACAATGTTGTGGGCGGGGCTAAGTTCGGCTGGAATCAGGCTAGCTATAACTATAACGAAAAAACATTTACAAGTCTTGACATCAAATCTGATAGATAAGTCAGTAAATTCGAGTAAAATCATCGGCTTAGCTTATCCCGTGCGAATGCGCCAAGCAAAACTCAGATGTGAGGGAGTCATTTCTAAATCACAGAGGTCCCTAGATAATACTAATCCCGTGCGAATAGGGCTTTAGTCGACTATTAGGGGGCAGCCATAGTATTTAGACAGTGTAGTGAGAGTTGTTGAAGCAAATTATAAATGTTTCTTTTTTCCCCAGCACGCCTTGTACCAGTCCTGCCATGAGGATGAAAACGACGTCCAGACAATCTCTCATAAGTGCCAGGTGGTCACACGGGAGGAGTACGAGCGATTGACCCGCAACAGGAAGACTGATGGGATCTATCCTAACCTGTACTATCTGGCCGGCACCTACGACCCCACCAGTGGGCAGCTGCTAACCGCAGATGGGATGTCCGTACTCTGTTAGCACTGGACTTGCGTGTCTGCGTATACTACTGAGTTGTCTTTGGTCCAACGTCAGAGATGCAGCATTGAAAAAAAGAAGAGGACACTCTGAAAGAGGACCAGGAAGTACACCCATAAACGGGGAAGATATCCGCACGATCCTCCAAGCGATACCTTTAGAGTAGATGCAGTTGGTCCATGGTCCTAATTCTCTCCTGAGGTAACCTAACGGACATATTGTGGATCTAATTTTCTATGAACCGTTTATCTGATCTTAGATCACCAAAGCAAAACTCTTGGTTTTGGAGAACATGGCGGATGACTATGAGCCATGTTGTTGGCCGTGGCGGTGTTGGGCGCTCTCCACACGTCACTTTCATGATTCCAGGGATATTTAAGTACATATAAGTAAATATATATTAATTTCATGTATGTATATATAGGGAATTATTTCCTATCAAGCCATACACTTCAGTACCTCTTAACATGTCTTTTTATTCAGATGTATATTGTACAGGACAGGTTGCTTGTGGCTTTTTTTTTCCTTTTGTGCGTGCGTGTGATTTTTGTTGTTGTCTATATGTAAATATTCAAAGCTATTTTATATAAGTGTAATGTACAGAGGCTTATCTTGCCATGTTTTGATTGATTTATTTTTGTATAAGTGGGTGATATTGTAGATGTTGATTTCTGTGAGCGGGTGAACTGATAATGTATGCATTGCACTGCACACGGCCTGCTGATACAGTGAGAGAGGAGGCGTCCCGGCCCTCTTTTCTCTTTCACGGAGAGAGGGCTTTACATGGGACGCCGTCCTTTTATCGGCTGCACTTTGGGCATTTGTTCCTCTAATGTCTTACTCCCGATATGTTGTTGCTTATGTTTGCAGACTCAACACTTTAATGCTAAAACAAAGGGAAACAAGTATTGACACTTTAAATTCGTCGTTCTACAAATTGTATTGAATTGAATCGGTTTTTTTAAAAGAGTCTACAAGGGTGAATCTCACTTCAAAATCATAAAGAAATGCGTTGCTTTGCGTAATGAGCACGACGCCTGTTTTTAGGACCATTTAAACTGATGAATTTTGAAATTAAGCACATTTTCCACCCAGAACGCTCCGTAAATGTAATAAATTAAATGAAATCAGAAGGTCTGGAGACAATGATTTGTTTGATCTTGACCGAATTTGTGAGATTCACCTAAAATACTGGTATATAATACCAGAAGAACCTAAACAGTTATTCCGACATGTGTTATTACTGTATCTGATGCATTTCTTTTGTTTTCAAATGCATCCTGCACTGTATTGACATATTTCTTTGCTCATTTTTTGTTTTTTAACTTTAGCACCCATCAAAAGGGGTATTTCTGCCGGTGCTAACGGTGAAATACGGCTGATTCTTTATCTTCGTATCCCACGGTCAGGGCACTAAAGCGAGGGATTGTTCGAGCACTAGGCACAGCTGGAGTTCATAGAGAAGCTGGCGTCCAGTCAGACTGTACTCCACGCGCTCATTTTTCACTGTGAGGGACAATCGCATTCATGCATGAAGGAGCATCCACTGTTTTGAAAGGCTCACACAATCACAGCATTCTTCTTTTGTGCCAAAAATGGACATTTCTGATTATGCAATCGTCACTGTGTTGATCAAGTATTATGTATGTCTTTTATTTTCAGTGCTTTTATCATTAGTGTTTATTTATTGGCAGTGTTACTGTTTCGTTACAAAACCAATGGATCATGATGAAAATGTCTTATTTGCTTGGATCTATTTGACGCAAAAGTGTGGCTTGAGCTACAGTCAGACCTTCACCTCTCGCCACCCCATTAACAACTGCTCCGGCCCTGCAGGGGAAGTGACGGCGTTCACTGACCCCTCCGTTTCCTGACCGCTTACCCCATCCGTTTAGATTTACAAATGAACTACCAGAAAGTCCCCACGGTCACGTTTGGCCTTGTAATTTGCTTATTGCAGAGAGCCCGAAAGGGAAGCATATATGTGGCTATGTTTAGAATAGCGTACTTCTCTTACTGCGGGAGTATGTATACTGTGCACAGAAGGCATATTTTCAGTATGTATAGAATAGTGGTTGAACAACTTCAGATTTTAAGTCAACATTTATGTGATTAAAGTCGAGTCGACTAGTCGCTGATGACATAATTAATGAACAAATAGTCCCGAACCTCGAGACGCAAACACGGGGGTTTCTCGTGCACTGCTATTATCAGTTCTTTAGTCTTTGGGTTGTTATATTTCTCACAGACTTCAGCTCGTTCTGAATCGTTACTGTATCACATTTATATGATGAATGCATAATAACTAAGAGTTTGTGAATTAATTCTACCTGCAAGCGTCTGCACGCGGTGTATGTGCGACTGTGTGTTACGATGCAGTAGCGCATTCGTTTATTGCTTGCGATTAACTTTCGCGTAATACGCTGTTTAAAACGTGCATTCACCCGATCAATTTTGAGCATCCAGATTGATAATCAACGGAGTGTCTATTTACACTTAAAGCGAAAGTATACTTTACTAAGTAGACTCGCATGCATATACAGGTGTTCGACGCATGCGCGGTTTTGAGCACTCTCTCGCCATGAGATAAAACCCGTGTAAATACTGCAACAACAACAAAAAAATGAAATGCTCTTATGCAACCTGCGTGCACAAAGTACTCTTCTGATGACGAAATTTGCACCAAGCGCGCTGTACGCTGACCCTAGAATACATGTTAATAATAATGAAGTATACTTTTGCCTTAACTCTGCCCACTGATATCTGGTTGGCCAGACAATATTATGGAAGACACTTGGTTGTCAACAATAGCAACAGTGTAGGGTAAGACGCGTGAAAAGTTTGGATGGAAATCAATCCGAGTTCGAATCTGCCTTTTGCCGGAATTGCGCTACTCTCTTTTCCAATCGCATATCAGATCGGAAAGGGTTTTTTTTTTTTTTTTTTAAATGAAGAAAATATTTGGATTTAAAATATTTAACGCGTCTAAAAGGACGTTAATAACAGTGTGTAGGTTAGGGGTATTGGGAGGACTTTATTGTCCCAATAAGATGGCATCCATTTAATAATTTTAATAAATATAGGGCCAAATTTACTAACAGCTTACACCAGTGCAAACCCTCTTTTGACATTAAAACTACTGTCAGGATTTACTAAAGGCGCGCAGTGTAAATTAGCGCTGAAAAGCGGGGATAGGGTTATATTTGTGGCTGATCTTATTGCACATGCATTTGTTGGAGTTTCCCTTTCAGCATTTAACTACTATTTGCTAGCCTAGAAATCTAGACGGAAGAAAATCTAATCTGACAGAAAATCTAATCTGCCGTGAGTGTCGTCTAGCAACTCTCAGTACACTTCTGAGCTGTAAAAACGAAACTCTGGTCGGGCCAATCACATCGTGTATAGAGTCGGTGGGCGGGGTTTAATATAATGACGGCCGACTTGCGTTTGCGTGCTTCTAGTAAACACAGAAACTGGCGAACGGCGGCCTTTCGAATCAGCTTTGACCGCGACTCTGGAAAACTTGGAGTTAAGCTTTTCTTTGAGAAAAGAACAAAGAACGGCACTGAAGTCATTCTTAAGAAGGGAAGATGTGTTCGGAGTTTAGCCGACCGGATACGGCGAATGTTTAATCTATCAACGAGCTCCGCTTCACCTTCGTTGCTCTGGTTGGTTGTAGCGCTATCCTATCACGTGCAGAGGGAGTTTGAAAGACAACAGTTGCTACCTATAATCAAGCATAACTTTCAGGGTATGCATTTATTTGTCGTTTTACCTGATGAAAACTGAGCGTAAAAGTGGACTTCAAATATTTCTTATCCTGTTGCGCCCTCTATAGGCCATGATCAGCGACTAGTCGACGTCAAGCGTAAAGCATCGTGGCAGAGTTTAAAGTCTGTGCAACCCCTAGTATAAGATACCTGGATGACCTACAGTGCCACATTTGCCAAAATGTGTAGTGTATAAAGCACGGGATGCTGTATCCCACAATTCCAAGCACTCAACTGGACCTTTCATTTCCAGTTTGAGGTATAAACCAGAAGAACAACTCATTTTCTCAGCTCATCATTTAATCAGAAAGCTAAATAAAAATTGGATTTTTACAACTTGCTGCACTACACCAGCACTAAAAAAAAATAAAAAACGGTATACACTTCAACAGATTTACTATTCTGAGCATAGCCTGTGCTTTGAGACGTGTTCCCTGTTAATAATTTGATTATTTAAGAAACTAAAAAACTCTTGTAACCAGAGTAAGATTTATATAAAATTGTTGTGTGTGTGTGCAAGTATGTGTGCCTTTTTGTACTCTGCCTTTATGTTTGACTGTTTTGACCCAAGAGGGCACTGGATAGAGTTGTGAATGTACTTTGCTTATTATCTGAGGACCTGTCTGTAAGTCACACCGCTCTAAACGCAGATCCTGCTGTTGGACGCGGTCTCCTTATAAAGCAGGGGACAAACTTAATTAGAGTTGGGAAATAAAGGTCAAAGGTGAACAGGGATATTCAGGTCAGCACGTCTGAGATGTTACAAGAGCAGGTCACTTGTTCATGGCAAAGGTGCAATACTACTTCGGCGAAATATTTGAACGGCACTCAGCATTTCGAAGCTTTTTGCAAAGGCTGATGGGTAACAGGAAGTGATGAGGAGGACGCAGGAACGTCTGTCCTATAACGCAGCTTTCTTTAAATGTACATAATATTCCGCTTGTCCAAGAGTCTCTGATACATGAGATGTTCTAACTTTGTTAAATGAAAAAATATGTATATCTTTATATCTGTTTATTTTGTTCCATTGTATGTTTTTTTCTTCCTTTCTTTGCTTTGAAATGTTGTAAAGATTGTACATGTGTAAAGTAAGGTTTGATTTTGGGGTAAACATTTTACAAAAAACAAAACAAAAAAAAAACTTTATGAGTATCAACTGTAAACGTGGTTTAGTATTACAATTTTTTATAGAGGGCTTATGAATAAATATCACATTTAAAAAAATCTTTGGACTTTAATTTCAATCGATGGTGAAGTACTGCTTCATTTATTATTATTAAACTGGTTTTTACAAGTAAATCGTTCAATTTTTATTTCAAGTTTAGTTTAAAAGCCTGTTCCTAGTGTGTGCGTGTGTGTGTGTGTGTGTGTGTGTGTGTGTGTGTGTGTGTGTGTGTGTACAAATGTACTCACTATTTTAGGAAATACCACAAGAACCGATTTGTGTGTACATTTTACGTGTTAAAACTGCTCATAAATTGGCCAAATCATGTTTGTGTGTCAGTCTAGTGATGTGCACAGGTTTCCGTGAAGCGTAGATGTTGGGTAAGAACATAAAAATATCAATAACTTTATAAATAAACAATGGAGAAATATGATATGTCCTCTCTAATATTGTGAAACAAGCCTAAGTGCAGGGTTGCCAACTTTTAAGTTCAGGTTGGAGTGAGATTTTATTTATTTATTTATTATTACTTTTATTTATTTTTTGTGGTGGGGGTCTTTTTCAATTTTAATTTAGTATCAATGCATATGTAGTATATAGCTTACTGTACATAATAAGGAAAAATTAGTTTGTCTTATTTTAAACGTTTCTTGGGTCAAATTATGTGCTTGAATTTATTAATATTCACTTGTGTGTGCATATATGTATCATTATTCATTACAAATATTAGGATGCTATGTCCTAATATGATGCATAAGTTATTAACACTTTAAAATTTCACATTTAAAGAAATCTAGTGTTTGATCATATCTAAATATTTATTGAAATGCAAGACTGTTTTTGAGCAACTAGATTAGCCACAAAATGCCTCTAAGCCAAAATGCCTCTAAGCCAAAATGCCTCTTTGAATTGGAATTCTCTATTTTAACCTTAATTACTACACAAATTGTAATATAAATAATACAAATATCATAAGAAATATATTTGAAGTGGTCATTAAATGACAATAATCATTGCACAAATAGTATTTAGTACCAAAACTCTTCAAAATATTCAATAAATATTATTGAACTAAAATATAGAACACTTATTTAATTGAAAAATAGTTACGGTGTATGGTCACATTTGACCATCAATGAGTATGAGTGTGACCAATGAGTAAAGAATACCTCAGGGCTAAATACAAGAATAAAATGAATGTTAACAATGTTGCATCTCTATCACTCTCCATAATAAAACGATCCTGTGAATATGGCTGACTTAATAATCAACGCTCAAGCTGTAGGCCTACTGTTTAACAAACCTTGCTGCAAACATCTGTATAGTGAAACTGTTGTGTATCCGCCTTAAGCCATTCAAATGCATTGACACCGCGCTGGAAGTATTGAGCACTCATGAGCCACGTGACTGCGCGCGCCGCCGGGAGACGAGAGCAACTCGCTTTTCAACGCCTCTGGCTTTAACATTAGCGCCAAAACGCCATTTATTGTTTGAATTTCGCATTAAAACTTAATAATAACAATAATAAATCTATAGGCATTTAATATCAAAGGCAGGTATGACGCCAAATGCGTGAGAGTTGGCAACCCTGCGTGTCAAAGCATTAGTCAGTTAGCCTACTTTCAATATAAGTCTTCACTAGGCTACTGACTGAACCACACATAAAGATGGTCTTTGCCATCATCTAATGGCGTAATAATGTAACTTTTGTTGCTGTTAGTTGTCAGGGACTATTTTTTCCAGAGAAAAGGGAGGCTTTTAGCGATTTTACTTCATGAAGGTTGCATTAACACGTATTTTTTTGGGCTTTAATATTTGTATTGTGTGGTAGTAATTATATTAAAGCAATATGCCCCGGTTTGCAGTGAATTTATAACAGCTCTCCATCATGCCTAACAACGCCCAGCTGTTATATATTCACTGTAAACCACATCTTCACAGGGCTTATTGCTTATAAAAATGAGCTTCATTGAACTCATGGTATCCACAACATCAGTCTTAATTAGCAAAGTCAATGAATATATAAATAAAATGATCATTTAAAGTGTAAATTCTCTTCAGTTTTCCAATAGAAATGAATGGCATCATGTTTAAAACTAAGATTTGTTCTTCCAGTAAGCTGTGTGACATTTGCTGACTTTAGACGGACACCATTTGTGATTTTTTTTTTTTTTGTTGTTGTTTTTTTTTTTTTACAATAATAACGTTTACTGCTAATGCTACTTGTGCGGTCTAACCAAAAGTAAGTGAGCAATAGGTTTACCCACAAAGCCCTGATCTAAAAACCCCAATCCTTTATTTGCCACATTGTATCTGCTCTGGTATCAAGGTAATGTCAGATTCATTATGTACCAAATGCACACAGATGCAATCTGCATCTGAATATGATTTTATATCTTCGCTGATTTTATAAACTTCGCTGCGTAGCATCAGGTTGATGGGTCAGCCTCTCCACTCTCAGGCAGTAGTGTTTGTGTTTGAGTCATTTGACAGCCGCCTTCCTCCATTAGCTGAATCATTATGGTACACAATCACTGAACACGATTTAGGTCAGTGACCGTTCCTGAGCTGTGAGGGTTGTGTTTGCAGGGCTTTATAGTCTAGACTGGTTTAATGGAAACCCAAGAGTTTTTTGCTGTTCTGGTCTGTTGTTTATCTCTGTCCTTAGTTCTTCTCGCTGTAAGAAAACGGTTGTTGTGTGGTTATTGAATTCTGCTTGATTGTTTTACACATAAAGTAATACATTAATATATTGGTTACAGGAATCGGCTCCTAAGAGCCGGGTGGAAAAGTTCTTTTAATTTAGTATTTTTTAATGTCATTACGTTGTTTAGAGTATAAGAAACACATTAATTTTGTGATGTTGTTGTAGCACTGTAAAAAAAGAAAAAAAAAGAATGTTGTACAACTAAACAAATTTTACCAATTTCCACTAGCTTTCACAGTTATACGAACTGAAAATAAGTTGTCTGTGACATTTTTTTTTTAGTTGTGTCAACTAGACATCATTTGTTTTCTGGAGATATGCAATTTTTCAGTAACAAATCTTTTGTAGTTGAGGCAACTCAAAAAATGTTGTCCATTGGAAACAGGTTTAGATGTTGATTTTTAAATTGAAAATCATTTGGTCATCAGCATTTTGGTGTTGAGTGTTTCCTTTGGTTGGGCAGTTAGCCTCATTGTGTGAGTTTGTGGCCGCTGTAACGGTGTTTAGCGAAAAAGCATCATTTTTGCTAAGAAAGAAACCAATATGATCAAGATTTCAAGCCTCATAAACTCTAACAAATCAATATTATTATTTCTGACCAAGATTTTACCAGCAAAACTTTGTTGCAGTAGAGCAGACCGTCTGAAGTTGAAATACATTGGATCCACCAGGACTCAGTTGTTTAAAAAAATAAAATGACATGAAATGAAATTCACCAATTCATTTTTATGTTCCGTAATAGTTTTTTAACCAGACTTTGTTTAAAGATGATTCTCAACTGTGTTATGAAAGCTATGACAGAATGAAATGATACTAATTTATTTTATGTGGGTAAAATGGCCATACACTGGTTTTCCCATTCAATGCAATGTCTCTATACATGTGTGCTTGGAGCAATATCTAATGAGAAAAGAAGTGTTATAATTGGGAGATGGCAACTTTTTCATAATAATAATATCTAATATTTTATAGGAACTTTGATATGTAATGTCTTTGCCTATTCACTTGTTTTATCTCCCAACATGTCTGATAAGCACGCCTGATTTATGTCCTGGTGTCCTCCACAATGGACATTTATTAAATCAGCGCCCTGTTTTGAAACAGAAAGTCATGTTTTGAGAAACCCCATAACATTTTCCAGAGATGTTGATTTTAATAAGAAACAATTACTAGACAAGTAAAACAATACTGTGTTGTTTTGGGGAAAAAATAACTCAAAATTAAGAGAGTTTTTGCTAAAAAAAGAAAAGAAAAACGAAAGGCTAAATAAATTTGCCAATGGGGTAAGTAAAATAATGTTGTTTTAAGTGCTTACCCCACTGGCAGTTTATCTTATTTTAAGCAAAAACTCTCTTCATTTTGAGTTATTTTCTCCCAAAACAAGACAATTAGTTTTGCTTGTCGAGTAAATACTTCTTGTTTAAGAATATTTAGATGTTTGAACTAGAAACAAGACAAAAATACTAAGTAAATAAAAGCATTTTTTGCAGTGAACCTTGGGGGTATGTATACGCCGATAGAACCTTTTAACCTTTTCTTCTAAGAGTGCACTAAAATATAATGTCCTCGTATGTGGACAGTGGCCCCCAGAAGGAGACACTCATAAAAATAAAGGTTCTTAAAGGAGTACTTCAGCACTGGGAAGATGAATCTGTATTTAAACTGGGTCATTAATGTAGTAAATGTGAAATTATTTTTGAATTTGGTGCTTTCTAGACTGAGAAAAGACAGAAAATGTTTTTTTGTCTCATGGGGATGAAAGACTACAATTCCCAGAATGCTTCGCTGCCCTACGAGGCCATTCCCAAAGCCACCGCTACTAGATTACTGAATCACTGGATAACTTTCCCACTGCGACCATCTTCATAAAATCAGTTCAGTTAGAGAACAGACACTACAATTAAAAACTGAACGTGTGTGTTCAATATGTGATTTAGCCGCTGAGGGAGTCTCACAGCCCAAACGCTGCAGGAGTCAGATATATTGAGCTTGTGATGAGAGCTGAGGTAAACGCGACGCCACCAAAGATTCACAGCGCATGTTCAGTCTGGCACGTTTTCAGTTCATGCCTTTGAAAGCTTAACTTTCATAGGAATTAGTTAGAGAAGTGAAAGACTTACTTTGCTCAGCCGGCCGCACTGTTTAAACGTGAATGCCTGAGGCTGCAGCTGAGAGCTGTGAGTGTGATCTCCGTCCCCCGCACGAGTTCAAAACATGCGGAAATGGCTCCCTCTGCTGGCTGTAGTCTTTAGCCTCTGGCCAACAATTCCTCCAATAGCGCAAATTGACAATATTTGCGTCATGGGAGGAATTTTTCCAGAAATAAAATGAATAAATCTCAGGGGGATATGAGGGGGGAAAGCACAATCATTTGAATATACTCAACCCGATCACACATAAATGCGTATAAATAGTACGAGTGTGCAATGTCGTGGAATGTATACGCCAAAACTCATTTTGGCGTGCATATGATACGCTGTTTTTTGCGTATATATGACACGCTCTTGGGTAGGTTTAGGGTGGTGGGGTGGGGGGTTCGTATGTATAATACGCCATAAAATGCGTGTCATATGCACGTGAAAAACAGCGTGCCATAGACACGCCAAAATGAGTTTTGGCGTATACATTCCGTGACATTGCACACTCGTACTATTTATACGCATTTTTGTGAGAATACCCTGATATACTCCAGGGTTTCTGCTGATACAAAGCCATATGCTAATCGCTGAAGTAACCCTTTAAATGTTTCTTTGGCAGGGTGTTGAAGAACCTTTAATATCCAAATAACCTTTCCATTGTTCTTTGTAGTGCTAAAAGGTTTTTTAGACCTATTACAAAACGGTTCTTTGGGGAACCAAAAATGGTTATTCTATGGTATGAAACCACATTTTTGGTTCTTCCTGGCACCTTTATTTTTAAGGTGTAGTTCACTCTCATTATTGTTTCTCCCTCATTGATCTCGTGGCCGTGGTTCATAGAAGCCCTGTCTACCTTAGGTTAAGGCTTTCCCCCGTCTCTATTGCAGGTGTGTTGCCTGTTGTCAGGCAGAGAAAAGGCATCAGGGCGAGCCCCGACACCTCATAAACGCCTCGGCCTCTGCCTGACCCGGCTCTGGGTGTACGGAGCGGAGCGGAGGAGCTCAGCGAGGTGTGCGAGACATGAGCAGGACCACTGCTCCACTTACTCTCTAACTCAACTTTAATGGGGATTTAATGATCGCGCTCGCTGGAGGACTCGTGCCTATTACAGAGTTTGAGGAGGAAAAAAAAAACTTGAGTTGTGATGGAGCCGAGACGAGAGTGGTGTTTGTGCTTTCAGCTCAATTTGGAAATCTTTTCAATAAAGTGGAAATACACAGTTCGTCGTGGGTACACTCTAAAAAAATGCTGGCTTATAAACAACCCCAGTTGGGTTGAAAATGGACAAACCCAGCGATTGGGTTGTTTTAAGCAAATATTTAACCCAACCACGGGGGTAAAACAAATGTCCATTTTCAACCCAACTTGGGTTGTTTTTACCCAGCATTTTTTATAGTGTAAGTTTAGGGTTAGTGTGTATACTAAACAAATCAAGTCAATGGAAAATCCCCATAACAAATGGAAACCTGTGTGTGTGTGTGTGTGTGTGTGTGTGTGTGTGTGTGTGTGTGTGTGTGTGTGTGTGTGTGTGTGTGTGTGTGTGTGTGTGTGTGTGTGTGTGTGTGTGTGTGTGTGTGTGTGTGTGTGTGTGTGTGTGTGTGTGTGTGTGTGTGTGTGTGTGTGTGAGCATCAGGCAGGACTCTGATCCAGTTTGGTTAGTCTAATCCACGTCTCCGCTGCTGATTGCTTTAGACTTGCTCTGCACACATAGATTTGCTTTCAGCAGTACTCACAGCTTTACTCGCGGATCACACACACATATGTTTCTCCTCTGTGTGAAGCAGGCAGTTTTACAGTGTCAGCCCCACGAGTCTCTTGTTATTTCCACCTGTTATTGCCACTTACATTTGTTATGTCTGGGTGGAGACAGTTTAAAGACAGTCCAATAAATGGTGTCTCTGCATTTAAAGCTTTGGATGGGATAGTGCTGCACTTAAAATAATCTGTGGTGGAAAGTCGCAGACACTCATAAACAACATAAAGCAAAAACTGACACACTCTGAAAACGAGCATTTTGCCAATTCTTTTGTTGGTATCAATTAAAGAAATGGTTGTGATGTCCGATGCCACGTTAGACGTTAATCTGCCTCGGTGTAGGGCAGACTCGTGAATGAGCCGTTGTTCGGTGCCGCAGACGGCTGGTTGTTGATTAGGAAGTTCCTGTTTTCCGACCCAGCGGCAGGGCTTGGAGCGGCTCCACGGGGAGAGGAAGGATGACTGAACATCAGCTCTGAAGGCTATCATGGGAAATTAAAAAGACAAGGTTGTCTGTGGGCTCATTCCAAATGCCATTTGGTCCGTTTTAGGGGATGCTGCTCGTGGGGCTGTTCCGAGTGAAAGTGAGCAATGGCATCGCTTCAGGAAAGATTCATCCACAAAGCCAAGAGATAGCAGCAGCAGTCCGATCTGATTTAGGTGCACAGTTGTTGTTTGATGCTTTCTAAGTGGTTGTCCTATCATCCATCCATCCATCCATCCATCCAACCATTATCCATCCATCCATCCATCCATCCATCATATGTTTGTTCCTTCCATCCATCCAACCGTTACCCATTCATCCATCCATCCCTCCATCCATTCATCCAACATTTATCCATCCATCCAACCATTACCCACCCATCCATTCATCCATCCATCCAACCATTACCCACCCATCCATCCAACCATTATCCATCCATCCATCCATCCATCCATCCATCATATGTTTATTCCTTCCATCCATCCAACCGTTACCCATCCATTCATCCATCCATTCATCCAACATTTATCCATCCATCCAACCATTACCCACCCATCCATCCATGCATCCATCCACCCATCCATCCATACATTCATCCATCATATGTTTGTTCCTTCCATCCATCCAACCATTACCCACCCATCCATCCATCCATTCATCCATCCATCCAACCATTACCCACCCATCCATCCATCCATCCATCCAACCATTACCCATCCATCCATCCATCCACCCAACCATTACCCACCCACCCATCTATCCATCCATCCATTCATTCATCCATCCATCCATTTTTCCATTTATCCATCCATCCATCCATTTTTCCATCCATTTATCCTTCCTTCCATCCATCCATCCATCCATCCATCCATCCATCCATCCATCCATCCATCCATCCATCCATTTATCCATCCACGCATCCATGTATCCATCCATCTATCCATCCATCCATCCATCCATCCATCCATCCATCCATCCATCCATTCATTCATCCATCCATCCAACTATTACCCACCCATCCATCCATCCATCCATCCATCCAACCATTACCCATCCATCCATCCATCCATCCATCCAACCATTACCCACCCACCCATCTATCCATCCATCCATTCATTCATCCATCCATCCATTTTTCCATTTATCCATCCATCCATCCATCCATCCATTTTTCCATTTATCCATCAATTTATCCTTCCATCTATCCTTCCATCCATCCTTCCATCCATCCATCATCCGTCCATTCATCCAACCATTACCCATCCATCCCTCCATCCATCCATCCATCCAACCATTACCCACCCATCCATCCATCCATCTATCCATTTTTCCATCCATCCATCCATTTATCCATCCACGCATCCATGTATCCATCCATCTATCCTTCCATCCATCCATCCCTCCGTCCATTCATCCAACCATTACCCATCCATCCCTCCATCCATCCATCCATCCAACCATTACCCACCCACCCATCCATCCATCCATCCATTTTTCCATTTATCCATCCATTTATCCATCCATTTATCCATCCATCCATCCATCCGTGTATATATATATATATATATATATATATATATATATATATATATATATATATATATATATATATATATATATATATATATAAACGTTATAATTTTCTTTTTTATGTATTGTATTATTTTTCATTCATAAAAGTATTCGACTGAGTAATATTTATTTTATTATTTTATTTAATCCAATAAAAAAAAATCTGAAATTCAACTCACTGGGGACTTTGACGGCTGACAGATAAAGGCATGACACATGACCGTCCATAATCCTCCTCAGTGATGGCCATTGGTTGAGCAGAAGCTGGACCCGTCCCGCCGCTCGTGCTGAGGTTGATTGGAGATGGTGTGTGTCATGTTTATGCCTCCTGAAGCCCGGCTGTATTTGCTCAGCACTCTGCCAGTATTTACTCTGGACTGCAGGGCTGTAAACAGCTCAGCTACAGAGAGAATGAGGGCCACATACTCGCTCCAATAGCTCCTCTCCTCAGGTGTTTTTAATAACTGCTGCGATATCATCTTCACATTTATATCACTCTTTATGTGTTCTGTCACGCAACACATTTGCTCTGCTTCTTGTTATTAGTAACAATATAATTAGCACGATATATGCCGTTTCTATACTTTCTATTTGTGTAAGTTACCTACTTGCTATTTGTGTGTGTGTGTGTGTGGGGGGGGGGGGGGGGGTATTGCATTTGTACAAAATGCCTATAAATCATACAGGATGAGTTTTTTTTAGAAAGTAAAAATGCAGAATGCTTCCTGTGATGGGTAGGTTTAGGGGCGGTGTGTGTGTGTGTGTGTGTGTGTGTGTGTGTGTGTGTGTGTGTGTGTGTGTGTGTGTGTGTGTGTGTGTGTGTGATGGGTGGGTTTAGGGTTAGGGGCAGTGTAGGGTGATAGAAAATACGGTTTATACAGTATAAAAACCATTAAGCCTATGAAATGTCCCCATATGCCACAGAAGAAAAAAAACAACACGCCGCAAGAGTTGAGGTTTTGTGGTGACAACAAGAGAGATGGTGTTGTGGTGCTGTTAGAAATGCAAGAAAAATAAACCGAGTTTAACTTTATGCAAATGAACAGCAAATGGGTGAGGATGGATGTGCAGACAGTGGAGCTCATGTGATCCGCCTCCTGTTATAACAGCCTCTTGTGTGTGATTTTAGGATAATTTTAGAAAAAATGCCAAAACACTTTTAGCTGTGAGCAAGTAAGGTGCACTGTAAACCCAAATAAGTTGCCAAAACCAACAAAAATTTAGTCCAGAAATTCTAAGTTTAAAGGTGCCCTAGAATGAAAATTGAATTAACCTTGCCATAGTGAAATAATAAGAGTTCAGTACATGGACAACACATACTGTGAGTCTCAAACACCATTGCCTCCTACTTCTTATGTAAATATCGTGAATGAAAAACATCATGAAAAAAACCGTGACACTAACCGTGACGCAACCGCTGGGGATCATTAATATGTACGCCTCCAACATTTGCATCTGTCCAAACATGTTCATAGTCAGGCGGAACTGACGGAGCCGAATCATCACACGACATTCGAGGATAGCAAAAACTGCAGCTCGGACACACATTATGATCGAGGCTGTGCAGGAGACGTGAGGACTTTTCGTATGTCAACAGTCATGGTTGAGGTTTATTATAATTAGATACCACAACAAATCCTTCGTTTGTTCGGCCCATTTCAAGCAAGCTTCACTCAGCGTCTTAAACTGAAGAAAGGGGCAATTACAGTAACAACAGGAAACTCCAAGTACCATACAAAACTAAATAGTGTGTCTAATGACAAAGGGTAATATTATTTTATATTACAAAATACAACAGTAGATACTTTGCTTAGATCGTTCACGCGATCCTTCTAGCAAACGTCACCTTTTCCACCATATAAGTTAAAACGACAGTCATTTGACAAGGCGATTCATTTTGTAAAAATATAAGTTATATATTTATATTTTTGAGAACTGAAGTAGGCCTATGATGTTTTTGCATGCTTGTATTTCCGAGTACATCACAGTCACTGCGTAACGTTATTCTACATTGTGACTAACGTTATATAAACATGCATCGTTGACGAAAAAAGACAAGTCTAAAATGTAGGCTGAATGACACACTTTAAGCAGAACATCTCAAATGGAGATTGCTGAAATGCAGCTCACTTATTTATTTAGACTGATCTCATGAAATGGCGTATGTATGACACGCCAAGTCGTGTGTCATTTTGGCGTGCTATCAAGACGCATAACCGCTTTTTAGCGTGTTTATCAACGCCGTTTCATTACAGTCCCTGACAAAAGTCTTGTCGCTTGTGTACAAATTGACCTAAAGTGCCGCTGAAATATATTTCTAATCAAGATATTTTTACAAGAAATGGCTCATTTTAATCCCACCAGCTTTTGTGATAATGTTTCAGTGAAAAACTAAACTTTCAAAAAGTATTCTAATATTCACAGCTTGGTAAAGCCCATTGAGTCCATTTTTGCAAAGACATAAGTGTTGTCACCTTGTCATATGAGCTTCCCCTGTGACTAATAATGGATCAATTAGGTCTCAAGTGTGTATAAAAAGAACCCCAGTACGCTAGACCTTCACATCAACTGCAACTAGACCTCTGCAAACATGCCTAAGATTCACCCTGAGACTAAAGTTTTGATTATCAAGAGGCTGAAGACCAGATCCACTGCTGATGTGGCAGACACCTTCAATGTGTCTCAGCGTCAAGTACAGAGGATAAAAAAAAGATTTGAAGAGACTGGAGACGTTTTTGACAAGCCCAGGTCAGGCAGACCCCGCAAGACAACTGCTCGAGAGGACCGTTTGTTGGCTCGAAAATCCAAGGCCAGCCCATTTTCCACTGCAGCAGAGCTCCACGAGACCTGGTCACCTGAAGTCCCTGTGTCAACCAGAACAGTTTGTTGGACTCTGCCTCGAAATGGCCTCCATGGTCGAATCAGTGCCCAGAAGCCAGCACTAAACAATAGACAATTAAAAAACCGTGTGGCATTTGCCAAGGCCCACAGCCTGCTAAAAGGATGGACGCAGGAAAAGTGCAGAAGGTGGATTTTCAGATGAATCTTCAGTTGAATTACACCACAGTCGCCGCAAATATTGCAGGAGACCTACTGGTGCCCGAATGGATCCGAGATTCACCCAGAAAACAGTGAAGTTTGGTGGCGGAAAAATCATGGTCTGGGGTTACATCCAGTATGGGGGTGTGCGAGAGATCTGCAGGGTGGAAGGCAACATCAATAGTCTAAAATACCAAGAAATCTTAGCTACCTCTTATATTCTCAACCATAAAAGAGGCCAAATTCTGCAGCAGGACGGTGCTCCATCGCATACTTCCATCTCCACATCAAAGTTCCTCAAGGCGAAGAAGATCAAGATGCTCCAGGATTGGCCAGCCCAGTCACCAGACATGAAAATCATTTAGCATATGTGGGGTAGAATGAAAGAGGACGCATGGAAGACGAAACCAAAGAATATTGATGAAGTCTGGGAGGCATGCAAGACTGCTTTCTTAGCTATTCCTGATGACTTCATCAATAAATTGTATGAATCCTTGCCAAACCGCATGGATGCAGTCCTTCAAGCTCATGGAAGTCATACAAGATATTAAATTTGGATCTCACAGCACCACAACTTAATTTGCTGACATATTTTTGTATTTGCAGTAAATTTGTTACATTTCTGTATAGGCGACAAAACTTTTGTCTTGCCAAAATTTGACCTTTCTGTCTTGATTAAATGATAAATATTTCTTCTGTGAAAATTATTTATTTCAGTGCATTAAACATCATTTGGGAGGGTTTTAGCTTTTCATATGAGCTATTTCTAACACCAATTGATTAATTAAAAGTCAGGTTAATATTAGGTATTTCTACAAAATAGATAAGCGACAAGACTTTTGTCAGGGACTGTATATCCCCCTACACTGCCCCTACCCCTAAACCTACCCATCACACACACACACACACACACACACACACACACACACACACACACACACACACACACACACACACACACACACACACACACACACACACACACACACTGCCCCTAAACCTGCCCATCACACACACACACAGCCCTAAACCTACCCATCACACACACTGCCCCTAAACCAACCCATCACACACACAGCCTCTAAACCTACTCATCACGCACACTGTTTTTTGGTCCATTTTTGCAATAAATACATGTGACAAGGGGTGTCCCCGACTAAGGATTTACACATTCGAATCAGAATTTTCGAATCTCTCTATAGTCGACCGATAGTCGAATCATCTGTGTGTGTGTAAACCATAGACCGGAAAAAAATAAACGGTATAAACGGGTTGAGATGGGCAGGACACTAGTCAGCAGGAGGCTAAGACTATTTTTATTTTACTTTACACACAGCACACAGCCACCACTTTTAATAAAGTGATCAAAACTAGGCTACACTACACATTCGTAAATGAACCGTTCTCTCATAACATTTAAAGGCCGCGATCGAAACACAGAACATCACACAAATATATAAAAGAACATTTTGATAAATAAACCTAAAAACAATACCTGCCTAGAGAGGAAAAGAACACTTTGAGTGCATTTATATGCACGTTCTCAAGCCGATTGTGCCTGTAGGCGGTCGCACACCGGACTGAAGCTCACGATGAGTGTATCTTGTAGTACAGGGTGAAATCAGTATATACAGTCACGATTTGAGGGAAATATACATTTATCGCCACGGACAGGCGTTGAATGCCTCCGTTGGTGTATGTGTTTAAATTTTAAAGGCGCGGCGCGTCCGGTGCGAAGTTCAGTGCCCTTAAAGGGGCGATCCCTCAGCGCCACGACACGTCTTTATAACACTAAGATTGAGCACCTCCATATTGCCAATATTTGTATTGCCTCGTTTCATAACACCCGCAAAGATTCAACCATGAGATCAGTGGTCGAATCCGGTCCTGCATATCGATGCATCGAATCTTCGACTATTAGGGGTCACCCCTACATGTGACTGTACATTTATTTGCCTGTTACGTGTTTTATATTGTTGAGAGTGGGTAGGTCTAGGGTAGGAGTGGAGTTAGTTGCTCCAGAATATAAAATTAGGCTATAAATATTCATTCTGTGAGATCAGGTTGGCAGAATCACACGGTGTAGACATACACGCGGAGATGATGGTTCGTTTAGGCGTAGACATACACGCGGAGATGATGGTTCGTTTAGGCGTAGACATACACGCGGAGATGACTTACACGTTTAGCCGTAGACATACACGCGGAGATGACTTACACGTTTAGCTGTAGACATACACGCGGAATCACACGGGGTAGACATATATACGGAGATAATGGTTCGTTTAGGCGTAGACATACATGCGGAATCACACGGCGTAGACATACACGCAGAGATGATGGTTCGTTTAAGCGTAGACATACACGCGGAGATGATGGTTCGTTTAGGCATAGACATACACGCGGAGATGATGGTTCGTTTAGGCGTAGACATACACGCGGAGATGATGGTTCGTTTAGGCGTAGGCATACACGTGGAATCACACGGCGTAGACATACACGCGGAGATGATGGTTAGTTTAGGCGTAGACATACATGCGACGATGATGGTTCATTTAGGCGTAGACATACATGCGAAGATGATGGTTCATTTAGGCGTAGACATACATGCGGAGATGATGGTTCGTTTAGGCGTAGACATACATGCGGAGATGATGGTTAGTTTAGACGTAGACATACACGCAGAGATGATGGTTCGTTTAGGCGTAGACATACATGCGGAGATGATGGTTCGTTTAGGCGTAGACATACACGCGGAGATGATGGTTCATTTAGGCGTAGACATACACGCGGAGATGATAGTTAGTTTAGGCGTAGACATACACGCGGAGATGATGGTTCATTTAGGCGTAGACATACACGCAGAAATGATGGTTCGTTTAGGCGTAGACATACATGCGGAATCACACGGCGTAGACATACACGCAGAGATGATGGTTCGTTTAAGCGTGGACATACACGCGGAGATGATGGTTCGTTTAAGCGTAGACATACACGCGGAGATGATGGTTCGTTTAAGCGTAGACATACACGCAGAGATGATGGTTCGTTTAAGCGTAGACATACACGCAGAGATGATGGCTCGTTTAGGCGTAGACATACACACGGAGATGATGGTTCGTTTAGGCGTAGACATACACGCGGAGATGATGGTTCGTTTAAACGTAGACATACACGCGGAGATGATGGTTCGTTTAGGCGTAGACATACACGCGGAGATGATGGTTCGTTTAGGCATAGACATACACGCGGAGATGATGGTTCGTTTAGGCGTAGACATACATGAGGAGATGATGGTTCGTTTAGGCATAGACATACACGCGGAGATGATGGTTCGTTTAGGCGTAGACATACATGAGGAGATGATGGTTCATTTAGGCGTAGACATACACGCGGAATCACACGGCGTAGACATACATGCGGAGATGATGGTTAGTTTAGGCGTATACATACATGCGGAGATGATGGTTCATTTAGGCGTAGACATACATGCGGAGATGATGGTTCGTTTAGGCGTAGACATACATGCAGAGATGATGGTTCATTTAGGCGTAGACATACAAGCGGAGATGATGGTTCATTTAGGCGTAGACATACAGGTGGAGATGATGGTTCGTTTAGGCGTAGACATGCACGCGGAGATGATGGTTAATTTAGGCGTAGACACACGCGGAATCACACGGCGTAGACATACACGCGGAGATGATGGTTCGTTTAGACGTAGACACACGCGGAATCACACGGCGTAGACATACACGCAGAGATGATGGTTCGTTTAGGCGTAGACATACACGCGGAGATGATGGTTTGTTTAGGCGTAGACACACGCGGAATCACACGGCGTAGACATACACACAGAGATGATGGCTCGTTTAGGCGTAGACATACACGCGGAGATGATGATTCATTTAGGCGTAGACATACAGGCGGAGATGATGGTTCGTTTAGGCGTAGACATACACGCGGAGATGATGGTTAATTTAGGCGTAGACACACACGGAATCACACGCCGTAGACATACACGCGGAGATGATGGTTCGTTTAGGCGTAGACACACGCGGAATCACACGGCGTAGACATACACGCGGAGATGATGGTTCGTTTAGGCGTAGACATACACGCGGAGATGATGGTTCGTTTAGGCGTAGACATACAGACAGAGATGATGCTTAGTTTAGGCGTAGACATACACGCGGAGATGATGGTTTGTTTAGGCGTAGACACACGCGGAATCACACGGCGTAGACATACACACAGAGATGATGGCTCGTTTAGGCGTAGACATACACGCGGAGATGATGATTCATTTAGGCGTAGACATACAGGCGGAGATGATGGTTCGTTTAGGCGTAGACATACACGCGGAGATGATGGTTAATTTAGGCGTAGACACACACGGAATCACACGCCGTAGACATACACGCGGAGATGATGGTTCGTTTAGGCGTAGACACACGCGGAATCACACGCCGTAGACATACACGCGGAGATGATGGTTCGTTTAGGCGTAGACATACACGCGGAGATGATGGTTCGTTTAGGCGTAGACATACAGACAGAGATGATGCTTAGTTTAGGCGTAGACATACACGAGGAGATGATGCTTCGTTTAGTCGTAGACATACATGCGGAGATGATGGTTCGTTTAGGCGTAGACATACATGCGGAGATGATGCTTCGTTCAGGCGTAGACATACATGCGGAGATGATGCTTCGTTTAGGCGTAGACATACATGCGGAGATGATGCTTCGTTTAGGCGTAGACATACACCCAGAGATGATGGTTTGTTTAGGCGTAGACATACATGCGGATAGCTCAAAATGCGTATAGATAAAACTCCACTTGCCTTTAGAAAGTGGCGTGTATGTTTACGCAAAGTCATGATGTCATGTTGGTTTATTGGTGATAAATGAAAGAGAGAGAGAGAGAGCTCACGTGCATATGGTTGCCAGATTGGACAAGTTTAGGTAAAACACTGGATGTGTTCTTTTCACAGAAAATCTCTGATTGGGTAAAGCTGTATTTTTTCAATCTCCATTTGAGATGTTCTGCTTAAAGTGTCATTCAGTCGGTATGTGTTTTGTCAGGACACTCAGGACTCACAAGCTGCTTCACTGAACTGCTGTGAGCAGCTGAAATAAGCCAATCAGAGCAGAGCTCAACATTAATATTCATGACTCTTCAAAAAAAGGCAAAAACAGAGCATCACATCCTAGGGACAATTTATAGGGTTGTAAATGGAACTGTAAAACTGATTCTGGACAATTTTTGCCCTTAAATAAGACACATACCCTCTATGTAGATATCAAATAACAATTTAACATATTGTTTCAAATCATTCTAGGGCAACTTTAAGTAAGCAGAACTGGCAGATTTCTACACATGCATTTTAATGACTCAACTTGAAATATCTGAGTAAGATAATTCATACATTTAACTTAAAAATATTTTAAAACAATATTACAATTATCATGTATCCTCAACTTAAATATTTTTAGTTGTGGAAACTTGGCTATCTTTAACAAGTTATTAAATGTTAATTGGTAATACAATGATTTGGTAGCATTAACATAGGAGTTGCTAAAAGAGAATGACATTTAGCATTTTCTGAAAGTCAAGTCAACTTTATTTATATAGCGCTTTTACAATGCCGATTGTTTCAAAGCAGCTTCACAGTGTTAAACAGGATAATATTGCAACAAAATTTGGCTGTACAGTCATTCTGGAGAAAGCGGTGATGTTATCAGCACATTTTAATTTATCATATAGCGACAATTTGGCCAGATTAATTTAATAATATAAAATAAAGGTACCTTTGGTAGTGGTCTATCTTCCTCCAGGTCACCTCGGTAACTTTGTGGAGGAGTTGGATTTGTTACTTTCTAGCTTCCCTGAGGATGGCACTCCACTGATTCTGCTTGGTGACTTCAACATCCATCTTGATAAACACCTAGCCACAGACTTCAGCACTCTACTGACTTCATTTGACCTTAAGTTAGTATCTACTAAGGCTACTCACAGATCAGGTAACCAATTAGACCTCGTCTACACACGCAACTGCTCCACGGACAACACTTTAGTTACTCCATTACACACCTCAGACCACTTTCTCATCACTCTTAACCTCATACTGACTCCTGATACAACACGTACTCCTACACAGATTACCTTTCGGCGTAATCTACGCTCACTCGCTCCCTCTCGCCTATCCACTATGGTTTCATCTTCACTCCCTCCACCTGCTCAGTTCTCAGCATTGGACACTAACAGTGCTACCGACACTCTTTGCTCCACTCTAACATCCTCCTTAGACAGTTTTTGCCCCCTTTCATCCAAACCAGCCCGCTCCACCCCATCTGCCCCCTGGCTGTCTGATGTTCTCTGTGAACATCGCTCTGGACTCAGGGCGGCAGAGAGGAAATGGCGGAAATCTGAAAACTATACTGACCTTACCTTGTATCAGTCTCTTCTCTCTTCTTTCTCTACAAATGTCTTGACGGCTAAAACAACATACTACCACAACAAAATCAACAAATGCTCTGACTCTCGCAAACTCTTTAAAACATTCTCCTCTCTCCTTTGTCCTCCTCCTCCCCCTCCTTCATCAACTCTTACAGCTGATGACTTTGCATCATTTTTCACAAACAAAACATCTCTCATCAGCAACCAGCCAGATATTTCTAAACTCATCCTTTCCAATCACCCTACTACCTGTCCACTTGATCCTATACCCACTCACCTCCTTCAGGCCATTTCTTCTTCAATCACTCCTGCACTCACTCACATTGTCAACACTTCTCTTCACACAGGAACCTTTCCCACAGCATTTAAGCAGGCTCGGGTAACCCCACTGCTTAAGAAACCCTCTCTGAATCCAGCACTTTTAGAAAACTACCGACTGGTATCCCTTCTGCCTTTCATTGCAAAGACCCTTGAGCGAGTTGTGTTCAATCAACTCTCTATGTTTCTTGAACAGAACAACCTTCTAGACAACAACCAATCCGGCTTCAAAAGCGGCCATTCGACTGAGACTGCCTTGCTCTCGGTAACTGAGGCACTGAGACTGGCAAAAGCAGCTTCCAAATCCTCAGTGCTCATCCTGCTGGATCTGTCTGCTGCTTTTGACACAGTTAACCACCAGATCCTCCTGTCAACACTTAAGAAGACGGGGATCTCAGGAACTGCTCTCCAGTGGTTCAGGTCTTACCTCTCTGGTAGGTCCTACAGGGTGTCATGGAGAGGTGTAGTGTCTAAGTCACATCATCTAGCTACTGGGGTTCCCCAGGGCTCAGTGCTTGGACCACTTCTCTTCTCCATCTACATGTCATCATTAGGTTCTGTCATTCAGAAACACGGCTTCTCCTATCACTGCTATGCTGATGACACTCAACTCTACTTCTCATTTCAACCAGATGATCCTACAGTCAGTGTTCGTATCGCTGCCTGTCTGACAGACATTTCTGACTGGATGAAGGAGCATCATCTTAAACTCAATCTTGCAAAGACAGAATTACTTGTTTTCTCAACCAACCCAGCACTTCATCAAAATGTCTCCATTCAGCTTGGTTCATCGACCATAACTCCATCAAGGACAGCCAGAAACCTTGGAGTTGTGATTGATGACCAGTTAAACTTCACTGACCACATTACTGCAACAGCCCGGTCCTGCAGATTTGCTTTATACAACATTAGAAAGATTAGACCCTTCCTATCAGAACAGGCTGCACAACTCCTGGTTCAAGCTCTTGTTTTCTCCAGACTGGACTATTGTAATGCTCTTCTGGCTGGGCTTCCAGCATGCACTATCAAACCCCTGCAGCTGATCCAGAATGCAGCGTCGAGAGTGGTCTTTAATGAGCCGAAGAGAGCGCATGTTACGTCTCTCTTCATCAGACTGCACTGGTTGCCAATGGCTGCTCGCATCAAATTCAAGGCACTAGTTCTCGCCTACAAAACAACCACTGGCTCTGCACCAATATACCTAAACTCACTTGTTCAGACTTACACACCCTCCAGAAGCTTGCAATCTGCGAGCGAGCGGCGCCTCGTGGTTCCATCCCAAAGAGGCATGAAATCGCTCTCACGGACATTTTCCTGGACCGTTCCCACCTGGTGGAATGTCCTGCCGATCTCAATTCGTGCTGCCGAGTCTGTAGCCATTTTTAAAAAACATCTTTAGACCAATTGCACCTGACCAATACAGAATAGCACTTACTGATCACCACAGCAACGACCAAAAAGCGCACACTCCTGGATCATATCTACGTCTCTCATCCAGATTTGTGCCTTCAGGTGGGTGTGTTACATAGTTATCATAGCTATCATAATCCGGTGTACTGTATTTTGCGTACGTGAGTTTTTGTTGTTGATGGCTATTGCTGCGCGTTTAGCTAGAATGCCATACAAAACCAACCCATTGGGCCACTGAATCTGCATTAACGACAACAGCTGGGGCAACAGCCTTAGTCCTAATGGGTTGTTATCATGGCTATCAAATTCCAGTGTTCTGTATTTTGCGTACGTGAGTTTTTGTTGTAGGTGGCTATAAAAAAAAAAAAAAAAAAAAAAAATGTGTACTGTGCTAATTAATTAAGACTTCTTACAGCTCTTACAGGTTGTTGGCCTTGTTTGTTTCGTTGCTTCTATTGCTCTCCCCTTTTTTGTAAGTCGCTTTGGATAAAAGCGTCTGCTAAATGATTAAATGTAAATGTAAAGACTGCAAATGTGTTGACTTGACTCGACTTAGAAGACTTACAGTGCATGTGTCGTATGGACTATAGCTGTTTGTTTGTACTTGTGTGTGTATATATATGTATATATATATATATATATATATATATATATATATATATATATATATATATATATATATATATATATATATATATATATATATACACACACACACACACACACACAACCCCCAAAAAAATAATAATGACAAAAATGTCACTATTTATTTTACAGTAAACCCTCCAACAGCCTCTTTATCACACCCACGTTTGATGCAATATATCCGCATCGTATATGAAGTCTAAAAAAGCCTAGAATCGTTTGATCATTTAACACATTCCCTCTTATTTGTGGTAACGGATGATGTCATGGTCGTCATGGTAACAGCAGCTAAATGTCGCCACACAAGGGCCTTTTAACATGCACACAGAGGCCTAATCACGCTGGAGGAGTGCTGGAATTCATCCAAGCTATTATTCCTTCTATCCCTATGAATTCCATATCTTCAGCCAGCCACAGATACTCCCACCACATCTGCTCAACGAGAGCACTTAGATCTGCTCAATAGCTCATTGTGCGGTGCTTTGCCAATCCGGCCACTTGTTTCTCCTCCCCTCTTTCGCTAGCTCTCTCTCCTGAGTGTTCATGTTGGTTTTAGACCTGTTCTCCCTCTAAGTATTTGTTCTGTCCAGGGTCAGACGTTAAAGGAACTGAGAAATATATTTCAATTAATCATAAAATGGCCCTGATATGTCACTAGACATTAAGAAATCATGTTAATTTCAAATACTTCTATCACTGACAACAGTAGTCCGGCCAGGATATTGCCATTTAAAAGTTGTTGTTGCAGTCCTCAACTGATGTTGATGATGTCATCTTGTGTTTTTGGCCTGAAGCTCCGCCCTCCACCTATCGACCAATTAAGAAGTCAGTAGTGTTTGGGCATCCGGGTTGCCAAATCTGCTCTAGTTACCACAGCTGCAGATCTACAAATGTTCCTGCTGATCCTGCAGCCAATCTGGCAACCTCGAGTCAGGGGGAGGGGGATAGTGATTGCAGGACCAGTTTTGGCTAGCCTGACGTGGTCATACTCAATTCTAGTCAGAATATGAGTCTGAAACCGCTCCATACAACACCGGCAAAGATCGTTAATTCCAGCGCCTGTGCAGACAGGGTTGCCAAGTTTTTACAACAAAACCCACCAACTACTCGCGCTAAACAATGGCTTCTCGTGGGGTTCTCCGTGGGAAAAATGGTGTTTGGGGGGTAAAATGTGTGTTATTTTGGCATGGCTGCCTGCTAAAATTCGCACTCATGGGTCTATATATCACAAAATTGTCGCTTCAACCCTTGGACATAGTTACATAACCGCGGAAAAAAACGCAGACTTGGCAACACAGTGCATTTGAGCTCTGTCTGTTGACATTTGACAATGCGTTGCTTCTTTGCTCTGATTGGTTTGCTCCATTGGGCTGCGATTATGAGGCGTGTTTCAACCGAACCAGGAAAGACATAAATTGGACAGAACTTTGTAGGTCTTTCCAATCGATGTCTTTCCTGGTTCGGTTGAAACACGCCTCATAATCGCAGCCCAATGGAGCAAACCAATCAGAGCAAAGAAGCAACGCATTGTCAAATGTCAACAGACAGAGCTCAAATGCACTGTGTTGCCAAGTCCGCGTTTTTTTCCGCGGTTATGTAACTATGTCCAAGGGTTGAAGCGACAAGTATGTGATATATAGACCCATGAGTGCGAATTTTAGCAGGCAGCCATGCCAAAATAACACACATTTTACCCCCCAAACACCATTTTTCCCACGGAGAACCCCACGAGAAGCCATTGTTTAGGGCGAGTAGTTGGTGGGTTTTGTTGTAAAAACTTGGCAACCCTGTCTGCACAGGCGCTGGAATTAACGATCTTTGCCGGTGTTGTAAAAAAATAAAAGAATTTATTGGTACACAGAGTACTTACCCAACATGATCATCATCTTTGAGAGAAATTAGGAAGGTGAATGCAGATACAAACAAGCGCTCCGTTTAGGATTCGAGTAAATATATTCCAAGCCCCTTTGATGATGTGGATGATTACGTTACTGTTGATCATCTGTCCGTCGTCGTCTAAAGCCTGCCCTGATGATTTCATTGGTCCGAACAGTTTCTGTTCGGAGATAATTACTCCTCTATGGAGCAATGCCAGACCGAATTGCCAGACCTAAAAATATTGTGGGCGGGGCTAAATTCGGCTGTCAGCCAGGCTAAGTTTTGGCCACAATTTTACATACACTTCCTTTAACCAGATCCCAGGTCAAAAATGCAACTGAAAGTGACACAAAAGTTCCTCCGAATTCGTCCTTTATTTTAGGCCTTTATGGATTTATTTAGCGCTAGCTGGTAAATAACTGAAAACACTGCTTGAGGCAAACACTCCCAAACCTTGAAACAACAATCAGGCTACATCAAGCATTTCTGTGCTAGTAGAGCCGTATAATCTACACAAACAAAAGGGACTGTAATTATTTTCATTCTAACATGTATTATGTATCAACAACTGTATTTGACAAAGTATTTGGCATAAAGTGATGGCATTCTGTGTTGGCCTGTAGAACTAATTGTACCAAATGCAGAGCATGTAATTCTTGATTGGCAATAGTAGATGCTGCATTGTTATTTAAGGTGGAAGAATAAACTGTATTTTGGCAGAAACATGAAAAGTTTCTCGCTTGTAACGACAGTGGACAATGCAACAAATAATCTGCATATACTGTATATAATAATAATAATATACTTTATTTAATAGAGCATCTATAAAATAAGCACCTCAAAGCACTGTACATAGCACAATAAATAAACATAAAAGTAAACAAGCACATGCTAGTTTAAAAAAATATGTCTGTGAGCTTTAAAATGTCATTGGTCTGAGCTTCCCAAAGATCAAGAGAAAGAGAGTTACAAGAAGCATAGACAGAAAAAGCCCCGTCACCCAGAGGGTTTGAGGAGCAGCCAACAAATTAGACTATGAGGAGTGCAGTCAACGATTTGGGTTTATGGGATTAACAGTGCAGTTAAATAATGAGGAGGCATAATTTTAAAAAGCGACACGGAACCAGTGCAAGGACTCCAAAATGGTCCTGGTCCCAGTAAGGGTCCTGGCGGCAGAGTTTTGTACGCATTGGAGCTTATTAGGTGTGGATTTAGAAACTCCGGTTTAAAGGGCGATACAGTAATCTATCCAAGAGACAACAAGTTAATTAGCGTTTCAGCCACAGATAAATTTAGCATAGAGCGCAATCTTGCTATATTTCTGTAGTGAAAAAAAAGGATGCTTTAACAGTCAGCACAAAGGAATCAAATGTAAGACGGGTATCAAAAATAACTCCAAGATTCCTCATTTTACTTTGAGTCACCAAAACAGAGACATCAAACAAACAGAGTCAATGAACCAGCTTTGAGAATGTGAGCATAACTTTTTTTTTTTTTTTACCACTATTTACTCAGGTAGAGGAAATTATTATTCATCTATATTTTATTTAAGAAATACTGTCAGAAAAAAAACAAGGTTCAAGGATTTCACCAGATTTTGAGTGTATGGTATTGTCATAACTTCCACAGACTAACATAACTAATCAAACTAATTAAAGTTAACTTCCACAGACTAACTAGTTAACTTCCACAGACTAACATAATTAATCAAACTAATTAAAGTTAACTTCCACTGACTAACTAGTTAACTTCCACAGACTAACATAACTAATCAAACTAATTAAAGTTAACTTCCACAGACTAACTAGTTAACTTCCACAGACTAACATAACTAATCAAACTAATTAAAGTTAACTTCCACAGACTAACTAGTTAACTTCCACAGACTAACATAACTAATCAAACTAATTAAAGTTAACTTCCACAGACTAACTAGTTAACTTCCAAAGACTAACTAGTTAACTTCCACAGACTAACATAACTAATCGAACTAATTAAAGTTAACTTCCACAGACTAACATAACTAATCAAACTAATTAAAGTTAACTTCCACAGACTAACTAGTTAACTTCCACAGACTAACATAACTAATAAAACTAATTAAAGTTAACTTCCACAGACTAACTAGTTAACTTCCACAGACTAACATAACTAATCAAACTAATTAAAGTTAACTTCCACTGACTAACTAGTTAACTTCCACAGACTAACATAACTAATCAAACTAATTAAAGTTAACTTCCACAGACTAACTAGTTAACTTCCAAAGACTAACATAACTAATCAAACTAATTAAAGTTAACTTCCACAGACTAACTAGTTAACTTCCACTGACTAACATAACTAATCGAACTAATTAAAGTTAACTTCCACAGACTAACTAGTTAACTTCCAAAGACTAACATAACTAATCAAACTAATTAAAGTTAACTTCCACAGACTAACTAGTTAACTTCCACTGACTAACATAACTAATCGAACTAATTAAAGTTAACTTCCACAGACTAACATAACTAATCAAACTAATTAAAGTTAACTTCCACAGACTAACTAGTTAACTTCCACAGACTAACATAACTAATCAAACTAATTAAAGTTAACTTCCACTGACTAACTAGTTAACTTCCACAGACTAACATAACTAATCAAACTAATTAAAGTTAACTTCCACAGACTAACTAGTTAACTTCCACAGACTAACATAACTAATCAAACTAATTAAAGTTAACTTCCACAGACTAACTAGTTAACTTCCACAGACTAACATAACTAATCAAACTAATTAAAGTTAACTTCCACTGACTAACTAGTTAACTTCCACAGACTAACATAACTAATCAAACTAATTAAAGTTAACTTCCACAGACTAACTAGTTAACTTCCAAAGACTAACATAACTAATCAAACTAATTAAAGTTAACTTCCACAGACTAACATAACTAATCAAACTAATTAAAGTTAACTTCCACAGACTAACTAGTTAACTTCCACAGACTAACATAACTAATCAAACTAATTAAAGTTAACTTCCACTGACTAACTAGTTAACTTCCACAGACTAACATAACTAATCAAACTAATTAAAGTTAACTTCCACAGACTAACTAGTTAACTTCCACAGACTAACATAACTAATCAAACTAATTAAAGTTAACTTCCACAGACTAACTAGTTAACTTCCACAGACTAACATAACTAATCAAACTAATTAAAGTTAACTTCCACTGACTAACTAGTTAACTTCCACAGACTAACATAACTAATCAAACTAATTAAAGTTAACTTCCACAGACTAACTAGTTAACTTCCAAAGACTAACATAACTAATCAAACTAATTAAAGTTAACTTCCACAGACTAACTAGTTAACTTCCACTGACTAACATAACTAATCGAACTAATTAAAGTTAACTTCCACAGACTAACATAACTAATCAAACTAATTAAAGTTAACTTCCACAGACTAACTAGTTAACTTCCACAGACTAACATAACTAATCAAACTAATTAAAGTTAACTTCCACTGACTAACTAGTTAACTTCCACAGACTAACATAACTAATCAAACTAATTAAAGTTAACTTCCACAGACTAACTAGTTAACTTCCACAGACTAACATAACTAATCGAACTAATTAAAGTTAACTTCGACAGACTAACTAGTTAACTTCCACAGACTAACATAACTAATCAAACTAATTAAAGTTAACTTCCACTGACTAACTAGTTAACTTCCACAGACTAACATAACTAATCAAACTAATTAAAGTTAACTTCCACAGACTAACTAGTTAACTTCCAAAGACTAACATAACTAATCAAACTAATTAAAGTTAACTTCCACAGACTAACTAGTTAACTTCCACAGACTAACATAACTAATCAAACTAATTAAAGTTAACTTCCACAGACTAACTAGTTAACTTCTACAGACTAACATAACTAATCAAACTAATTAAAGTTAACTTCCACTAACTAACATAACTAATCGAACTAATTAAAGTTAACTTCCACAGACTAACATAACTAATCAAACTAATTAAAGTTAACTTCCACAGACTAACTAGTTAACTTCCACAGACTAACATAACTAATCAAACTAATTAAAGTTAACTTCCACTGACTAACTAGTTAACTTCCACAGACTAACATAACTAATCAAACTAATTAAAGTTAACTTCCACAGACTAACTAGTTAACTTCCACAGACTAACATAACTAATCGAACTAATTCAACTTCCACAGACTAACATAACTAATCGAACTAATTAAAGTTAACTTCCACAGACTAACATAAATAATCAAACTAATTAAAGTTAACTTCCACAGACTAACATAACTAATCAAACTAATTAAAGTTAACTTCCACAGACTAACTAGTTAACTTCCAAAGACTAACTAGTTAACTTCCACAGACTAACATAACTAATCGAACTAATTAAAGTTAACTTCCACAGACTAACATAACTAATCAAACTAATTAAAGTTAACTTCCACAGACTAACATAACTAATCAAACTAATTATAGTTAACTTCCACAGACTAACTAGTTAACTTCCAAAGACGAACTAGTTAACTTCCACAGACTAACATAACTAATCGAACTAATTAAAGTTAACTTCCACAGACTAACATAACTAATCAAACTAATTAAAGTTAACTTCCACAGACTAACATAACTAATCGAACTAATTAAAGTTAACTTCCACAGACTAACATAACTAATCAAACTAAATAAAGTTAACTTCCACAGACTAACTAGTTAACTTCCACAGACTAACATAACTAATCAAACTAATTAAAGTTAACTTCCACAGACTAACTAGTTAACTTCCACAGACTAACATAACTAATCAAACTAATTAAAGTTAACTTCCACTGACTAACTAGTTAACTTCCACAGACTAACATAACTAATCAAACTAATTAAAGTTAACTTCCACAGACTAACTAGTTAACTTCCAAAGACTAACTAGTTAACTTCCACAGACTAACATAACTAATCGAACTAATTAAAGTTAACTTCCACAGACTAACATAACTAATCGAACTAATTAAAGTTAACTTCCACAGACTAACATAACTAATCAAACTAATTAAAGTTAACTTCCACAGACTAACTAGTTAACTTCCACAGACTAACATAACTAATCAAACTAATTAAAGTTAACTTCCACAGACTAACTAGTTAACTTCCACAGACTAACATAACTAATCAAACTAATTAAAGTTAACTTCCACAGACTAACTAGTTAACTTCCACAGACTAACATAACTAATCAAACTAATTAAAGTTAACTTCCACTGACTAACTAGTTAACTTCCACAGACTAACATAACTAATCAAACTAATTAAAGTTAACTTCCACAGACTAACTAGTTAACTTCCAAAGACTAACTAGTTAACTTCCACAGACTAACATAACTAATCGAACTAATTAAAGTTAACTTCCACAGACTAACATAACTAATCAAACTAATTAAAGTTAACTTCCACAGACTAACTAGTTAACTTCCACAGACTAACATAACTAATCAAACTAATTAAAGTTAACTTCCACAGACTAACTAGTTAACTTCCACAGACTAACATAACTAATCAAACTAATTAAAGTTAACTTCCACAGACTAACTAGTTAACTTCCACAGACTAACATAACTAATCAAACTAATTAAAGTTAACTTCCACTGACTAACTAGTTAACTTCCACAGACTAACATAACTAATCAAACTAATTAAAGTTAACTTCCACAGACTAACTAGTTAACTTCCAAAGACTAACTAGTTAACTTCCACAGACTAACATAACTAATCGAACTAATTAAAGTTAACTTCCACAGACTAACATAACTAATCAAACTAATTAAAGTTAACTTCCACAGACTAACTAGTTAACTTCCACAGACTAACATAACTAATCAAACTAATTAAAGTTAACTTCCACAGACTAACTAGTTAACTTCCACAGACTAACATAACTAATCAAACTAATTAAAGTTAACTTCCACTGACTAACTAGTTAACTTCCAAAGACTAACTAGTTAACTTCCACAGACTAACATAACTAATCGAACTAATTAAAGTTAACTTCCACAGACTAACATAACTAATCAAACTAATTAAAGTTAACTTCCACAGACTAACATAACTAATCGAACTAATTAAAGTTAACTTCCACAGACTAACATAACTAATCAAACTAATTAAAGTTAACTTCCACAGACTAACGTAACTAAACAAACTAATTAAACATGGAGATGAAAAAACAAGGATTGTTGTTGCTTCTTTTGTTGTCTTGACAAGAAGTTTACTGAAGTTACTCATTAGCTGAACATGTATTTAAATTGACTTAAACTGAAGGGAATTAGTTGAGCTAACTTAAAAAGTTGAGTGTGATAGGTTGCCTTATTTTTTCAAGTTAGCTCAACTTGTTTTTTGTTGTTTTGACAAGAAAGTTCTAAGTAAAAGAAAAAAGAAAAAAGAGCCATATTATAATACTCTGAATGCATGGTCTGAAGCACGTCATGTGCCCTTAGAATCCACTTCTAGTTAAACAACGGAAAAAACGGTCGGCGCTACAGGCTCATGGTCCAGAAGGGTCGTGCCTCGTCTCTTAATGAGTTATGGGTGTGTTTTGGGCGTAACGTTTAAACACACATGGGTGTGTTTCTCATCTCCCATTCCCTTTAAAAGCCAGTTGTGCTCGCACCATGGAGGATTCACCATTTACATGAGGAAAGACTGAACGCTTCTCCAGAGATAAATCCTTTTCAGTTCCTCAATATAGCAATGCGCCAGCAACACTGTAAAACAATATTGTTGGTTTAACTTAAAAAAATAAGTAACCTGGTTGCCTTAAAACTTTGAGTTCATTAAAATTAAAATTCAAAAAGAGTTAATGCAATTAAGAAAATTGGTTTAATAAATTGAAATCTTAAAATATGATTGTATCTGAACCACATAAAAAAGTGACAAATCATGTTTCACTCCGTCTTCACGAATAAAACACACATTGACCCAATATGCTTACAAAATATTTTAATAATATTTGAAAAATGGTTGTCGATTCTCAAAAATGTTCATTGCATTAACTCATTTTTTTTATTTCAATTAACTCAACATTTTAAGGCAACCAGGTAACTTATTTTAAAAAAATGTTTTTACAGTGAATGCTCCTGAACACACCTGGTTTTCAGACCAGACGCCTATCGGTGAACAGATGCGCCAGTGATATTTAAAGAACTTGGTGCTGGGTGTGAAAATGATAACTACGTCTTACTGAAACTAGCAAAAACTCTTGTGTCGCATTGTGCCAGGTGTATAATAGGGCCCTGTCTGTCACTCATTAGATTAAAAGAGGTTTTAAGCTGACTTTAACTGGAGTGAATTAGTTGAGCTAACATTAAAAATTGAGTGTGATAGGTTGCCTAATTTTTTCAAGTTGGCTCAATTCGTTTTTTAGTTGTTGTTTTTTTTGGTTTAGTTTTTTAAGTTTAAAAGATTACCTCATTAAATAAACAAAAGTATTTAAGTTGATTTTAGCTATATAGCAAATTAGTTGAGTAGACTATAGAATGGGTTGCCTTATGTTTTTAAACTAGTTACAGTACAGTATCGAAGGCGGCTCTAAGATCAAGAAGGATGGAAATAAAAGTTGCTCCAGAATCAGAATATAGCATTCTGTGATGCAATTACAAAACCCCACTAAAAATCAACCTGACACATGGAAATGCCTGTAGTGGAAGAAACATCTTTTCATATGATTATATTGGCTCTTAAGTGAGAAAGTTTTGGGACTCGTGTCACTCTCCTCTGTTTGTGATGAATGATCTGTCACTATTATATTCTCTCTCTTATTCGTTGTAGATTAGTGCGGCGGCAGATGGGGTTACTACCCAACTGAGACACACAGGTGGCTCATTCTGAGCTCTAATGAGTGAGAGAGTTGGTGAGGACACACACACACACACACACACACACACACACACACACACACACACACAGGAAGCTCCGTGCAACAGCAGCCTCACACACGAGCCACAGTATGAGCGATGTCCCTGCGGTGTGTGTTGGGTTTGGAGGGGTGAAGAGGAGAGCGCTGTGTTTCCATAAAACTGCTGCTCAGTGTGAAGTGTAAAACAGGGTCAGCTGTTGCCAAACCCAGAGCGCTGCCTGCCAAAATCACTAAACGCGTCCAAACCGTTTGTCTTCTACAGATCCTGAGTAACACACAACCTCAGTCTCAGGCAGAGCTGCTGCTGGTACATACATATTGCAACACTATCAATAAAGTTTCATAAATATTAACCATGTTTGGTTTATAGTGAAATGTAGAGAAGGGGTTACAAATTAAAATGATTTGGAGATCAACCTTGTAGCTTTGATAACAGCAAACAGTTTATTGTACCTTTAGACAAAGAAGTTTGCAAATGTGTTTTGTTGTTGAGTATTATATTGAATGCATCAGGCTTTTATGGCTCATATTGTGTGATATATGACAATATGGAGCTCACATTTGAGGGAAAAAAATGCACCAAATTTTTGTACAGAGACCCAAACTGAACCAAAATATTCAATGTGGTGCGTAATTTTGATATTTAAATGGCTTGTAAATCAATAAGATCTTTATAACAGTGTAGCAAGATACACTATATAGACAAACGTTTAGGGACGGCTGCATACATAAACTTTAATGACATCCCATTCTTAATCCGTAGGGATTAATATGATGTTGACACACCCTGATAGGTCAGCTCATAACAGCTTAATCTCTTCTGGGAAGGCTTTCCTCAAGGTCTAGGAGTGTGTTTATGGGAATTTTTGACCGCTCTTCTAGAAGCTCATTTGTGAGGTCAGGCACTGATGTTGGATGAGAAGGCCTGGCTCTCAGTCTCCGCTCTAATTCATCCCAAAGGTGATCTATCGGGTTGAGCTCAGGACTCTGTGCAGGCCAGTCAAGTTCCTCCACACCAAACTCACTCATCCATGTCTTTATGGGCCGACGCTTTGTGTGCGCAGTCATGTTGGAACAGGAAGGGGCCATCCCCAAACTCTTCCCACAAAGTTGGGAGCATGAAATTGTCCAAAATGTCTTGGTATGCTGAACCCCCCACACCATAATCTCCCCTTCACCAAACATTACACTTGGCACAATGCAGCAAGGCAAGTACTGTTCTCCTGGCAACCACCAAACCCAGACTCATCCATCAGATTGCCAGACAGAGAAGCCATGAGATTAAAAAACAATCAGATCCATTGTAAAGCTAATTTTCAATCCCACAGGACTGAAAACAACAGGAACATAACATGCTTATTGTGCAATACCATTATTTCCCAAAAAAATGATGTAAGGATGATGAAAGATTCTGTTAAAAATTAAAGTGTTACTAGCACTTCCTATAACTGGTTATAGTGTATCATTTTACTATGAGATATGCTTTAAAATCTTGCAAATAGTAGCGATGCTATAAAGTATTGAAAATGAATGTACTAACATAATTTCATATTATTACAGTATGATATTCCTGCACTTTCCATAAATATAATAATATAATTTTTATTTAATTTTAAAATGTTTTATCTGTAATATCTGATTTGTCAGACAAGTATGTTGTTTGTTTGTTCTAGGTTTTGTGTGTTTGATGTGTTCTGATAAGTATAATTGTTTCTACCAGTGAAAATATTCTGTAAACACATGAAAACAGACAGTGTTTTAATATGTAATATAAATAATGGACATTTATTCCATATAAATAATAAAAAAATGAACACACACCCCCGTTTGTGTGGGCTGAGTGGGTGATTGGAGCAGCTGAGGTCTCCGCTCTGATTTACTGTGTACTTCTGAAGGACTTAATGACTACAATGGCTGACAGCTCTTAACCCTTTGAGACTCTGAGGATAATGTAATGTGAACCGCCGTCCCCTTTTGGGCAGCTCTCACACACATGCACATTTGTTAAATTGAGCCCTGACTTGCACCACCTGTACACTGTCTTAAGGCCATAGAGGGAGACCATTGTGCCCTCTCACATTTATCACGTCCACACTGCCACCGTCTGGCCACTGCTCTCACTGCACATGGTGGCATTTCAAGAAATATCTCAGGCAAAAATGAGAAGTCTCATCATTTAGACAGCGACAGACATCGAATTGATTTTGTTTCAATTTAGCTCAGCATGTTAACTTTTCTACTCACTCCATGGGTCATACTTTGGATCTTATCTGTACATCTGGTTTAAATACTGGAGGATTTTGCTTTTTCAGATCACAAACTCATAAACTTCAGTTTTAGTTTTCCAGCATCTATAACGCCTGTTAAAAACATGCTCACTTATCGCAAGGTTTGTTCTGTGAATCCATCTGCTTTATCAAATTCACTAAGGGCTTCTACTTTGTCAGACTGTCTACTATCTAACTGTCCATCTGAAATTCGCAGCATCTATAATAACACCATGTCCCAAATACTTGACAAACATGCTCCTGTTAAAACTCTTTAGCTATGAAGGAACACTTGCTCAACTACCGCATAGCTCTCAATGATGCAAGATCCACATATTTCTCTTATACTATTAAAATTCCATGTGTAGGCCAAAGTCCCTGTTTGCTATGGTCAACAATCTCATTAATCTTCCACAACATTTTATTTCTGGTTCTGAGGTGCAGGTGAATAATTTTTCTTACTTTTCAGACAAACTGAAGTCAATCACTGCATCCATTTCCAATAACACCCCTAATACAACTGACTCAAATGTTCACTTGATGTCAGCGGACTCGGCTAACTCCACATTAAGCTCTCTTTCTGCTTTTACTCTCCTGCTGCCATCGGTGATCTAATTGTGAAGTCTTACTCCACATCCTGTCAGCTTGACCTTACTCTGACTGTTTTACTCAAGATGTGTGTCCTTTCATCACACATATGATAAACTCAAGTTTGGCAAGTGCTATTGTTCCAGCAGAATTAAAACTGGCTGCCGTGACCCCTGTTCTTATAAAATACGGGCCTTGACCATCTGAATATGAATAACTATAGGCCAATCTCAGACTTACCAATCTTGAGTAAAATCCTTGAAAATGTTGTGGCTTCACAATTGAGATCATATTTAAATGCTAACGGCCTTTTTGAACCTTTTCAGTCAGAGTTTTGCACATCACTTAGCACTGAAACTGCTCTTCTTCGTATGGCTAATGATATTGCTCTTTCTATAGACTCAGGGTTAATACATATCTTGATTCTTCTGGATCTAAGCTCTGCATTCAACACAGTCTGCCTTGAAATACGCATTTCTTGTCTTTATGATATTGGCATCACTGGTTCTGCTCTTTAGCGACAGAAAATATTACATCCCCATACAAGGCTATAAATCGGCCACTGCTCCGCTTTCACAGGGTGTTCCTCAGGGCTCCGTTCTGTTCCACTTCTGTTTATCATTTGTATTCACTTGCAAACATATACACAGACATGGACTTCAATTTTTGAAGAAACATCCAAACATCCAAATTTACCATACCACCAGCTCTGATAGGCCATCCGTGCCTGACTCACTCACTGCATGTATCAGGGATATCAAGCATTGGATGTAAACTAAATGATAGTAAAACTGGATTCCTTATGATCGGCTCTGCAACCACAGTCAAAAGAGGCCAAAATCCTTGTTTGCTATGGTCAACAATCTCATTAATCCTCCACAACATGTTATTTCTGGCTCTGAGGTGGGGGATTAAATATTGCACTAAAATTAGGATCCAAGTTATTCAACTAAATATACAAAAAATAATAATTAATTAGGTCTTATTTAATTCTATAAACTATAATACTGATCTGCCAACATTGTCGCTGTATAATAAATTAAAATAAGCTGCTAACATCACTGTTTTCTCCAGTACGACTGTACAGCCAAATCTAATTGTGTTGCAATATTGTCCTGTTTGACACTGTGAAGCTGCTTTGACACAATCGGCATTGTAAAAGCGCTATAGAAATAAAGTTGATTGATTGATTAGAGCAACTTTTGTTTGATAAGGAGGAACAGTGGTGTGAAATTTGGTGGTATGACAATGGTCGATTGATGAACACCAACGTCTTTTAGAAATAAATCTGTAACTGTAACAGAGGCCAGCTGGTAGTTGCTGTGCGAGTAAACCTCACTCCTCTGATCTCAAGAGATGCTCTAGCGACTAATGCTAGCGGTTGCAGCCTTTAGCCACATTGTTAGTGTCCAACTCTCATGCCGGCGGACCGGGGTTCAAGTCCTGGTCCAAACAGAAGGAGTTTAATAACCTTTTCCAATCTGAGGTCCTCGAAAAGGTCCTTGACCAAGGCAACCTTATACAAACCTGTGTGATTCTGAATCCAGTTGCCACCTTAAATTAACTATGACTTTCTTCCACGAAGATATTTACTCTTGGATCATTTTGGTCGATAACTAAGAGGAAACGGTTCTGGCACGACTGTACATAAAGCTCTTTTACCTCAAATGATCAATGAATTATGTTTGCTTTTTTATTCAAATCTATAGTAAATGCAGACTGAATGTCATAGACACGGCTGAATGGCGAAGCTCCTGTCGCCTCTCCAGTAGCCCAATGTAAGAGGACGTGATGAAAGCAAGCTGATGTGTTTCAGAGCTGACTGCATCCCAAAGGGCTCAACACCTCAGCAGCGACCAATCACAGTTCCTCACCCTGAGCTGGGTGTTATTTTTTCTCAGGGGTCAGAGGTCACACTTTCTGTTTGCACCTTCACGATGCTCATATCCTCTTGCTGTCTCCGTCCCTCATTCTCTCAGACTCTCGCTCTTCACAGCTGCACAAACAGGAAGGGACCGAGTTAAACAATCGGCTCAGGGATTAAACATGCCCTTATTAACCTTTGAACTTTCATGCAGATGCTCGGTTACACAGTGTTGAAGTGAAATGGAAACTACAACCATTAACCAAATGAATCTTTAACACACTGGAAATCAACTGGTTTTCTGCACTGCAAAAAAAATGCTTTTCTTACTTAGTATTTTTGTCTTTTTTCTAGTCAAAATATCAAACATTTCTTAAAGCAAAAACCATTTACTAGACAAGCAAACGTATTTGTGATTAAGTGATTTTTTGCTTAAAATAAGCAAAATTAATCTGCCAATGAGGTAAGCAGAATAATCTTGTTTTGTGTTTGAATTGAGATTATTTAGTTATTTTTTCACAAAACAAGACAAAAACTTTTGCTTGTCTAGTAAATGTTTCTGGATCTCAACTGGTTTTCTGCACTGCAAAAAAATGCTTTTCTTACTTAGTATTTTTGTCTTTTTTCTAGTCTAAACATCTAAAAATTCTTAAAACAAGAAGTATTTACTAGACAAGCAAACGTTTTTGTCTTGTTTTGGGGAAAAATAACTCAAAATGAAGAGAGTTCTATCTTAAAATAAGCAAAATAATCTGCCAATGGGGTAAGAAGAATAATCTTGTTTTCTGTTTGAATTAAGATTATAATTTTAAGCTTTCTTAAAATAATTTCTAATTAGATTAGCTTATTTTTAAGCAAAAACTCTCTTCATTTTCACAAAACAAAACAAAAACTTTTGCTTGTCTAGTAAATATTTCTTAATGTAAGAATCTTTAGTTTTTTGGACTTAAAACAAGACAAAAATACTAATTAAGAAAAGCTTTTTTTTTTTTTTTTTTGCAGTGTGAATAGTACGTTGGACATCCAAGAGGTGACCCAACACACATGGTTTATCATTCGAAAGTAAACAAAAAGTAGCATATTGACTTATTAATAAGAATAATGTTAATGTATTATAAATGTTAAATGTGCACAAAACAATTTTTACATAAATATTAATACAATCGCTTCACATTTCTGCTTTGTTCCTTTGGTCTCCATTGAAAGTGAATTACTACACTGCAAAAAATGCTTTTCTTACTTAGTATTTTTGTCTTGTTTCTAGTCCAAACATCTAAACATTCTTAAAATAAGAAGTATTTACTAGACAAGCAAAATAAATCAAAATGAAGAGAGTTTTTGCTTAAAATAAGCAAAATAATCTGCCAATGGGGTAAGAAAAATAATCTTAAAACAATATTATTTTTCTCACCCCATTGGCAGAATATTTAGCTTATTTTAAGCAAAAACTCTCTTACTTTTGAGCAATTTTTCCCAAAACAAGACAATATTTTTTTACTTGTCTTGTAAATGTTTCTTAATGGAAGAATTTTTTTGATATTTTGACTATAGAAACAAGACAAAATACGTAAGACATGCATTCTTTGCCGTGTGTATATTATTTTTTCAAACTAAAGGGCAAGTCAGCCTCATTTGGTAACTGGCAGCACGTCACAGATGCTTTTATGCCTGATGATGGAGCTTGACTTGTATTGAACTCAAAGCCTTCCTTTAACTCAAAACTAGAAGTAAGTGGATGTTGTCCCCTGACTCGGCCCCAACTTGAATGCAATCAAAGACAGCTGGAATCATCTGTAAAATGGCTTTTATTGGAAAGATGATGGATCCCCGGAGCACATAAATTAGAATTACACTGGCTGTGGGAGAATGAAGCATATTCTGGTTGAGATGCCAAACCATTGTGCCCAGCTGCCAGAAGGACAGCCTGCCAAACACGTTTGTAAACCTCCCAGAGACAGACAGCCCTAAAGAGAGACATGAGAGCAGAATCAGCCATGGCGCTTTTCAGAGCAAATCTGCACGCTTTCCTAATGTTACTTTCCATCTCCAACTGAATGAGCAATAAATTCACCTTAATACCATACCTTTATATCATCATTGGTGTAAGGACAACAATATTTAACTTCCCCCCAATAGAATATTTTGTTTTATGAATATCTGTGCATGCAATATCAAAAGAAAGAGCCGACCCTCTTCTTTAAACAAAACAAACCATTTACTCTAGCGTCATGCGTTCCCTTTTTATCAGCACTTGAATATGGGTACGTTTCATAAAATAGCAACATTTTGAACAAAAATCTGAGAAAATCACGTATTTGTGAAAGACTGACTCCAGATCAGATTCAGAAATGATCAAACACAGATGGAGGAGATCGAGTCCATCAGCTTCAGTCCTGTAGCTCGTCCTGAAACAGTACATAGTTTTGATTTATATTATGATTAATGTTGATGATCACGTTATTTTTCATATGCATGATTGATTACATACGATCGCTTGTTTTACTGCTTCTTCCTCGTGTGTTTTGATCAGGAGATTCTGTACTCATTCAGAAGATGTGTAAAAGCACCCTATAACAATGAAAACACAGAATTAAACACTATTAAACCATATAAAGTCCCCCCCCCCCTTATATAATTTTGCCCGAAAAACACATAAAATAACACTTAAGTTCAACAATTATACTCTTCTCGTCAAGTCCTAAGCAAAGCATGCTGGGAACTACAGTTTCAGCAAAAATCATGTTCAAGTACTTGATTGGTTCACATTAACCCCAAATAATGTGTTATCTAGTAGATTGCACATTTTAGAAAATTACATTAATCGAAAGCAAAGAAATCACGTTTAGAAGAGAAACACAATTTTGTTGCAAAGATCGCAAAATAAGATTACGTAAATTGGCCACTTTGCACATGTTTACATACACTTTTCAAAACTGTCAAACCTAGAACAACACAAAAATGAATGACAAATGTCTACAGGAATACCATATTGAAATACAAAATATTCAGATACTATCATCAAAGAAGTTAGATGTAATGAGAGACATACACACTTGTTAGTCTTTCAGTGTTATTACCATCCATTAAAAGGGGGGAACTTAGGAATTATTTTGGACAGTAATGTAAGCATGGACTATGTAGCATATATGGCAGTGAATTATAAACACTCGAGAGTGTCATTCTTGTTTTGTAAAGACATTTTACAAAAGAAATCATTGTATAATGCATGTTGTTAGTGTTTTGAAGGTCTGAGTTTTATGATTGACAAAGTGTGTTTGTTGGGTGAAACCTATAGTGTTCTGGAAGAATGAGTTGATTTGAAACATGAATAAAGGGTTTTGTTTTAGTGCATTTTGAATGTGAAATGAACTGCTGTGCCAAGTTGAAAGTTGGTTTGGAGAAATGGGTAAAGACTTTTGAAAAAGTTACCTATGCATTGAAAAATAGCTATTGTAAAAAACAAAACAAAACAAAAACTGCAATACAATGATATACGAAATAGTGACCAACGATAGACCATTTTGATTGAAGTCACCATTATGGTGATCAGTGTTTAGACCTTGCCTTTTTAATATATTTTTTTCTCCAGCTGCTGTAATTGGGTCTATAAAGCACATTTGTTATGGCAAGGGAAGCCACACATTTTTGGGGGAGTGACCTATTGGTTATTTACTAATGATGACATCATCATAATGTAACATAATCCACAGCTTTACCCTTAAACTGACCCACACCACCACACCTGTCCCTAACTTTACCCTTAAACTGACCCACAATACCACACCTGACCCTAACTTTACCCTTAAACTGATCCACACCACCACACCTGTCCCTAACTTTACCCTTAAACTGACCCACACCACCACACCTCTCCCTAACTTTACCCTTAAACTGACCCACACCACCACACCTGACCCTAACTTTACCCTTAAACTGACCCACATCACCACACCTGTCCCTAACGTTACCCTTAAACTGACCCACACCACCACACCTGTCCCTAACTTTACCCTTAAACTGATCCACACCACCACACCTGTCCCTAACTTTACCCTTAAACTGACCCACACCACCACATCTGACCCTAACTTTACCCTTAAACTGACCCACACCACCACACCTGTCCCTAACTTTACCCTTAAACTGACCCACACCACCACACCTGACCCTAACTTTACCCTTAAACTGACCCACACCACCACACCTGTCTCTAACTTTACCCTTAAACTGACCCACACCACCACACCTGTCCCTAACTTTACCATTAAACTGACCCACACCACCACACCTGTCCCTAACTTTACCCTTAAACTGACCCACACCACCACACCTGTCTCTAACTTTACCCTTAAACTGACCCACACCACCACACCTGACCCTAACTTTACCCTTAAACTGACCCACACCACCACACCTGACCCTAACTTTACCCTTAAACTGACCCACACCACCACACCTGACCCTAACTTTACCCTTAAACTCACCCACACCACCACCACACCTGTCTCTAACTTTACCCTTAAACTGACCCACACCACCACACCTGTCTCTAACTTTACCCTTAAACTGACCCACACCACCACACCTGACCCTAACTTTACCCTTAAACTGACCCACACCACCACACCTGTCCCTAACTTTACCCTTAAACTGACCCACACCACCACGCCTGTCCCTAACTTTACCCTTAAACTGACCAACACCACCACACCTGCCTCTAACTTTACCCTTAAACTGACCCACACCAACACACCTGTCCCTAACTTTACCCTTAAACCTACCCACACCACCACACCTGTCCCTAACTTTACCCTTAAACTGACCCACACCACCACACCTGTCCCTAACTTTACCCTTAAACTGACCCACACCACCACACCTGACCCTAAATTTACCCTTAAACTGACCCACACCACCACACCTGACCCTAACTTTACCCTTAAACTGACCCACACCAACACACCTGTCCCTAACTTTACCCTTAAACAGACCCACACCAACACACCTGTCCCTAACTTTACCCTTAAACTGACCCACACCACCACACCTGACCCTAACTTTACCCTTAAACTGACCCACACCACCACACCCGACCCTAACTTTACCCTTAAACTGACCCACACCACCACACCAGTCCCTAACTTTACCCTTAAACTGACCCACACCACCACACCTGACCCTAACTCTACCCTTAAACTGACCCACACCACCCCAACTGTCCCTAACTTTACCCTTAAACTGACCCACACCACCACACCTGTCCCTAACTTTACCCTTAAACTGACCCACACCACACCACCACACCTGACCCTAACTTTACCCTTAAACTGACCCACACCACCACACCTGACCCTAACTCTACCCTTAAACTGACCCACACCACCCCAACTGTCCCTAACTTTACCCTTAAACTGACCCACACCACCACACCTGTCCCTAACTTTACCCTTAAACTGACCCACACCACACCACCACACCTGACCCTAACTTTACCCTTAAACTGACCCACACCACCACACCTGTCCCTAACTTTACCCTTAAACTGACCCACACCACCACACCCGACCCTAACTTTACCCTTAAACTGACCCACACCACCACACCTGACCCTAACTTTACCCTTAAACTGACCCACACCACTACACCCGACCCTAAATTTACCCTTAAACTGACCCACACCACCACACCTGACCCTAACTTTACCCTTAAACTGACCCACACCACCACACCTGACCCTAACTCTACCCTTAAACTGACCCACACCACCCCAACTGTCCCTAACTTTACCCTTAAACTGACCCACACCACCACACCTGTCCCTAACTTTACCCTTAAACTGACCCACACCACACCACCACACCTGACCCTAACTTTACCCTTAAACTGACCCACACCACCACACCTGACCCTAACTTTACCCTTAAACTGACCCACACCACAACACCTGACCCTAACTTTACCCTTAAACTGACCCACACCACCCCAACTGTCCCTAACTTTACCCTTAAACTGACCCACACCACCACACCTGTCCCTAACTTTACCCTTAAACTGACCCACACCACACCACCACACCTGACCCTAACTTTACCCTTAAACTGACCCACACCACCACACCTGACCCTAACTTTACCCTTAAACTGACCCACACCACCACACCTGTCCCTAACTTTACCCTTAAACTGACCCACACCACCACACCCGACCCTAACTTTACCCTTAAACTGACCCACACCAACACACCTGACCCTAACTTTACCCTTAAACTGACCCACACCACTACACCCGACCCTAACTTTACCCTTAAACTGACCCACACCACCACACCTGACCCTAACTTTACCCTTAAACTGACCCACACCACCACACCAGTCCCTAACTTTACCCTTAAACTGACCCACACCACCACACCTGTCCCTAACCCTACCCTTAAACTGACCCACACCACCACACCTGTCCCTAACTTTACCCTTAAACTGACCCACACCACCACACCAGTCCCTAACTTTACCCTTAAACTGACCCACACCACCACACCTGTCCCTAACTTTACCCTTAAACTGACCCACACCACCACACCTGTCCCTAACTTTACCCTTAAACTGACCCACACCACCACACCTGTCCCTATCTTTACCCTTAAACTGACCCACACCACCACACCCGACCCTAACTTTACCCTTAAACTGACCCACACCACCACACCTGACCCTAACTTTACCCTTAAACTGACCCACACCACCACACCTGTCCCTAACTTTACCCTTAAACTGACCCACACCACCACACCCGTCCCTAACTTTACCCTTAAACTGACCCACACCACCACACCTGTCCCAAACTTTACCCTTAATCTGACCCACACCACCACACCCGACCCTAACTTTACCCTTAAACTGACCCACACCACCACACCAGTCCCTAACTTTAGCCTTAAACTGACCCACACCACCACACCTGACCCTAACTCTACCCTTAAACTGACCCACACCACCACACCTGTCCCTAACTTTACCCTTAAACTGACCCACACCACCACACCGGACCCTAACTTTACCCTTAAACTGACCCCCACCACCACACCTGACCCTAACTTTACCCTTAAACTGACCCACACCACCACACCTGACCCTAACTTTACCCTTAAACTGACCCACACCACCACACCTGTCCCTAACTTTACCCTTAAACTGACCCACACCACCACACCTGACCCTAACTTTACCCTTAAACTGACCCACACCACCACACCGGACCCTAACTTTACCCTTAAACTGACCCACACCACCACACCTGTCCCTAACTTTACCCTTAAACTGACCCACACCACCACACCTGACCCTAACTTTACCCTTAAACTGACTCCCACCACCACACCTGACCCTAACTTTACCCTTAAACTGACCCACACCACCACACCTGACCCTAACTTTACCCTTAAACTGACCCACACCACCACACCTGACCCTAACTTTACCCTTAATCTGACCCACACCACCACACCTAAACCCTAACTTTACTCTTAAACTGACCCACACCACCACACCTGACCCTAACTTTACCCTTAATCTGACCCACACCACCACACCTAAACCCTAACTTTACCCTTAAACTGACCCACACCACCACATCTGACCCTAACTTTACCCTTAAACTGACCCACACCTGTCCCTAACTTTACCCTTAAACTGACCCACACCACCACACCCGACCCTAACTTTACCCTTAAACTGACCCACACCACCAGACCTGTCTCTAACTTTACCCGTATCCCACCTCAATAGCAGCAAAAGTGTTGTGCAATACAATATGAACACAATAAGTACATTGCACTTATTTTTATGATGTAAAAACACAGTAGGCTACCTATTATAAAGTGGGATCGAAATAAGTACAATTTGGAATATCATAAAGGGTAAATGATGTGCAGAATTCTTAATTCTATGTAAAATATATCCATTAAAGACACGTCTATAAAGAATTGTAACAGTAACTAACACAATGCAAAGAACCCTGCTTTCCAGAATAATTACTGATGTGTAACACCTTTGTAACATTTATCCTTCCTAATTCACCCTGCTTTACTCACGCACATTAATTTTACTTCTTTGCACTTGTTCAGGAACACTGGCCATGCGTTTGTCAGCAATTTCCTTCGGGGTGCCCATCAGAGCTCGGATCCTGGTCTAGCCATGGTGGATAAAATTGCCCACAGTGTGACTAGCCTGCCATATTTATCATCAAGTGTGTAAATCAATCGTTTTTTTATCACCTCTGTGTGTGGGAACGCAGTAAAAGTCGTCACAGAGAGAAGCGCATCCGGTGCGGTCGAGTGGAATTTATAGTGCCTCATTGGATTGTGGGAAGGATCTTGGACACCCGACTCCAGCGGAGACCTTGAGAAGGGGGACGGGAAGAAAGTATCTTTTCATTTTGTCTGCCACCCCTTCTCTCTCTTCCTTTTCCCCATCATGCAACTAATTTAACTTTGTTAAACTTAGTTGATTTTTGTTTAAATGTTTTGTTACATTTTGTATTGTTTGTCATAAACTGCTTTTGAAGCATTTATCAATTTCACCAGTCAACATAAAGGGCTGATAGTTTGACAAACCCCAAACAGTTTGTTTTATACAAACAGGAAAGAGGCAATTTGAGTGGCGGACTGTAGGCGGCATTATTATATAGCTTTGAACAGGTGACATTTACAGTGGCTTGTTCTAATGACTGCCTTGACTTTGTTTGCCGGAAGCGCCTATTATAACAGGTGAAGCGTGACACAGAACAGCCAGACGGCAGCAGTGTGTGTGTGTGTGTTTGTGGATACACAGCACACTCATACTGTATATGGATTTCCGCAGTTTTATGATGGAGGAAGTGTTGGCGGCACACCATGCATGCTGAGTAATATGAGGGGTTCAGTCCAGCCTGAATGAGGCACAGCGATCCGCCTCAGTCCACATACAGTACATGCTGCTTTAACACACACTTTGTCTCTCTGAGCTATAGATGTGTGTATTAGTCTAAAGTGCATCTGTGAGCTGCATGATCTGTGCTCCTCACAATTGGAGCAACCTTTTATTTCACACATATGAATCAAGGGTGTAAGCTCGATTTGAAAAGCTACACCCTATATGTGTCTTTATTAAACAAAACCACATAACTCAAAAAAATAACATACCAAGAATAAGTGAGTATGAAGAACTTAAACACACATGGTAAACTAAATGAATATCCATGGCAACTGATTAGGAAAATAAGAACAAAGGAACACAGGTAAACAGACACTGCAAAAAATGCTTTTCTTACTTAGTATTTTTCTCTTGTTTCTAGTCAAAATATCAAAATAATCTGCCAATGGGGTGAGAAAAATAATCTTGTTTTCTGTTTGAATTAAGGTCATTTGCTTACCCCATTGGCAGATTATATTTTTTAAGCAAAATTTCTTTTAATTTTGAGTTATTTCCCCCCCAAAAAATACAATATTTTTTACTTGTCTAGTAAATGTTTCTTAATGTAAGAATTTTTAGATATTTTGACTAGAAACAAGACAAAAATACAAGTAAGAAAATAATATTTTGCAGTGGGTGATTAAACAGACTAAAATTAAAAGAAAACTAAGCATTAAAATGACCGAATGCCCCCCTCTGGAAAAGCATAGCACCATAAAATTGAATTCTCAATTTAAAACTGAACATTAGTCTGGGCAGGGCCGTGTTAAGCCTTTGTGGGGCCCTGGGCTAAGCTTTTGCGGGGCCCTTGCCCCCCACATTCACACACATTAGAAACGATCAACGCGCTGCTGCAGACACACCGCTCCTGGAAAGCACTGCCGGACCGCATCCGTGTGCATTGAGAAAGCTGAAATCCGTTAACATTGGGACGTATAACAGGCGATCTATTCGTGATCAAACTATTTGCGTTGCAGTAGTAGTTCAGGGAGTCATTTATTGGACTACTACACAATAATAGAAAGATGGTTTTATCGCTATTATCTCATCACATTTGAAGCGCCGCTAATGTAAATCGTAAGAGGAACATTTTATATTTTATGCATTGGGAATTTGGGATACACTAGCTGCCTGCTGGGGTGGCAATGGTCTTTCTTTTAGGGTGGCAGTTGAAACCCCAGTAGATCCGCCCCTGCCACTGTCATATTTTCTTAAATTTTCGTTCAACATGTTGAGGTGACGATGTACTGGGTGTCCGCTGTGACTCGATTCGGGTGTGTGACAACGATGATCAACATATGCATAATTACCTCGATCCAAAAAAAAAAAAAGATAACGCAAAAGAGAATTGTCTCGGGGGGCCCCTGGTGTTCAGGGCCCTGGGCTGCAGCCCATGTTGTCCATTAGGATAACGCGGCCCTGGGTCTGGGGAGTCTGCTCTGTATTTTCTACTGCACAAGAGGCGTGATCAATGGGCAATGACCCATCGTTTATCAATCTGTTATCGCGTTAAACCCGCCAATAACAAGCCAGGTGGATAAGCCAGTCTGTGATTGGTTCCCACAAAAGTGTAACAGAAGCAGTAGAAATGAATGTACGGGTTTCCTTTATGAGTTGCCGGGCGAAATCCAAATAACCGGCAGATCAGGCTGGATTTACCCAGTCTAGTGTGCAGGCTTCTTTGAACCATTTCCCTTTAAATATTTTGTTCTACAAACGTCATGTTGATATTTTTAAGGCGCAGTGAGTTTTTGCATATTTCTCCAAACACAACACTGTCAGAAAAAAAAGGTACATTTCTGTCACTGGGGCGGTACCCTAAGGTACAAAACAGAAAAAGTACTACTATGTACCTCTAAGGAACTAATACGCACTCCTAAAGTACTGATATGCACCTTTTAAGGTACTAATATGTACCATTTAGGGGTTAGTAAGGTACAAAGATCAAAGACAAAGTACCTTTTTACTTTTGTACCTTAGGGTACTGCCCCAATGACAGCACTGTACCTTTTTTTCTGACAGTGTACCCCATATGCCATTGGTAAAATTAAAATTAAAATAAAAACACAAAAAGGTAGTCCCGCCATTGGTTGAGCCAGTATTGTGGGATTGATTGAGGTGGGAGACTGATCTTGGGATGGATCAGCGGCGATAGCTCCATCTCAATACAAGACGATGAAAAAGGCATTAGGCTAGTCAGGACCAGCAGCGATGATGAAGGTCCAGAAGCTGCAGGGCAGGGTGGGAAGCATCACCCCAATTTCCCAGAATATGAAGCACTTGTCAGTGTCCAGCTCCACTAATGTCCCCTCTGTAACGGATGTTGCCGGCTCACACACCTGGTCCGACTTACTTCGGGGCTCAGGCTCCAGGGCGGATGTGGCTCCAGGCTCAGGGCCCTTCGTGGGCATTAGCTCTGGTCTGTGGCGGACCCTGAGCCAACAATAACTACACTACACATCTGCTTTGGAGTAACAATAACTGAAGGACACATCTGCTTTTCTATTACCTCATTTACCCTTAAAAAAGATTCACCCCAAAAATACATTTTCTGTCATCATTATTTACACAGCCTGACGACAATCCAGATGCAAAAAGGATAATTTAAAGAATGTTCCCTACTAAATTTTTTATGACCATGTCTATCAAGCCCCCCCAAAAAACACCATTATAATAGTCCATATAACTGCAAATCTTCCCCTGCCCTCTTAATTATATTGTTATAAATAAATAACAGTTAATAATGCACAATAAATAAACACATAAATGTAACAATGTGGCTGAGTTTGATCTCTAACAGAGGTAAGATGCACACTGGCCCTTTAAATGAGGCTTGCTGTGAGTTTGGCAGCCTAATGGATGTAAGTCTGTGGTGCTAATGGATGGCAACCTGAAAAATGGCCTTATCTGAAAGGTTCAGGACAGCACTAAATGAAGCGGCTGCGTTATGCACATTTATCTGTGTCCTGGTCAAAGGGAGAACCTTAGAGAACCTACTTGATCAAATCTCTCTCTCACACACTCAATGTCTGCCTTCTGTTTATATAGAAATGTGTGTGTGTGTGTGTGTTTGTGTGGGTGTGGGTGTGTCTAAGGCTTCTAACTACAAGGTCTCTATAAGGAAAGACCAGAATTTGACAAAACGTCACTTTCTGCTGAGATTCTGCTGTTCTGATATATCATCAGGTCCTTATGTAATTATTTAATTGCATAATTATGCTATTCAGAATTCCTGAATCTGAACTGTGTATTAATGGGCTATTCACAGTCTAAACGTCAGAGCAATCAGATGTCTGAATGAGAGTCATGATCCTGAAGCGCGTTTCGCAAATGATAAACTAAATTATTCTTGTTTTTATGGAAGTTACTCTAAAGCTCAATCTTGTGAGTGAGGACAGATTTTAAGGAAAAGAGTAGTAATATAATGCGGCTTATGACAAAAAGATTTATGGCTTTGACCTTTTGACCTTTTGCCCGATTGAACTTCCGGGGTCACGGTCATGGAGGGGTTTCCGGTATGATTTATGACATGACCTTTAGACCTTCCGGGGGTTCATGGGGATTACGGGTATAATTTATGACCTTCCGGGGTTTATGGGGATTACCGGTATAATATATAATGTTTTGACAGATGTTTTTATCCTTTGAAGAGGGTATAATATATGATGTTTTGAAGTCGTTAATAATATATGAAGTCGTTAATAATGATAATATATGTTGTTTTTTATCCTTTGAAGAGGGTATGATATATATTTGTGACGGAAAGTTTTATCCTTTGAAGTTCGGGCTATCAGGACCCTCCTCCTCCTTCTCCTCCTCATTCCGTATTATCATGCTGTACTGTGAAAAAACTGTCAAGTGTATCTCACACAAGCATTCTCTTCTTTTCAAATAATATAAACAAAAATCTACCCCGCAAAAGTTGAATGTTTATAAAATAGTTTAATAAAAAAACCCTGAACCAAACATTTCAGTTTTAAATAAAATGGAGTGACAAAAAATTGCAAATTGTATCAAAAAGTGTTTATATATTCGAAGTAAAAAACACTGCTTATAAAGCAATACAATGTATGAAACGGTTCACACAAAATCATTTAGAGATATTATTTAGTAATATTTAGACAGTCTGCATCTAACATTCCACATCTTTTAAAAACAAAAGTTCCCATACCATCCAGGCATCCTATTTCCTGAATATCTCCCGAAGCACCCTCTCTTACCCGTGGGCTGGGGTTTGCGGGTGTGTATTCCTGACACCTTGTTGCCATCCGCTTCTGATCTCGCCTAATATATGGCACAATTATCCATTTTGAAACGTTCCTCATCTGTTGGAGTTGGACTATAGGGCCTCACAGGTCACGACATGCGTTAAATGTTTATAGAGTTGAAGAAAAAACATACTGCTTATGAAGCAACGCAATGTATGAAACGGGTTCACAAAAATCATCTAGAAATATTATTTAGTAATATCATGCATCTAACTTTTCACATTTTTTAAAAAATAATTAAATAATACATTAATTAATATAATTTATAAGCTGTTTTGCTCATGGGTCAAATTTTGATCAGGGGAATACCTGAAACGCACACGCACACAAACACGGTAATTGGTTTTATAAAATTAACTTTTCTCTATTTTAAATGAATAAAAACAAATGTTACTAAAATTATTTGAACACTTTTAGTTATAGTTTTAGCTAAATATAATAATAAATATAAAAATAAATAAATATAAAAATACCTTTAATTTTTAGAGAGTTGAAGAAGATAAAAAGCAAATAGTTTAAGCCAAAACACCCTCCGATCCTCCCAGAGTACTCCACTATGAAATGAATGCTTCAGACCCCCCCTTGGACGGGAGGGGTTAGAGCTGAGACTCTGTGCATCATGTCACAGCACATGTTAAGTTTGTCTGCCAAATCTTTCCAGAGCCAATATTTAGTTTGTACTAATTTTCTTTCAAAGTATAATCTTTAAAGTTTAAATGAGATCTAAATCCAATCTTTAAAGTTTAAATAAAGTCGTATCTTCTTTATCTACCTATGAGACAACCGTATAAGATCTGATGCCACATTGTAGGAATGATTTTCCTTAAATTCAACCTAAAGTATATTCTTACTAAAATCGTCTGTTCAAAAACTTTAGCTTGTTTAAAATGTAAAATCTTAGATCTTATTTCTACAAATATTCAAAGCAGGTCTTAAACTATTAACCTTGTATGAACCCATGCTATGAAACACATCGATAAAGTTTGTCATCTGTGGTCAAAGACACTGCATAAGTAACGTTTAATTTTACTCGTCTTATGTCTAAGCATGATCTTTAAATAATAACCGGTCATATCTTATACTACTACTACAACAGTCAAACATTTTATGGTAGCCGTGATCTAGGATTGTAAGTCGCATATGATTTTTATTTTCTTGCGTCTTCCAAACTGGTCTTCATCAGTTTGGAAACATACCCTTTACATAAAATATACTATCAGTTATCTACTCAAAATGCATAGAATTTTGAAAATGTAATGCTCATGTATGTTGTATGTTGTTGAGACAGTTTGTCTGTTGGACAGCATGAACAGACTTTGGAGAAAGCGGATGACGCTAGGAGGGAGATTGCCCTTTGACCCCAACGATTTTGCAGGCTGTTAAAGACCCTGCATGGTAGTCATTCATTTCAGTTGTTATTCACCAAAACAGCACAGAGTGAATCTTTAACATTTAAAATTGTGCATAAAAACCTTACAATTAAACTTACATTTAAAGATGGTACATGTCCCATGGATCTATATTTTACTTTTCTTAGTTCTACAAAGTTTCAATATCAATTAAACTCCTAGTTGTCAATAATGTGTGCTGCAATGCACACAACTGTAAGATACACTACATATGTAAGATAGCAAAATAAAACACTGTATGACACTAGTTTAAAATTTGAAGAAAAAGTTTACCAAATGCATCTACATATCCGTTGTGTTCTGACACAAAGCCGTTAATTGGTACGTTTTGTTTTATAAAATGTACTTTTCCTATTTCTGCAAAGTTTCATGCTACTTTTACTAGCCTGATAAAAATGTAGTTAATACATTGTGAAACAAGACAATCACGCTACCAAATACATTTGATTTTAAGAAAAAGGGATGTTTTAAAATACAACTGAACCAGATTATTTTCTCTTTTGACACACTATTAGAAAAAATACTTTCTCTGTGATGTTGGAATAGGCCTAGGTCTTTTTAAAGTATCACATCAGGCATGTAACAATCATGCAGTGCAATGATCCAAATGAAGCTTCTTATCAAACAAAGACAATTATATTTATCTTTCACTTGTGAATATTTGTACGCTAGTATCACACTTGCCATTTTTAATAGTCTTTACTATTGCCTTACGCATCCCAATCCAGCTAAATTATCATTTGTTTCACATGTTTATGTCTTTTTCCCTATATTATTTTTGGCTCAATTAAATCGATATCGATTAAAGTTTATCGTCATTGCATCTTCCCTATACGGATACAATCCAAACATGTTCTTTGTAGGAATTATGTGGGACACAAAACTCTGCGTAAATTCAAGAGGCCTAGAGGAAGAAAGCAGTGAAATTGTATAAGAAAAATGTCTGCTTTATTGCGATACACATTTTTCCCCCATTGCCTATTCTTAGTCGTATGATCAAGATTACCGTTCACATTTTATTTGCCCGGCGGTATTTGTTTTTAGGTAAAGATTCCTATCTGGTCGTTGTCAGTGCAAGTTTGTGCAAATCATTTTAAGCATTTTTATTAAATGTCTGACTAAACTTATTTGTTTTCTTTTGACAAACCTACATTCACAAACAAACGATTCACCTCCAATGTTCCACAACCACAGGGAAAACATTTTGTTTTGCAACACTCCTGAAACCTAATCTTAGTGAATTTTTCTCACCTAGAACACAAAACTTTGTTCATACCAAACAAGTACGTTTTACACATGTTGACTATTTAACTATTTTTGTAGGTATCATGACATTTTAGAGGAATTACTAAAAGATTAAAACACCAAGAATCACAATGTTTGTTGATGATGTGATTGTCATATTTAGTTACATTTCAGATGACCGTTTTGTTTGTTGAAATTTTTTGGCAAAGGCTCTTCTTTGAGCACCATCAACATTATAGGAATAAATGAAAATTAAGAAATGACACGACAGTCTTTCTATTTGACAGCGTTTGACTAAAGTGATATTTCTTTTACTGTCACTACAGTCTCAGTCTCATCTACGATGAGGAATCACATGAACCGTCACCGTGAAAAGTAAGTCTTGCTGTTCTACAGCTGAAACATATACGCCTGTTGCATTCATTAAAGTTTGCGCTTGTTAAACAAAGTTAGACTCCTCTTATAAAGGTTATAGAGACATTTTGAACATTAGCCTTATACGCGTTTTATCCATGCACAAATCTCTATGTAATTCGAGAAGTACATTTACGAAAGTATCATTTTATAATCAATTTAGGAAAAAAACATTCACAAGCAATTGTGAAAGTTTGTTATTTTGGATTTGTAAATAATGACTTTTACTACTCCACCAGATAGGCATGAGGTTTAGATGATTTTAAATGTGTGACCAAACTCTTCTTTTGACAAACCAACATTTCAAATTATGTAACGAATCGTTTCTTTCAACATCCCACTTGACATTAAAGATTGTGACATGTCGTCAACTATCATCGACGTCTGACCCTGACGTACGACACATCGGTTATAATAAGCAAGATGTGCTAAAAAATTCCATCTGATTTGTTAGCGCGATAATACCGCATCAACATAACCTGTTCCTGTTTTAGGTTATAGGTCAATTCAAGCATAATCTTTATGCAACAATTAGTACGCGTGCACAATTTACCACAAATGTTTACCGCGGATAAGATAAGAGACATTTAGCTATAATGAAATCATAATACAGAAATCCTTTCTTCTGATCTATTGTAAAAGTTTGTAAAGTAGATTTTTCCCTGCCAGTAGAGGACAGTTTTACATTTTGTTTCGAAGACTACACTTTGAGCAGAGTCAAACAGGCATAATACAGCATTAAAAAAAATTAAACTATGTTATTTTAGGGGGTCTGTCTGCATAATGCGTCAACATGAAAAGCGAGTCTCGTGTTCTTTGAAATATTACGCTTACCATCCACAGAACAGGGGTTAGAAGCCGTGACATGATTAATCTCACTGAGTGTGTTAAAGCGGCGGGTGTTTTATGGCTATCGAAAGCACCACATTCTTGTTAGTCACATCAAAGCTACAGCCCCTACCTACATAATTTAGTAGGCCTATTTAAAGAAGTTAGGAAACGGTCTGCAACTCTAGCGTTACAATGACTACTGAAACATCTTTGGTGGGTGTAACACCGACAAGAAGTTCTGTTGAAACGGTAGAAAACCTTCCTTACGCACTACAGAAAAAACAGAGGATCCATTTGACCAAGTTTCTTCATGAAGATGAAGATTTTGTCAAACAGGAATTTCTGCTAGGTGACGTTTATATCGGGGGGTTTGTTTTTGACAAGACATCACACACGGTTAAACTCTACGCCATGGAATTTTTTGAAGAAGAACTTACATCGGAGACACCTTGTGTGCTTTTCTCCGCTAAAGACTGGTCATTTTTCTACAACCGTGTTTGGAGCGATCTTAATGGGGTTGCTAGTAAAACCTATTACATAAACGAATGGGATGGAGCGACGCCCAATGTGAGGTACAAGGTGACAAAGGACAGTAAGGAACCAAAGCCTGATGATTACGTACTCGTATCAACCTGCAGGAACAAGACGCTACATGAACAAAACCGCCTTAAGTTGCGTAAATGTTATGAGGAGGCTGAAATTCGAAATTCAAAGTATTGGCTTCAAAGCAGCAGTGATTCCGACTCTGATAATGACTTCCCAATTCCAGAGGACTACCCTTTCGAATGCTGTACAAAGAGTCTTGTCCTCTTGTGTAGTGACATGTCTATGTTGCACGCTACCTTTTCGCTAATAGACATGTTCTTTAAGCTGAGTTATATGTTGAGTGATACTGAATGATCAATCAATCAATCAATCAATCAATCAATCAATCAATCAATCAATCAATCAATCAATCAATCAATCAATCAATCAATCAATCAATCAATCAATCAATCAATCAGTATTGGCGTATTACATGGTTAAGTCCTTTGTATTGAAAATATTAATACGTTTCAGTAAAACCATGCAGTATTTTAGCAATTACATTGTAATTGTAATGTTCCTTGTTTTGTGTTACTTGACATTATCTTAGTTTTTTTGTTTATTGGAACCAATTTCAATCCCCTCTATGTTACAAACTTAATAATAATTCACTCAAATTGTAGAATATTGTTTAAAATTGTTTGTATTTTTTGAAAAACAATAAAATTATTATTGATGTGTTACATAAAATATGCGCATTGTGTTTTAATTTTTCTTGAGACAAATTAATATGATTATGTCAGTAAAAGTCTTTAACTGAAAATATCATCTTAGCATTATCTTAAAAGTCTGCACAAAAAGAAATTTCAACACTATCTAATTTCTGCTTTTTGTTTTGTTTTGTAAATCATAACTGGACTGCGTTACAATTATACACTTCTCTCTGGTGACATGTAGGACTTTTAACATGCGGGTACTTGTAGGACACAATCTGTAGGCGCATTTTCCAAAACTCGAATCACAATTCGCGCAACGACCTTCTGTTTTTACCACACATTAACACAATCCATGTTGGTTTCACACAATATCCAGTCATTTAAAATAATTCTAAAATGCATACATTTTCTGTTCACACATGCTTAGCCAATACCAAAAATCACGGTTTCTTCCGGTCTTATTTACAAATGCTTAAACAGTACGTCACAAATGAAGAGCTAATGGTCCAATCTTTAAATATAGTATAAAGCCTCTACTTCTGTAATAATACTGTTTGTAACAAGCTCAGACATTGTTCATAAAATAATCACAAATGATTGAACCTTTTATTTTTTAATAAACCGTTTCTGGACCTTGATACACTTAAGCTCTCTCCTAAAGTTGAAGAACAAGCTGCTCAAGCAAGCTCTTTGAAAAACAAGCTGCTTGGTTGACTTGTTTCTTTTTTTGTACTGTGAATGTTCATAGGCATTTATATGCCTTATTGACTTGCTTTTTTTAATTATTTACCCTGTGACATCTAAAATGTTCATTGTGTGCAACCTTTACACTTACATTTCTATTAGTTGCATGTAAATTTTACAGATATGGAAATCTACTGAACTATGCGGAGTAAAATTGACAAAGTAATAATTAAATGTAACTTGTCCTGTTAAGTTATATAAAGTATTTTTTACTTACAAGTCTGATGTAATTAATGTAATTACTTAAAATAATTTGCTCTTTTAAATACATTTTACTTGTTTTATGATATGCTGGTAATTGTTTTAAATATAATTAAATGTTACTGTTATAATAATGCTTGAAATCAGTTGAAAGGTTTAAACAGCTTGAGTGATGATAAACATCAGCGTTCAATGACATATTAAACAGATATTGGAACTAGCAGTTATATGCATAGATAGTGTAATCTCAGTATCAGAACACTTGGAAAGCCTTTTAAACTAACAAAAAACCTGAAATAAAATTCTGAAATGTTTAAAATGTAAAAATATTTTTTCAAAACAGTTATCAAATGATGGCAACCCTCGTTATTAAATAATGTTCATTGTGTGCAACTAATAGAAATGTAAGTGTAAAGGTTGCACACAATGAACATTATTTAATAACGAGGGTTGCCATCATTTGATAACTGTTTTGAAAAAATATTTTTACATTTTAAACATTTCAGAATTTTATTTCAGGTTTTTTGTTAGTTTAAAAGGCTTTCCAAGTGTTCTGATACTGAGATTACACTATCTATGCATATAACTGCTAGTTCCAATATCTGTTTAATATGTCATTGAACGCTGATGTTTATCATCACTCAAGCTGTTTAAACCTTTCAACTGATTTCAAGCATTATTATAACAGTAACATTTAATTATATTTAAAACAATTACCAGCATATCATAAAACAAGTAAAATGTATTTAAAAGAGCAAATTATTTTAAGTAATTACATTAATTACATCAGACTTGTAAGTAAAAAATACTTTATATAACTTAACAGGACAAGTTACATTTAATTATTACTTTGTCAATTTTACTCCGCATAGTTCAGTAGATTTCCATATCTGTAAAATTTACATGCAACTAATAGAAATGTAAGTGTAAAGGTTGCACACAATGAACATTTTAGATGTCACAGGGTAAATAATTAAAAAAAGCAAGTCAATAAGGCATATAAATGCCTATGAACATTCACAGTACAAAAAAAGAAACAAGTCAACCAAGCAGCTTGTTTTTCAAAGAGCTTGCTTGAGCAGCTTGTTCTTCAACTTTAGGAGAGAGCTTAAGTGTATCAAGGTCCAGAAACGGTTTATTAAAAAATAAAAGGTTCAATCATTTGTGATTATTTTATGAACAATGTCTGAGCTTGTTACAAACAGTATTATTACAGAAGTAGAGGCTTTATACTATATTTAAAGATTGGACCATTAGCTCTTCATTTGTGACGTACTGTTTAAGCATTTGTAAATAAGACCGGAAGAAACCGTGATTTTTGGTATTGGCTAAGCATGTGTGAACAGAAAATGTATGCATTTTAGAATTATTTTAAATGACTGGATATTGTGTGAAACCAACATGGATTGTGTTAATGTGTGGTAAAAACAGAAGGTCGTTGCGCGAATTGTGATTCGAGTTTTGGAAAATGCGCCTACAGATTGTGTCCTACAAGTACCCGCATGTTAAAAGTCCTACATGTCACCAGAGAGAAGTGTATAATTGTAACGCAGTCCAGTTATGATTTACAAAACAAAACAAAAAGCAGAAATTAGATAGTGTTGAAATTTCTTTTTGTGCAGACTTTTAAGATAATGCTAAGATGATATTTTCAGTTAAAGACTTTTACTGACATAATCATATTAATTTGTCTCAAGAAAAATTAAAACACAATGCGCATATTTTATGTAACACATCAATAATAATTTTATTGTTTTTCAAAAAATACAAACAATTTTAAACAATATTCTACAATTTGAGTGAATTATTATTAAGTTTGTAACATAGAGGGGATTGAAATTGGTTCCAATAAACAAAAAAACTAAGATAATGTCAAGTAACACAAAACAAGGAACATTACAATTACAATGTAATTGCTAAAATACTGCATGGTTTTACTGAAACGTATTAATATTTTCAATACAAAGGACTTAACCATGTAATACGCCAATACTGATTGATTGATTGATTGATTGATTGATTGATTGATTGATTGATTGATTGATTGATTGATTGATTGATTGATTGATTGATTGATTGATTGATCATTCAGTATCACTCAACATATAACTCAGCTTAAAGAACATGTCTATTAGCGAAAAGGTAGCGTGCAACATAGACATGTCACTACACAAGAGGACAAGACTCTTTGTACAGCATTCGAAAGGGTAGTCCTCTGGAATTGGGAAGTCATTATCAGAGTCGGAATCACTGCTGCTTTGAAGCCAATACTTTGAATTTCGAATTTCAGCCTCCTCATAACATTTACGCAACTTAAGGCGGTTTTGTTCATGTAGCGTCTTGTTCCTGCAGGTTGATACGAGTACGTAATCATCAGGCTTTGGTTCCTTACTGTCCTTTGTCACCTTGTACCTCACATTGGGCGTCGCTCCATCCCATTCGTTTATGTAATAGGTTTTACTAGCAACCCCATTAAGATCGCTCCAAACACGGTTGTAGAAAAATGACCAGTCTTTAGCGGAGAAAAGCACACAAGGTGTCTCCGATGTAAGTTCTTCTTCAAAAAATTCCATGGCGTAGAGTTTAACCGTGTGTGATGTCTTGTCAAAAACAAACCCCCCGATATAAACGTCACCTAGCAGAAATTCCTGTTTGACAAAATCTTCATCTTCATGAAGAAACTTGGTCAAATGGATCCTCTGTTTTTTCTGTAGTGCGTAAGGAAGGTTTTCTACCGTTTCAACAGAACTTCTTGTCGGTGTTACACCCACCAAAGATGTTTCAGTAGTCATTGTAACGCTAGAGTTGCAGACCGTTTCCTAACTTCTTTAAATAGGCCTACTAAATTATGTAGGTAGGGGCTGTAGCTTTGATGTGACTAACAAGAATGTGGTGCTTTCGATAGCCATAAAACACCCGCCGCTTTAACACACTCAGTGAGATTAATCATGTCACGGCTTCTAACCCCTGTTCTGTGGATGGTAAGCGTAATATTTCAAAGAACACGAGACTCGCTTTTCATGTTGACGCATTATGCAGACAGACCCCCTAAAATAACATAGTTTAATTTTTTTTAATGCTGTATTATGCCTGTTTGACTCTGCTCAAAGTGTAGTCTTCGAAACAAAATGTAAAACTGTCCTCTACTGGCAGGGAAAAATCTACTTTACAAACTTTTACAATAGATCAGAAGAAAGGATTTCTGTATTATGATTTCATTATAGCTAAATGTCTCTTATCTTATCCGCGGTAAACATTTGTGGTAAATTGTGCACGCGTACTAATTGTTGCATAAAGATTATGCTTGAATTGACCTATAACCTAAAACAGGAACAGGTTATGTTGATGCGGTATTATCGCGCTAACAAATCAGATGGAATTTTTTAGCACATCTTGCTTATTATAACCGATGTGTCGTACGTCAGGGTCAGACGTCGATGATAGTTGACGACATGTCACAATCTTTAATGTCAAGTGGGATGTTGAAAGAAACGATTCGTTACATAATTTGAAATGTTGGTTTGTCAAAAGAAGAGTTTGGTCACACATTTAAAATCATCTAAACCTCATGCCTATCTGGTGGAGTAGTAAAAGTCATTATTTACAAATCCAAAATAACAAACTTTCACAATTGCTTGTGAATGTTTTTTTCCTAAATTGATTATAAAATGATACTTTCGTAAATGTACTTCTCGAATTACATAGAGATTTGTGCATGGATAAAACGCGTATAAGGCTAATGTTCAAAATGTCTCTATAACCTTTATAAGAGGAGTCTAACTTTGTTTAACAAGCGCAAACTTTAATGAATGCAACAGGCGTATATGTTTCAGCTGTAGAACAGCAAGACTTACTTTTCACGGTGACGGTTCATGTGATTCCTCATCGTAGATGAGACTGAGACTGTAGTGACAGTAAAAGAAATATCACTTTAGTCAAACGCTGTCAAATAGAAAGACTGTCGTGTCATTTCTTAATTTTCATTTATTCCTATAATGTTGATGGTGCTCAAAGAAGAGCCTTTGCCAAAAAATTTCAACAAACAAAACGGTCATCTGAAATGTAACTAAATATGACAATCACATCATCAACAAACATTGTGATTCTTGGTGTTTTAATCTTTTAGTAATTCCTCTAAAATGTCATGATACCTACAAAAATAGTTAAATAGTCAACATGTGTAAAACGTACTTGTTTGGTATGAACAAAGTTTTGTGTTCTAGGTGAGAAAAATTCACTAAGATTAGGTTTCAGGAGTGTTGCAAAACAAAATGTTTTCCCTGTGGTTGTGGAACATTGGAGGTGAATCGTTTGTTTGTGAATGTAGGTTTGTCAAAAGAAAACAAATAAGTTTAGTCAGACATTTAATAAAAATGCTTAAAATGATTTGCACAAACTTGCACTGACAACGACCAGATAGGAATCTTTACCTAAAAACAAATACCGCCGGGCAAATAAAATGTGAACGGTAATCTTGATCATACGACTAAGAATAGGCAATGGGGGAAAAATGTGTATCGCAATAAAGCAGACATTTTTCTTATACAATTTCACTGCTTTCTTCCTCTAGGCCTCTTGAATTTACGCAGAGTTTTGTGTCCCACATAATTCCTACAAAGAACATGTTTGGATTGTATCCGTATAGGGAAGATGCAATGACGATAAACTTTAATCGATATCGATTTAATTGAGCCAAAAATAATATAGGGAAAAAGACATAAACATGTGAAACAAATGATAATTTAGCTGGATTGGGATGCGTAAGGCAATAGTAAAGACTATTAAAAATGGCAAGTGTGATACTAGCGTACAAATATTCACAAGTGAAAGATAAATATAATTGTCTTTGTTTGATAAGAAGCTTCATTTGGATCATTGCACTGCATGATTGTTACATGCCTGATGTGATACTTTAAAAAGACCTAGGCCTATTCCAACATCACAGAGAAAGTATTTTTTCTAATAGTTTGTCAAAAGAGAAAATAATCTGGTTCAGTTGTATTTTAAAACATCCCTTTTTCTTAAAATCAAATGTATTTGGTAGCGTGATTGTCTTGTTTCACAATGTATTAACTACATTTTTATCAGGCTAGTAAAAGTAGCATGAAACTTTGCAGAAATAGGAAAAGTACATTTTATAAAACAAAACGTACCAATTAACGGCTTTGTGTCAGAACACAACGGATATGTAGATGCATTTGGTAAACTTTTTCTTCAAATTTTAAACTAGTGTCATACAGTGTTTTATTTTGCTATCTTACATATGTAGTGTATCTTACAGTTGTGTGCATTGCAGCACACATTATTGACAACTAGGAGTTTAATTGATATTGAAACTTTGTAGAACTAAGAAAAGTAAAATATAGATCCATGGGACATGTACCATCTTTAAATGTAAGTTTAATTGTAAGGTTTTTATGCACAATTTTAAATGTTAAAGATTCACTCTGTGCTGTTTTGGTGAATAACAACTGAAATGAATGACTACCATGCAGGGTCTTTAACAGCCTGCAAAATCGTTGGGGTCAAAGGGCAATCTCCCTCCTAGCGTCATCCGCTTTCTCCAAAGTCTGTTCATGCTGTCCAACAGACAAACTGTCTCAACAACATACAACATACATGAGCATTACATTTTCAAAATTCTATGCATTTTGAGTAGATAACTGATAGTATATTTTATGTAAAGGGTATGTTTCCAAACTGATGAAGACCAGTTTGGAAGACGCAAGAAAATAAAAATCATATGCGACTTACAATCCTAGATCACGGCTACCATAAAATGTTTGACTGTTGTAGTAGTAGTATAAGATATGACCGGTTATTATTTAAAGATCATGCTTAGACATAAGACGAGTAAAATTAAACGTTACTTATGCAGTGTCTTTGACCACAGATGACAAACTTTATCGATGTGTTTCATAGCATGGGTTCATACAAGGTTAATAGTTTAAGACCTGCTTTGAATATTTGTAGAAATAAGATCTAAGATTTTACATTTTAAACAAGCTAAAGTTTTTGAACAGACGATTTTAGTAAGAATATACTTTAGGTTGAATTTAAGGAAAATCATTCCTACAATGTGGCATCAGATCTTATACGGTTGTCTCATAGGTAGATAAAGAAGATACGACTTTATTTAAACTTTAAAGATTGGATTTAGATCTCATTTAAACTTTAAAGATTATACTTTGAAAGAAAATTAGTACAAACTAAATATTGGCTCTGGAAAGATTTGGCAGACAAACTTAACATGTGCTGTGACATGATGTACAGAGTCTCAGCTCTAACCCCTCCCGTCCAAGGGGGGGTCTGAAGCATTCATTTCATAGTGGAGTACTCTGGGAGGATCGGAGGGTGTTTTGGCTTAAACTATTTGCTTTTTATCTTCTTCAACTCTCTAAAAATTAAAGGTATTTTTATATTTATTTATTTTTATATTTATTATTATATTTAGCTAAAACTATAACTAAAAGTGTTCAAATAATTTTAGTAACATTTGTTTTTATTCATTTAAAATAGAGAAAAGTTAATTTTATAAAACCAATTACCGTGTTTGTGTGCGTGTGCGTTTCAGGTATTCCCCTGATCAAAATTTGACCCATGAGCAAAACAGCTTATAAATTATATTAATTAATGTATTATTTAATTATTTTTTTAAAAATGTGAAAAGTTAGATGCATGATATTACTAAATAATATTTCTAGATGATTTTTGTGAACCCGTTTCATACATTGCGTTGCTTCATAAGCAGTATGTTTTTTCTTCAACTCTATAAACATTTAACGCATGTCGTGACCTGTGAGGCCCTATAGTCCAACTCCAACAGATGAGGAACGTTTCAAAATGGATAATTGTGCCATATATTAGGCGAGATCAGAAGCGGATGGCAACAAGGTGTCAGGAATACACACCCGCAAACCCCAGCCCACGGGTAAGAGAGGGTGCTTCGGGAGATATTCAGGAAATAGGATGCCTGGATGGTATGGGAACTTTTGTTTTTAAAAGATGTGGAATGTTAGATGCAGACTGTCTAAATATTACTAAATAATATCTCTAAATGATTTTGTGTGAACCGTTTCATACATTGTATTGCTTTATAAGCAGTGTTTTTTACTTCGAATATATAAACACTTTTTGATACAATTTGCAATTTTTTGTCACTCCATTTTATTTAAAACTGAAATGTTTGGTTCAGGGTTTTTTTATTAAACTATTTTATAAACATTCAACTTTTGCGGGGTAGATTTTTGTTTATATTATTTGAAAAGAAGAGAATGCTTGTGTGAGATACACTTGACAGTTTTTTCACAGTACAGCATGATAATACGGAATGAGGAGGAGAAGGAGGAGGAGGGTCCTGATAGCCCGAACTTCAAAGGATAAAACTTTCCGTCACAAATATATATCATACCCTCTTCAAAGGATAAAAAACAACATATATTATCATTATTAACGACTTCATATATTATTAACGACTTCAAAACATCATATATTATACCCTCTTCAAAGGATAAAAACATCTGTCAAAACATTATATATTATACCGGTAATCCCCATAAACCCCGGAAGGTCATAAATTATACCCGTAATCCCCATGAACCCCCGGAAGGTCTAAAGGTCACGTCATAAATCATACCGGAAACCCCTCCATGACCGTGACCCCGGAAGTTCAATCGGGCAAAAGGTCAAAAGGTCAAAGCCATAAATCTTTTTGTCATAAGCCGCATTATATTACTACTACTGAAACGCATGAATATATGTGCACCAGTGTTGTGCAAGTTACTTCCAAACTGTAATATATTATAGATTACTTATTACTGCTATTTAAAAGTAATTATTTACATTACAATATTACTGTCCCAGAATTGTAATGCGTTACATTACTCCTGTATTACTTTTGAGTTACTTTCACTAAAATAACTACAGAAGTAGCTCTTAACATTCTAACATAGGCTACCGCATTTTACATCCAGTAGAAGGAAATATGATGAAGCATAATGACTGTGGGCTAGGCTAACAATAGAGAATTGGCTCCAGTAACAATAGAGACAATGCAAGAAATCATGACAGACAGAATCACAAACGATCCAATTCTGTCATAAGTATTGTAAGGTAAAGTGATTATCTGGCAATATCTGGGAATAGCTTAGGTCTTTTCATTGACACAACAGAACTGTGTAAACTCTATATGCGCATTTGTTCTTTTCTAATTGTTGCGATATCGATAGAATTTCAGTTTTAGACAAAGGTTGCATTTGACTGCATTTACATTTGACTATTGACATTAGCATATACGTTCTTGTCCTTATCTCTGATAAACTCTAAGCAATGCGCAGTATATATCTTGCGAATATACTGTAAAGATGTGACGGTGGGGACATTTTCCCACCGGTTATCGAAGTGTGATGTGACAACACCGGTAATAACAGGAACATGCGCACTGCCGCTCAGGCATTAATAACAGGAGCGGATGCAAAGCGAGTGCTTTCAATGAATTCCTATAAAAGTTAATTCATTACATTACAATATTACTGTCTCAGAATTGTAATGTGTTACATTACTCCTGTATTACTTTTGAGTTACTTTCACCAAAATATCTTCAGAAGTAGCTCTTAACATTCTAAAATGTAGGCAGAGGGCATTTTACATCCAGTAGAAGGCAATATGATGAAGCATAATGACATGGGCCATCCAGGCTAACAATAGAGAATTGGCAAAAAAGTGAATGCTCAAGACAATGCAAGAAATCATGATGATCCAACTCTGTTATAAGTATTGTTTTAGAGGTAAAGTGATTATCTGGCAATATCTGGGAATAGCTTCTGTTCATAGACACAGCAGAACTGTGTAAACTCTAAGTTATTACAATATGCGCATTTGATCTTTTCTTATTATTGCGACATAGTTGCGAGATAGTTATTTCGGTTTTAGAAAAAGGTTGTATTTGACTGCATTTGCATTTGACTGGCGTACGTTCTTGTCCTTATCTTTGATAAACTAAGCAATGCGCATCCATCTCGTGAATGTACAGTAGGTATGAGACGGTGGGGACATTTTCCCCCAGTTAATCAAAGTGTGATGACTATTCACCGAAAGGAACATGCACACTGCCGCTTGGGCGTTAATAACGGGAGCGGATGCAAAGTGAGTGCTTTCAATGAATTCCTATAAAAGTTAAGCTTCCATGTGAACTGAAAACGCGCCAGTGCGCGCACACCGTGAATGACAGCTCGTCAGTAAATGCACGCTCTGTGTGGCCAAGCAGATTCTGTGCGGCCAAACACAATGACAAACTCCCTTTATTAGGCGCTTTTACATTTTACTTTGAAACCAAATCTTCCGCGATCATCTGTCAGCTCGAGATCTGACTCCTGCTGCGACACTCGTTCAGATCATGCTTTTAGCAGACACCTTCAGTTTTTATTTGAATGCCCTGTAACGCAAATGTACCGAAGAAAATATTACTGAAAATTCATTAGTAATGGCTTACACTACTGCGTTACATTAAAAAGTAATAAGTTACTGTAATGTATTACTTTTGTAATGCATTACTCCCAACACTGATGTTCACTCAAAAAATGGTTCAGGCCCTTCAAGACACATTTAAATTATGTTCACTTTACTTAAATATATCTAATTTTGACACAGCTTAATTTTATTGTGTTCAATCAACCTAATATATTTAAAACTGAAGTTTACTTAAATAATTTGTGTTAAAACTACATTAAATATTTGTATTGACATAACTAACTGGGCAGTGGATCTGTAGTTCCGGCATGCTTTGCAAGGGACTAAATTATGAGAGTAAATTTAGGGATTAAAGTGTTGTTTTAAGGTTTAAAGGGAAATATGTTGTTAGTTAATATTAGTGTTCAATGTTCAGTTATGTTGGACATTTAGAGGAGTTTTTGTAATGTTTTTGAATTCTGTGGTTATAAATAGTGGCGCCTGGGCTTAGGCTGTGGACACATTGTCAGGCGTTACACCAGCCTTTTCTTACATTTTCATTATATACATTGTGTATGATGATTAAAGTTTGACATGTTTAAAAAAGTCAAGTATACATATATATTTTTAACTATATTTGGTAAAGTTGAGTTGGATCAACTCAATTACATTCTCCAAAATTGAGTTGGACCAACCTAATTACTTTTCATTGCACAAATTAGATTTTAATGAGTTGGAGCTACACATATTTATTGGATGGAAAACCTGCTCTCAATTAAATTGAGTTTGTCCAATGAGTTATTATTTTGAGTGTTTGCGTATGTCAATATTTTGATATAGGATTAATCATACTGTATAAATGTAATGGCAAACAGATATAAAATGTATTCCTCACATGTTTGTGACTTTTAGCACCCGTGTAAACAAATAAAAGTGTCATTTGATGTAATTTCATCTGCCAGTGACATTTACTAGGATTGCTACAGAAAGGGTTTGTAACACAGCAGTAACTCAAAGTAAGTGCCCCGTCACAGCAGGCTGTTTGTGTGGGTCTGTTGATTAAGGGTCGTTCATAAAGAGGAGAAGAGGTCATAATGGAATAAGAGTGGACATCCTGTTTCCTTGATGTAATCAAAACCTGAACAGAAGAAGGATTGTTTTGGGGTTGGATGGTCCCATTCATGTCTCCACTGAATCTTTATTCCATGTGATCCTCTTTAAATGATTTACACCAAGCTAAAATGTGCTTTCTCTCATCATTGATATTAAATCGGGTTTGTATGTTATTATTATATTATTTTAAATGACAATACTTATTCTGTGTATTTGTATGGCATATTTGTTCTGAATTATCCAGTGTATTGCCGAGTGAGGGGAAATGAGGACAGAACGATGCTGCTGATGAAGGTTGTGTGTGCTGCACTGCCCCCATCTGGTCATTAAAATAACAAAATACTCAAAAGTAACAAAACACTGCTATCTACTGGTCATTCACAGTTTAGTCACCCTCTGGTGAATTTAAATCCAGCCTCAACTTGTTTGGGTTAGTGTGTGTGTGTTATGGTTAAGTATTTATAACTAGATATATACATAAAAGCAATATAATATGATATAATACTGGTGGTGGTTGAGGAGAGACCCCTGTCATTAATGTAAAGCACATAGTTTAGTTAAGATTATTTATTTATATAGCACAATAAAACAACAGTCGCTGACCATTGTGCTGTAAAAAACAATGTTCGCCTACCATTGTGCAGTTTTTTCACACACAAAAAAACGTGACATTTAGATCCATAACATTTAAAGGTGCTATATGTACGTTTTTGACAGTAGTAAGGCATAAAAATACCAGTACACAGTAATATGTGTTCACATACTTGTTTCTCTGAAAAACATCTCTACAGCCAGTTATGTTACTTTGAAATGTGCGTTTAGAGTCGGAATCTTTTGGTTTTTGATTTGATTTTTGGTTTGATTTTAAACTATATTTTTTAAATGTGTACTGCAGTACCAAATTCAACCACTTGCTGTCCTTCTTGCATACAGCACCTTTAAAGGGATAGTTCACTCAAAAAGGAAAATGTGATGTTTATCTGCTTACCCCCAGGGCATCCAAGATGTAGGGGTGTGTGTTTCTTTAGCAGAACACCAATGAATATTTTTTTAACTCCAGAGTTGTGCTACAGTCAATCACCGGCTGCGTCTGAATAATGAAAAAAGCTGCCTTCGGAGGACACGTTCCAAGGCAGGAAGGCATGTCCGAATCCAATATTACCTTCCCTTCCTGTCCACTGAGACACCTTCATCTGATTGATCTCCTTTACTGTCTTTGATAGTCTGTTTGATGACAGCTGAGTTAAAAAATAAAGATAGCACCTGAAAGTTGCAGCTGCTGGTCAGTTTGTGTGTAAATGTATGTTTTTGACCAATGTTTTCCACTTCTGATGTCATTTCTAGCGAGAAATTAATATTATATATATATATATATATTTTTGTTTTTACCAAGTCTCGCTCTACTTTGCGCTGTCTCAGAAGTCTGTCCAAACGTTTTTTTTGTGTGTGCACAAAAGCTGGAACAAGGTCATTGCCTGAGTAGCCAAAGTTTATACAGTGTAGTGTAGCCTCTCCTCCATTGACATCCATTAAAATACAACCTATTGTCTCCTTCCCTGCGTACTACAGCGTTAGCAGACTTTACACTTTTTTCAGCTAAGGTTGCAGGCTTGCCTAAGGTTGCTTGGCTTTGACTGGGTATCCGTCTTTTTTCTATGCCCCATGATGCTTTGCATGAAACTTTTGTTAAACTCGAATTAAGAAGCGAAGGCGTCGCTCTATGAATGGAATAAGAGTTTTAAAAAATGGGTACAATGAGATGACATTATTCTTCTCACCCTTTAACCATCAAACATTAAAAGGAAATATATTTAAAAAAGGGATTTTAGTCATTTGACAGACAATACATAGTTATCTACATGCTTTAAAATACTCCAGTAAACACTGTTAATAGGGATTAGAAGTGATAAAGAGGCAATTACATTTTAAAAACATCCATATGAAAACAAACCTGTAAAGAGACATGAGGATTCGGGGAGAAAAACGAGAGATCCTCCTTAGTGCATTCCATCGAATCCTTCATGGGTTATATCATGAATTAAATCAGAGAGCAGAACACAAACGCACAGTATATGTTGTCTTTTTTCCAACTGTTACAGAGGCATACAAAGGAAAAAAATCTGAAAATACTCAGGAGGAATCTATTTCAGTGACTGAACAAATATATCACGTCATTAAAATATCAAGCATTACATTACTATCTTTACGACTGAAAATAAAACATGATGGTAATTTTAGTGTGCCAAGAAAACATCCCCCACACCATTACACCACCACCACCACCAGCCTGCACAGTGGTAACAAGGCATGATGGATCCATGCTCTCATTATGTTTACACCAAATTCTGACTCTACCATCTGAATGTCTCAACAGAAATCGAGACTTATCAGACCAGGCAACATTTTTCCAGTATAAAACTGTCTAATTTTGATGAGCTCGTGTATATATCATATATATATTCACATTTTTGACCAAATCATGCAGAAAACCAACTAATTCAACAACAAATAAACACTATTTCCTGCCACTGTATACAAACAAATAACTCAAAACCTTTATACCTCCATGGACAGCTGCTTTTTGAAGTGAATTTGAAGGTATGCATTTAACTTGTGCCATCTGGTCAGTTTAAAAACGCTGGGCAGTGGAAACTGTTGCAGAATGTCTTGCATTGATGAAAATGAAGTAAAGCTGAGCATCTCCAAATTATAATATGCCTATATAAATTAGAAAAAAAAATCCACATAAACCATTGGTCAGTATCAGAAAATGTAATTAAATAAAAAAAAATACAGCGCCAACAACAAAGTAAAATCACAAACAATAGCTTAAAGCAAAATCATATCAACAGACGTGATAGAGACATTGCAAAGCCCATTTAAAACAAATAGAGCCACGTTCTGTATAAAGTGTTAATACAACAATGATGGATCGAATACACAACACAAATAAACTTGATAGATTAAAACCAGGCCTCTTCCGTCATGCTGATTGTTTCGTTTTTGTTAACTCCGCCTACTTCCGGCATGAGACTGTGGCGCTGTTGTCCTCAGACTGCTGTGAGTGACGTATGTGGGTTCTGCGGTTCTGCAGTTGGTTAATATTGGAATAAAGTGCAAGCGGTAACATTGTCTATGAGGAGGTCAAGTGCTGAATCTCAGCCATGAAGTTTAATCCTTCAGATTTAGTTCTACAGAAACATGTCAACCACTTCCATCTAGCAGGAGCTTACAAAAGCAGCTGATTGGCTTATTGTGCATAGTGTAAACACTGGATTTTACTTGGCCTGCTGGTACAGAGAGTAAGACTACAAATCCTTAAAGAGCCAGTACAAACACAAATGAACACTTACCCTAATGTTGTTTGCAGGTATTTTTTTTTTGATTTTGCAGGTATTTAACTTTGATTTTAATTATTGGTGGAGCCAGGCAGAGATGCAGCCTGCGATGCCAAGATACATGATGGTAATTAAACCGTTACGCTGTCTCAGTAGTCTATCTGAAATCAGTTTTGTGAGGTAACTTTGTGCGCAAACGCTGCATTCACAGTCTTCGTGTGATAAGAGAGCTGCCTAAGCCCTTTAGATGCAGACTAGCTCAGACCCTAATGAGACAAACCTAAACATGCTAATCAAGGTTGTTAAGATTACTAGAAACTTTCAGAGTATGGAGCCAAATACTAAAGGGAAGATCAGATTGTGTACGGAGTCTCTCGTTTGATCTTTTTCAGCAAAATGAATGGATCTTTATTCAAATAATTTTGCTCATTTGAGTTAAACTGATGTATTTTCAATAATTGAAAGGGTGTTTCTTTTCTTTGATTAGATTAAAAGAATTAGTAACAGTAAAAATATTAGACTGCTAATTATAAAATGATAAAAGAGAAATGTAGGTAACTTTATTTCGATGGTCCATTTTAGAGTAACTTTGCAACTATGTCAACTTACTCTCATTAGAGTATTAGTATACTGTCACGTATTTTGATGGTCCCCAACAGACATTATACTTATTACAAATGTAATGTTGGGTTGTAGAGAAGCACAAATGACAACAAAATAAGAACAACATTCGATACAAACTATACTGGTCAAAGAAACTTGGGAAACAGGGCTTACATAAATGTAAGATGATTAGTGGAACTTAAGCCGTGTGTCCACTAAAGCGTTTTTTTCATGCAGCTGGCTGGCCTTTTCAATTGTTTTCAATGGGAGCGCTGCATTTTTAGAACGCCTGGAGCACACCAAGGCGCTGAGCGAGTATTTCACGCTCAAGCACTGAGCGCTCAATGTTTTTTTCTGGTCGCCGAGAGTTGAAGAATGTTGAACTTTGAGTAAAACGCAGCGCTCATCACTGTCACTTCTCACCCAGCCGTCCAATCACGGCGGAGGAGGGGCGGGACAAATACAACACAGACCAACCGCCACATTCTGTGTGTTGTCATCAGATGATAACAAGCAATAATAACGGAAAAAAATGATTTAAAACAAGAGCCAGAGCAAATACTTTACATTGTATCTGCAATTTTATATAGAATCAATACAGACACAAACTTCCTACTTCCTGTGAAATTAGTAAGATTTCCGTGGATTTTCCGTATCATAAGCAAAGAGTCTCAACTGAAGAAAAAAAACTGCTGCCTGCCAAAATGCTCTCAAGCGCTCACAGCGAGGCGTTTTCAGCAGAGCGCCTAGCGTTTTCAGTTGGCTAAAAACGCTTTGGTGGACACATGGCCTTAGGAATACATGCAAACTCAACAAATAACCATGAAAACAAACTAGCAAAGGGAACACAGGCAAAACAATGATCCAGTTGTACAGTAATACAATCCAATGTTTCAGTAATAGTGGCAGACGATACCAGGGTGCAATGATGTTGGGAGGAGCATGGAGCAGGAGGAGCCAAACCGGGACCCATATAGCAGCCAGGAGGATTGCACATAGTGGAGTCGACAGAGGGAGCAGCCATAGTGGAGATTTCACCAATAACATCTGGAAGATGACCGGTGGAGACGAGGCCGATTGAGCCGATGGAGCCCAATGTGAAGATGGAGCACAGATAGGACTGTACAACACTGATGATCCTGGAGGCCGAGCCGCAGTGACGAGTGTCTGAGGTGGAGCAGGAGGGAAGACAAAACCAGACAAAGCCGAATGTCTGACCAAGGCAGTTTCGGAGGGATAAGGGAGCCTGGTGGAGCCAGAAGTACAATGTTATCTGGTGGAGCCAGAAGGACAGTGTTATCTAGTGAAGCCAGAAGGATGGTGTTATCTAGTGTAAAGCCGTAGTTTTCTCTGGTCCTCTCCCTGCGAAAAGGAGTGATGAAATAGTTAGCAGATTATCATCACTCAATGGCTGGTTGTCTAAGTGGTGTCTGCAAAATAACATAGGGTTCATAGACAATTGGAAAAGTTTTTGGGGCAGACCTGACCTGTTGAAGATAGACGGCATTCATCCCTCCTGGGCTGGTGCTGCTCTTCTCTCTAGTAATTTGGCACATAGTCTTAGAGCTAAACCTTGACTCACTGGGGCCCAGGTCAGGAAGCAGACAAACTGGCTAAACCAACCGTCTGCTAGCTGTCTCACGTCACCAAAGTCAGCTAAATCCCAGCACATAGAGACTCTTTCACCTAGATATTATCATATAGAGACTGTGTCTGTTTCCCGACTTAGTAAATACAAAAAACCATCAAAACCATTCAACAGTAAAAATTTAATTGATGTCCAACAAATAAACAGCAGATATAATACGGATGAACAATTGATAAAGCTCGGGTTGCTGAATATTCGATCCCTTTCGCCAAAAACGCTTGTTGTCAATGATATGATTATAGACCATAACTTAGATGTGCTGTGCTTGACAGAAACCTGCCTAAAACCTGACGATTACATTACTTTAAATGAGTGCACCCCCCGAGATTATTGTTATAAACATGAGCCACGTGTTGCTATAATTTATAATAATATTTTCAGTATTACTCAGAAGTCTAGTTTCAAATATAATTCCTTTGAAGTTTTGGTGCTTTATGTAACGCTGTGTAGTGTAAATAATAAATCCCGTCTGACATTTGTGTTGGCTACTGTATACAGGCCACCAGGGCACAATACAGACTTTATCAAAGAATTTGCTGGTTTTGTATCAAAATGCTGGTATTATGCGGGTACCCGCATAAAAGTGGCTAAAACGGGTGGATTGTGACATTTATAAAATTCACAGGCGGGGATGCGGGCGGATAATTAACTCTGTGCGGGCGGGTAGTAGCGCGGATGGCCGGATGAAAAATATGTGCAATATTTCTGTGGCAAAGTGAACGAGAGAGCAAGCGAGAGCGAGCGAGCGAGACCGGGGCGTGATTGTGAATGAGCGTCACCTGCGAGCCACACCGGTCTCGAGTCCTCTGAGGGAGCTCGGAAGCATATAAGGACGAGAGATCACCAGACCTGGATTTGACGTTGAGTTGTGTTTATGTTTTATTATGTGTGTGCGCTTGGCAGATGTCCATGAGGGCTGCCCACGTTACTTTCGTTGTTTGGTTAAAGTCTTTTAAATGTTCGCCGGTTCCCGCCTCCTTCTTCCCCCATCGAACACATTGTAGGCTATTACAATTTCTATGTCCGAATTACCATTACACACACACGCAACAACGATATGCAGTTTGACCCATCACGTCACCACCACTGCGACATTGAAACTTTTGTTGATGCCTCTCGTAGCGCAGATGGAGCGAGCGTTGCAGGAGTAGCAATGGATGAAGTAAAAGTAAAGTTGGTGAGTGGAGTAGCTATATGAAATTGTTGACAATGAGTCTTTAAAGGCACTTTTGCCTGTTTCATTAGCCCATTCATGACGCTGTTGATGTTGAGAGAGGTGTAGGATAAAAAATAAAGCATGTTTTAATTTGAATGTTTTAGCGTGTGTGATTTATCGCGGGCACGGGTCGGGTAACGGGCCAAATATTAACGGGTCTGGGCGGGTGCGGATTTAATTTTGATATTTTCACGGGTCACGGGTCGGATCTGGTGCTAAACCTTGCGGGTACGGGCGGGGGCGGGTCTCCAAAAATGGACCCGTGCAGGACTCTGTCGGAGTTAGTATTAGCTGTAGATAAAGTACTAATTGTCGGGGATTTTAATATCCACGTAGACAATGAAAAAGACGCATTGGGATTGGCATTTAGAGACATTCTAAACTCTATTGGAGTTAGACAACACGTATCGGGACCCACTCATCGCCTTACTCATACTTTAGATCTAATAATGTCACATGGAATAAATGTTGATACTGTTAAAATTCTGCAGCAGAGCGATGACATCTCAGATCATTACCTAATATCATGTATACTTAATTTACCTAAGGCTGCAAAGCCATCCCCTCGCTTCAAATATGGCAGGACGATAACCGCTGCGACTAAAGATTGCTTTGTACATAATCTTCCTCATCAGTTCCATCTCCTCAGCATTACAGATAGCCAAGAGGAACTTGATGCTGCAACAGAAACTATTGACTCTCTCTCGCTTAAAGAAGATTAAAGCAAATAATCCAACGCCGTGGTACAACGAGCACACTCGGGCCCTTAAAACAGCAGCCAGAAAAATGGAGCGCAGCTGGAAAACAAAACTGGAGGTTTTTCGCAATTTGTGGAAAGAGAGCATGATTGCATACAGAAAGGCCATAAAAACTGCTAGATCTGCTTATTTCTCAACTCTTTTAGAAGAAAACAAACACAACCCTAAGTATTTATTCGATACAGTGGCTAAATTATCACAAAATAAAGCTTCAGCTTCTGATGTTTGTAAACAACACAGCAGTAATGACTTTATGAACTTCTTTACTAGTAAGATTGATAATATTAGAAATAAAATTATAACCATGCAGCCGTCTATTACAGTATCACTTCAGACAGAGCATTGTAGTGTCACTGAGGAGAAATTACACTCATTCACTACTATAGGAGGAGAAGAATTGGCTAAACTTGTAAAATCATCAAAATCAACAACATGTATGCTTGACCCTATACCGACTAGGCTATTAAAAGAGATACTTCCAGAGGTCATAGATCCTCTGCTTAATATCATTAATTCATCTTTGACATTAGGATATGTACCGAAAACTTTTAAGTTGGCTATAATTAAACCACTTATTAAAAAAACGCAACTTGATCCTAAAGAATTAGTCAATTACAGGCCAATCTCGAATCTACCGTTTCTATCAAAAATACTAGAAAAGGCAGTGTCTTCACAATTATGTTCCTTTTTAGAAAGTATATGTGAGGATTTCCAGTCAGGATTTAGACCGTATCATAGTACTGAGACTGCTCTAATTAGAGTTACAAATGATTTACTCTTATCATCTGATCGTGGTTGTATCTCTTTATTAGTGTTACTCGATCTTAGCGCTGCATTTGATACTATCGATCACAATATTCTTCTGAATAGAATCGAAAATTATGTTGGCGTTAGTGGAACTGCTTTGGCATGGTTTAAATCATACTTATCTGACCGTTATCAGTTTGTAGCAGTAAATGAAGAGATGTCACACCAATCACAAGTTCAGTATGGGGTACCGCAAGGCTCAGTGTTAGGACCGTTGCTTTTCACCCTGTATATGCTACCACTGGGAGATATCATTAGGAAGCATGGCGTTAGTTTTCATTGTTATGCTGACGATACTCAGCTCTATATTTCCTCACGCCCTGACGAAACCTACCAATTCACAAGATTAACGGAATGCATAGCTGATATAAAAAATTGGATGAATAGTAATTTCCTGCAACTTAATTTAGATGAAACTGAATTTTTAATTATTGGACAGAAAAGTTCCACAAGTAGTAACCGAGAATACTGTCTAACACTTGATGACTGCTCTGTCAAGCCCTCGTTGTCAGTGAGGAACCTGGGTGTGCTCTTTGATACCAATCTTTCATTTGAAAGCCACGTTTCTAGCATCTGTAAAACCGCATTCTATCATCTTAAAAATATATCTAAATTACGGCACATGCTTTCAATGCAAAATGCTGAATAGTTAGTACATGCGTTCATGAGCTCAAGGCTAGATTATTGTAATGCTCTACTGGGTGGTTGCCCTGCTCGCTTAATAAACAAACTCCAGCTGGTCAAAAATGCAGCAGCTAGAGTTCTTACTAGAACCAGGAAGTATGATCATATTAGTCCAGTTCTGTCAACATTGCACTGGCTCCCTATTAAACATTGCATACATTTTAAAATCTTGCTTATTACTTACAAAGCACTAAATAGTTTAGCTCCCCAGTACTTAAGCGAGCTCTTAACGCATTATACTCCATCACGTCTATTGCGGTCTCAAAACTCTGGCCAGTTGATAATACCTAGAATATCTAAATCAACTGCAGGCGGTCGATCCTTTTCCTATTTAGCTCCTAAACTGTGGAATAGTCTTCCTAGCATTGTTCGGGAAGCAGACACACTCTGTCAGTTTAAATCTAGACTAAAAACACATCTCTTTACTATGGCATACACATAGAACATTTTTAACTTTCATTATTCAGATCAATTGACTGATTGTTAGGCTGCATTAACTAGGTCAGCCGGAACCGGGAACACTTCCCATAACACTTGATGTACTAGTTACATCATAAAAAGAGTGGCATCTACGCTAATGTTGTCTCTCTGTTTATCCCGAGGTTTATCCCGGATCTGGGCTCTGTCCGGATCGGATGGTGGACCTGCCTGGACAGGACCAGCTCATCCTGGAGTGTCTGCTGAGCCGTGTCAAATGGTGTCTCCTCCGAATTTGCCTCACTGGCACGACATCCTCAAAACCCGTCTTCGGCGCAATAATTCCGATCTTTCATGTATTCATACTCTTGTGTAATCGACGCCCCATCCCATCATTTATTTCCAAATAAATCTGTCTCTTCCGTGATACCCTGAAATTTTGAATATTCCAATCTAATATGATTTCTGACCTATAAGGTTGCCAGAATAATAATCTTACACGGTGTGTTAATAGGCCAGAGGAGAACTGGCACCCCGACTCAGTCTGGTTTCTCCCAAGGTTTATTTTTCTCCATCACGCCCTGATAGAGTTTTGGTTCCTTGCCACTGTCGCCTTTGGCTTGGCTTGCTCAGTTGGGGACACTAAAAATATGATTAAAGTTATTCAACTTATTATACAAATAAAATGTATGAATTAGGTCTTATTTAATTCTATATACTTAAATACTGATCTGCCAACATTGTTGCTATATGATAAATTAAACTAAGCTGATAACATCACTGTTTTCTCCAGTACGACTGTACAGCCAAATCTAATTTTGTCGCAATATTATCCTGTTTGACACTGTGAAGCTGCTTTGACACAATCGTGATTGTAAAAGCGCTATATAAATAAAGTTGATTGATTGATTGATTGATCTGGTGAAGACAGAAGGACGGTGTTATCTGGTGGAGCCAGAAAAATGTGTTATCTGGTGAAGCCAGAAGGATGGTGTTATCTGGTGGAGAAAGAAGGACGGTGTTATCTGGTGGAGCCAGAAGGACGGTGTTATCTGGTGAAGCCAGAAGGACTGTGTTATCTGGTGGAGCCAGAAGCACAGTGTTATCTGGTGGAGCCAGAAGGATGGTGTTATCTGGTGGAGCCAGAAGTACAATGTTATCAGCTGAAGCCAGAAAGACGGTGTTATCTGGTGGAGCCAGAAGAACGGTGTTATCTGGTGGAGGCAGAAGTACAATGTTATCTGGTGGAGGCAGAAGTACAATGTTATCTGGTGGAGCCAGAAAGACGGTGTTATTTGGTGTAGCCAGAAGGACTGTGTTATCTGGTGGAGCCAGAAGGATGGTGTTATCTGGTGGAGCCAGAAGGACTGTGTTATCTGGTGGAGACAGAAGGACTGTGTTATCTGGTGGAGCCAGAAGGACAGTGTTATCTGGTGGAGCAAGAAAGGGAGGAGACAAGATCCTGTCAAGATCCTCTTACTCCACCTTAGCCTGTTGACCTATTGGCTTAGCCTTGTCTCATCCCTTCCGTGGCTGGAGGCCAGAACATACATGTTACAATAAATAACTCTGCAAGTACATATTCTACTAACTTTAATAATAGTAACAGTATACTTATACTCTAATGAGAGCTAATAAGAGTTACTTAGAGTTAGGAGAATGTCTAAAGTAGACCTTTGAAACAAGTGTAACCCAAATATGTAATAACAATCACATATAACCTTATATTTTAGGTGCTAATGTTAAATGATTAACATTATGGATGTGCATTTTAATTGGAGTTTTGTTTTAGCTCAAGGATGGATTGCAAACTGGGCCAGTGACCTCTAGTTGACCTGGAATAAACCTCAGCAGTTTGCCACAATGTGAAATACAGTAAATTAAGGAATTATTGATTTCACATAGTATTTACATAGTCATTTGGTGTCTTATATAGACAAGACCATAATCAAGACCATAATGCATCTATGTTTTAGCTTTGATGAGCATTTGTCTACCGTCTGTACTATTTCAGCCGAGTTAGTTCTCACCAAGGAAGGATGGCTGGAAGAGGCTTTTTGGGCTGTGTTACTTTCCTTGCCAATTGAGTTGATGGAGGAGGAGGAGGAGGAGGAGGAGGAACTACAGGGAAAGCACTACCTGGATGGCCACATACATTTCTGGAGTGTTGAAAGTCTTAAACTGAGTGACAAGGAGAAATATTCTCCATTATGTACATTCAAAATACACCTTTTCATTAGCTTTTAGCCAGCACATATGCACAGACCACATTGCATTGGGAGGTTGTGAACCCCGTCTGTCAATACTCTGGCTGAGGCAAGGTCAGTAGCATGCCAATTCCCATTAAACTCTTGCATGAGTGCTGGGATGAGCAGATGTTCATTCACTGAGGAAAATGAGTGGCAGTGTCATGTGGGAAAATTAGCGATCTCTTTGAGTGTAGTACTCATTAACTTCCTGAAAAGGATGATATATTAATGAACACAAGTTCAAGCGATGTGGTCATCAGCATTAGTTTATCTTGAATGCAATACAAATTATGTACATCAACATGTGCACAGAGCATCACAATTTGACATACAGGTTTAAGTTACATGCTGGTCATGTAAGCACTCAAATTCCAATCATGTCATGGATACATCCAAGTTCACTCGACTAACCGTGACGTCATATGTTGTACATACTCACACTAACAGTGAACCAGCAAGAATAAACTCATACTTCAATATTAATAACTAAGGAAAACATGAAACATACAATCACATTACATAGTCTCTATATCAACCGAGTGCGTGCGCTAATCGCAACACGTTTGCTAACCACATGCGCAGCACCGATCGTTAACTCTAAACAGACATTACTCTCTCATATACATTAGGAAAACAATACAGTTAACAGTCATTCCCATAAGAACAATGATGGTGTGCATTTTATACATTGGTTACCTGAAAAGGATGATATATTAATGAACACAAGTTCAAGCGATGCGGTCATCAGAATTAGTTTATCTTGAATGACGCACATTGCGAGAACTCCTTCCACCAAGGCACGCAATGACGTGCACACGCCCGCACAACCAATCACACACAACCATCTTTAACTATAATAATATATTTAATTAATTCAAAACAATAGTGCTTTTTATAGAACTCGCAATATCTGCACAAGTATTTAAATGAAAACGAGATGATGAAAATTATATAAATCTAATAAAAATTTGTAAATAATCCCTTAAAGCAGAAGTACATAAAATACATGAAAACTAATATATGCACTTATTAGATCACCGATTATTCAGTATACCACACGAGCACTAAGTCAAATGTTTTCCCTAATCCAGTCCTTGGAATTAGAAAGGAATTATTTGAATGCTGATTTGAAGACATTAAAGCCACAATGCCACATGTTGTTTTCCCTAAATAATCTAATGATCTCAGTCCTGAGCTTTGATTTGCCTTCCCCACGTGTCCAGATGTTGAATTCAGGACTCAGGCTGCTCTTTACTAACTGTTCATAATACATGGGGCGGCACTGTGTCATATAGGCTACTATCTGTGATCATGATCAAATGTGAAAAAAATAAAGGATGACAGATGTGGTTACTATTAACTGTTGTTTATATACCCCCAACATTTTTTACAAAGAACCCTCTCCGGACGTTATTGACCCTGCCCCAGCGGAGGTCTGTGCACACTACTGATTCTTCTGCTAAAATAATTCTCCTTTTTGAACTCCACAGACAAAATGACAGCTAAATAAGACATGACAGTGAGTAGATAAATAGAGAATTTTAGGATGACGTTATCCCTTTAGTTTGAGTCTGACTTTGAAATTCAAAAAGAGCTGAGAAACACTTGATTTTCAAAAGCAGCTCTGGATTTCCATAAGTTTGACCAGACAGGCTCTGTCATGGTAGAGCTGCAAGGCATGCAAATATAGCATTAGTACAGTCATAACAACTTGGGATATTGGGAATGTATAAAAAAGACTTTTTTGCATTGTGTGTATGTGCATTTTCTGGAAGTTGCACATTGTATCAACAAAACATTTTGTATTCTACAAAACATTAATGTTTATGCAAGTCTTTTACACATCACATCTTATTTTTGCAGTTGCTTTATTAGAGGTCCAAGCAGCAAAAAAAAAATGTAAATTCAAAACCATATACATTCGGTGGGGAAAAAAACACTAAATCTTTCAGTGTCTTTGAATAACATGAGTGCCAAATTAAATATAATGCAAAAATGTATTTTTTTATTTAATTGTGGCATGGCTTACAGTGGCTATAGACCATCTGAATGCAAAGTTCAACCTCAACAAAACTTGCTGTCTAGACTCTAGACAAGACAATTTGAGGTTGCGTGTCATATTTCAGTAAAAATAAAAAAACAAACTGCACAATTGTTTTATTTCGACAATTGTTTGTCGGCACCAAAAAAAAAAAAAAATCAGCAGCCAATAATTTCACAAGTGAGTGAATGATCATCATGGCGTATACAAGCAGGAATGAATGAATTTAGAAACACAACATCTAGAAACCAAAATAATAATAATTAAATTAAAAAAGGAATTAAAATTAAGGACTAATAAGGTGGCACAGGCCAAAATAACCACTTTATGGTTTGCCTGTACAGTAATAGGCTTGAAAAAAATCAATAATACTACACCAATTTGTACTGTATGGCTCTGAAAGCTTGTAGTAAGGTCACTAATACCCTTATAAGGACAAAATCAGTGGTGCTGTGTCAGAGGTCATTCGTTGTTATCATCTGTACCTGAACTGCAGGCTTACAAATACATATTTGACTGGAAAATAAGGAAGGTTAAATAAGCAGAGAATGACAAGCTCCCCAGAAACTACCATATTAAGGTAGAACAGAGCAAACTTTGTAAAACGTATTAAAACATGTATTGTATTATCTGTCACCATAAAATAAATCTATATTAAAGAAGTGACACAGCAAAAGAGGTTGGACCGGAGCTGAAAAGGCAAAGAGAGAGAGCAAGATAAATCTGCTTGAGGACAAAAGGGAGGAGTCAGAGACTTGGTGTGTGATGTCAGCAGCTTGTTGGATTGAGGTGCTGCACCCTGCTGAGTTTAATCCAGGCTGATTAGGAAGCAGCAAGCAGTCACCTGTGTCAATGCAGAGAAGTAGCTAAAGATAACCTAGTGTAGCCTGGGATTGCTACTTCCAGAGGAATCCAACAAAAGGAAACTCACAAGGACAACAGCATTGGTCTGTAGTTGAGTTGACAAGCAAAGAAACGGGCAAGATACTCAAATTTCAGAGTGGCAAAGAAGCTTTACATGACCTTTTAATAGCATCTGAGGAGAGGTTCTTGGTTTTCAAGGGCATATTGCTTTCTTGTCAGCATTTCTAAACCAATCTAATACACTCCTTTGGGAACCGCTTGATCAGAATGTCCACAAACGGAATAAGCATGGCTCTAAAGCTCCAGTTTGGTCTTATTAATTACGGAAACCGTTACCTCACAGCAGAGGCGTTTGGTTTCAAGGTAAATGCATCTGGAACAAGCCTGAAGAAGAAACAGATCTGGACCCTGGAGCAAGACCAGGACAGCCAGGTGGTTTTCTTGCGCAGTCACCTCGGACGCTATCTGGCCTCAGATAAAGATGGCAAGGTAAGCTGTGAGGAGGAAGTGCCAAACACAGACTGCCGCTTCTTGATTGTGATGCAGTCAGATGGACGCTGGGCCTTGCAGTCTGAGCCATACTTGCGTTATTTTGGAGGCTCAGCCGAATATCTGTCCTGTTTTGCCCAGACCATTGGAGAGTCTGAGCTGTGGGCCATGCATCTTGCCCTTCACCCACAAGCCAACCTGTTAAGTGTAAGCCGCAAGCGCTACGCTCACCTGTCCATCGCAGACAACGAGCTCTCCATGGACAGCAACATCCCCTGGGGTGTGGACTCCCTGATCACCTTGGTCTACCTGGATGGGAAGTACAGTCTGAAGACCTGCGACAACCGCTTTCTCAGCAACGATGGCAAGCTGGTAACAGAGAATGGGTCTAACACCAGTTTCACCCTGGAGCTCAAGTCTGGCAAGCTGGCCTTTAAGGACTGCGGGGGCAAGTACCTCTCGCCAACGGGCCCCACGGGCACCTTGAAGTCTGGCCGCGGTTCAAGGCCAGGGAAAGACGAGCTGTTTGATCTGGAAGAGAGCCACCCACAAGTTGTTTTCCAGGCAGCCAACAAAAGATATGTGTCTATTCGTCAAGGTAAGCAATGATTGTGCATTTGTGTTGACATATCATGGTCATTATTATTGGTTTAAAAAAAGGGTGCCCAATCCTGATCTTATTTAGCTAGTTCAGGTGTGTTTGATTAGGAGCTCAACTATGCAGGGACATGTGCTACATTTACACTGTCAGTCCAAATCCGATTAAATGTGTATACGATTGGAATCTGATCAAAAATCTTGTAAAATCTTATTTAAATAGGATTTCCAACCACATTCGAAAGTAGCTCAAAACTGACATCGCATTTCATTTCATGTCTTTTTTTTATTTGTTTATTTGTTTGTTTGCTGTTCACGCTTACTAAATCTGATATGAATATGGTTGAACAATAAAAAACATTAGGATATGTAGAGTATGATACGAATATGGCTCAAGAACAATATCTATATTTATAATATTTAGATAAAACATTCTCTGCTGACGTAGCACTTCAGGCCCGGTTCTGCTTCTGAAATTACTGAGGGAGGTCTAATAAAGTTTTTTTTATTTTTTTATCTTAAAAATAAAAAAAAATAAAAACCTATGTTATATCTTCTGCTTCGTAGAGGACACCAGAACTATTTATTGAGAAAATTAAAAGACACAAATAGACCAAAATCAATGATTTTTTTTTCCACCGATCAATTTTTATGAAAACTAAAAACGTCAAGCTTTTCTTTTGTTTTATTTTTTATCCACTTTGTATAAAGAAGTTTTTATGAAAGATAACAGAATAATTTGATATACCATTATTACTTTATGCAATACGTGTGTAAACACGGCCATAAATGCCATTTTATACTCTGAATCTTATTTGCAAATAAATGTGCTTTGGGACAATATGTCATGTAAAAAGCCGTGTACTAATATTTTCATAATAAAAATGTCTCATATTTCATAAGAATATCCAGACTTAAAACTGTGTATATGTTTAGAGAAATTTGCTAAATAATGTCCTCTAAACCTCGCAAAACCTCTATTCTGGGTCAGGAGGATATTTCTGTCTCATGCAGAGTGGCATTTATACTTAGATGTCATATTCGAAACTTTACAGCAAGCAATTGGCTGTCGGTCCTCTTAGCAACAATAGTTTTATGAAAGTTATAGACTGTAGCCTCGAAAGTGAGCCAAGATCGCTACGATCACTAAAATGCTGTAGATTTCTTTTTAATGTCACACAGGCCAACTCAATTGTCTTTTCTTTTTTTTCTTTTTTTTTTACATTTATACCATAAGTCCATTGCAAATCACAGAAACTTGCACAAAAAATGACATGACATTACATAAAACAAAATAATGCACAGACTTTTAGCGATAGTAGTGGCTTTTCCCAAGCCCTACAATGTGGTCATTTCATGGATGATGCATGTGTATGCATTACAAAATTTCAAAAAAGTGCAAAGATTTGAGGACATGAGTGCATAACACAATTCAATCCTCTTTGGGAACTGGGAAGCAATCAAATTGAATAGTTACCATGGACAATCTTCTTCATGGACAATATCTTGGGCTACAGGGTGATATGGCTGCATTATTAAGGGAATGTTACTTTTGGATCTTCAATAAACATTCTGAAATTGTCCCAGTTCTATGAGAGAGGAGTTGGTGGATAAAGAACACAATCACAGGCCGAAAGAACGCCCACTATATAAGCTCAAGAAGTTGGTAGGCTGGAGAGCATGTCAGAGCAGAACGAGACCAGAGGATACCAGCGATGGCCAGGCAGGAATCTCAGGGCAATGCACTCAGAAAATGCACCAGGCTTGCAGCTAGGCAAGGAGAGCAAGTAGCCAGGGAAGCTCTGCTTGCAGGACATGACTGGAACTAGAGACACAGGAAACAAGAAAAGACCAAAAAGCAGAACTAACATATAATGGTAAATGGACTGCATTTTAACAGACCCATGGCCACCAAAGCTCTTTACATATTGCCTCACATTCACCCATTCATTCACTTATTAATACATCAACGGCGATGTCAGCCACCATCCAGCTCATCTGGAGCAGCTGGGGTTTGGTGTCTTGCTCATGGACACCTTAACACTCGGTCAGGTGGAACGTAGGCACAATGTATAACGAACCAGCAACACATGAGGGAAAGAGCACACCTTAAAAAAGGGATCAGAAAACATTAGGAACAGGTGAACACACTCAGACAAACAAGGAGCAGAGAACATGAGGAGCACATGGCAAACACAAACAAAGAATCCATGATTACGCACAACACAAACATAGAGACATAAAACAAAGACAAGACTGGCAGAACTGTCAGATGAAAACCCTGACAGAAGTATGTAGTAAGTAGCTTTGTTTAAAAGCATTAGACACACATCCAGCTCAAATGAACATTCAACTGACAAGTTTCTCATGAGCGTGCCAATGAGAGCAAGGGAAGTTGCTCTGGAATACAGCACACAAGTAATATGGATCAATTTTGTTAAATTTTCAAGCATGCCTCTCTCTCTCTCAACACTCTTCCTGGGGACCCATTGTTCTGGTCCAGTTTAGCTCCAACCCTAACCAATCACGCCTGAACCAGCTAATCAAGCTTGTCAAAGCACAGGCAGGTGTGCTGAAGCAGGTTAGGAATAAACTTAGCAGGACATTTGGGCTGCGTCCGAAACCTGGAAAATGCTGCCTTCGGAGGACACATCTGAAGGCAGGAAGGCATCAAGCTGAGTCCGAATCTAATGTTTGCTTCACTTCCTGTTTCCTGAGAGACCTTCATCTGATCGAGTTTTGAAGGCAGCGTACATGTGTCCTTCACTGCCTTTGATATCCCACAATCCTGTGCTTTCCATTCAGTGACAGTTGAGCTGGGAAAAAAGATGGCGTCCTAAAGTTACGTTTGCGGATCAGTTTGTGTGTAAATGTGTTTTTTACCAACATTTTCCACTTCTGATGTCATTTCTAGCGAGAAATCACTACTGTAGTAATTAAATATGTGTTTAGTTCTCACCAAAGCTCTCTCTATTTTGCTGTAGATCATTAAAGTGTTACCCTACCCCGAAAATTAGTTTCGTGAGGTGCCTTCGTGCACAAAACTTTGCCTGTAGAGTCATTGTCTGATGAGGCAACGAGTCAGCTGCCTAGGTTTTCGGATGCAGCCTTGGTCTACAGGAGCAGGGTTGACCTTGGCCTTTTAGCGAAAAGAAGAGGCTGACATTTGATACAGAGGGGAGAAGAATACGCTTTGAACACAGATGCACTTTCAGCTATGAGCCATTGTGTTTAATGGTGTTTATTGACAGAGACAAATATTTGCAAACACTTAGCTCTATTATCATTTAGTAGAATAAATGTATTAAATGGCTAACAAGATACGTCATTAAATAGCTAAATGTCTGTATTTTTTTCCCTCCACTGCTTAGTTATAGAACCAATATGTCCATACAATTTCTCTATCACCTATGTGCGGTAAACAGCATCATGGGGTGTGGCTGGAATTGTTCAAGGCAAGATTGATACCTTTCTTTGTAACCACATTTTTTTAATGAATATTTTTTATAAATAATTTATCCACACACATCATTTTTTAATTCATGTTCCCCTCACAATGACAACTCTTCTCTGATGACAGGTACACCCGATGTGAGTGAAGGTAGACAATAGTCCTTCCCTTCCAACATGAGATTGCAGCAATTGACAAATGACTAACTCAACTATCCAATCAATTTATTATGGAAAAAATCAATTCAAAAATCAAGAATCACAAATTCTCGTTCAATAAGTTATTCACTTGGATAAATGTCACAATAGGGAAGACTTTAAAGCAGGGATCTCCAACCCTGCTCCTGGTGATGCTCCTTAAAGCTTCAGAGTATCATTGTAGTACTTCTAGTGCCACCAAATAGAACTGAAGAAGAAAAAAAATGGTTTCCCAAACCCATTCTCTGCCATTGGTTGGACAAACACAAGGCAAAACATGTTTTTCAAATAATTTTCGCTTTCTGTCTCTGCATATTAGGCTGGATTAGGATGAATCAAGACACCAACTGCTTATTAGGCCCCATATATTTGCATTGCAGTAGGCAATTAAGCATCAAGGCTTCTAGGGTGAGTGTTAAGGATTATTCCAGTAAAAGGCTTAAGAGACAGTCAAGGGATATTTCTGAAGCATCTAATTTGAACATCAGCCTACACAATCTGGTCACTTTGACTAGTTGGAATCGACATACATTTGATGGTAATGTTATTTAACCCACAGGTTCAGAGGGAGTGACCGAGATAAACTGTCCGATTACTGGTTTAGTGGGACTTAGCCCAGAGCACAGAGTACTTAGGTGTTACCAGTAGATAGCCATGGATTAGCAAAAACCCTTTGAGTCACGGGTGTGTGTGAGACCGCTCAGCCAATCAAAATCAAGGACAGAAAGCATCTATTTTATAATTGAATATAAATTCTATTCCTGAATTTGAATTGAGGTAGAAAATAGGATGCATAATTGAAATTCGATGTTGAATTAAGACTTCTGTATCTCATTGAGCAGGGGAATTGCTCCCTCAAGGATCACACAAAGGACTTCTTTGATCTGGTGTGCCACACTCACTATCCTTGCCACTTGCTATGCATCGTTTACAACAACAGCCTCAATGAGCGGTCAAAGGCATGGAAGGTCCTCGAGGGAGCTTTACAGAATATGTGGAGTGGGTGCTGCTGCAATGTGGATCCCTGTATACCTGCATTGCGGATGAGGACAATGCCAGCCCAACTACGGACACAGAGCCCAGCCAGCCTTAAGCCAGGCCAGATAAGGATAAGAAGACAGAGCCCGAGCCTGCCTTGAAGAAAGAGCCAGAGTGTTTGAAGAAAGATCCCATCTAGTTCCAAGCTGTCTTTATTGCTGCTGGTTCAGCCCAGTTCCAAGTCGTTTTCGTCGTTGCTGGTTCAGCCAGTCCCAAGTCATTTTTATTCCTGCTGGTTTTCGCACAACACCAAATCTCCTTGCTTCTTTAGAATCAAGTCTCCTTTCGCGTCCAGAGCCTCTTATCTCTTTTTGTCCAGCACCAACTCTCCTTCTCTACTTCATTTCTCCTTCTTTCCTTTGCTTAAAAAGCACAAGCAGGTGTGCTAAAGCAGGTTAAAAAATTAACTTTGCAAGACATTTGGTCTACAGGAGCAGGGTTGACCTTGGCCTTATAGGGAAAAGAAGAGGCTGACATTTGATACAGAGGAGAGAAGAATAAGCTTTGAACACAGCTGCACTTTCAGCTATGAGCCATTGTGATTAATGCTGTTCATTGACAGAGACAAATATTTGCAAACACTTAGCTCTATTATCATTTAGTAGAATACATGTTAACAAATTAAATAGTTAACAAATACGTCATTAAATAGCTAAATGTCTGTGTATGTTTCCCCCCCCCCCCCCCCACTACTTAGTTATAGAACCAATATGTCCATACAGTTGGTCTATTAACTATGTACAAAAAACAGCATAATGGGGTGTGGCTGGAATTGTTTAACGCAAGATTAATACCTTTCTTTGTAACCAAAAAATGCATTTTAATGAATATTATTATAAATAAATACACCCTATGTGAGTGAGGGCAGGCAATAGTCCTTTCCTTCCAACATGAGATTGCAGCAATTGGCAAATGACAATAACTCAACTCTCCAATCAATTTATTGAATTCAGAAAATGAATTTAGATATTGGCTATGCGTCTTTTACAACAGCAGTCTCAACGAGCGGTCAAAGGCATACCTGCCTGTGGAAGGTCCTCGAGGGAGCTTTGTAGAATATGTGGAGTGGGTGCTGGTGCAATGTAGATCCCTGTATACCTATTGCATTGCAGATGAGGACAATGCCAGCCCCACTACGGACACAACACCCAGCCAGCCTTAAGCCAGGCCAGGTAAGGATAAGAAGCCAGAGCCCTTTCGCACAGCACCAAATCTCCTTCATTGTCTAGAACCAAGACTCCTTTGCTGTCCAGAGGCATTTATCCTTTGTCATTCAGCACCAACTCTCCTTCGTTGTCCAGCACCAAGTCGACTTCTGTTCAGTCTGCCTTGGGATTCCCTACGCATCACCTCCGACATGGTCTAAGGATCCCTCAGTTTCACCATGGTCTGTCATCCCTCTGGCTTTGCCAGCTCCCTTGCCTCTCTGTCTTCATTTTGGTCAATCGTTGTTTGGGCAAGGTCCCTCCGTCTCTCTGGTTTCGTTATCATCCCCAGTCACACTGACTCTGCCCAGGTCTGCTAAGCCCACCTTGCCCTCCAGTCCTTCACTGTATGCCTGGTAATTCATCTCCTCAGCTCTTCCCAGGTCTCCAATATTTACAGTTTTGTTCAAAATAATAGCAGTACAATGTGACTAACCAGAATAATCAAGGTTTTTAGTATATTTTTTATTGCTACGTGGCAAACAAGTTACCAGTAGGTTCAGTAGATTCTCAGAAAACAAATGAGACCCAGCATTCATGATATGCACGCTCTTAAGGCTGTGCAATTGGGCAATTAGTTGAATTAGTTGAAAGGGGTGTGTTCAAAAAAATAGCAGTGTGGCATTCAATCACTGAGGTCATCAATTTTGTGAAGAAACAGGTGTGAATCAGGTGGCCCCTATTTAAGGATGAAGCCAACACTTGTTGAACATGCATTTGAAAGCTGAGGAAAATGGGTCGTTCAAGACATTGTTCAGAAGAACAGCGTACTTTGATTAAAAAGTTGATTAGAGAGGGGAAAACCTATAAAGAGGTGCAAAAAATGATAGGCTGTTCAGCTAAAATGATCTCCAATGCCTTAAAATGGAGAGCAAAACCAGAGAGACGTGGAAGAAAACGGAAGACAACCATCAAAATGGATAGAAGAATAACCAGAATGGCAAAGGCTCAGCCAATGATCACCTCCAGGATGATCAAAGACAGTCTGGAGTTACCTGTAAGTACTGTGACAGTTAGAAGACGTCTGTGTGAAGCTAATCTATTTTCAAGAATCCCCCGCAAAGTCCCTCTGTTAAAAAAAAGGCATGTGCAGAAGAGGTTACAATTTGCCAAAGAACACATCAACTGGCCTAAAGAGAAATGGAGGAACATTTTGTGGACTGATGAGAGTAAAATTGTTCTTTTTGGGTCCAAGGGCCACAGGCAGTTTGTGAGACGACCCCCAAACTCTGAATTCAAGCCACAGTACACAGTGAAGACAGTGAAGCATGGAGGTGCAAGCATCATGATATGGGCATGTTTCTCCTACTATGGTGTTGGGCCTATTTATCGCATACCAGGGATCATGGATCAGTTTGCATATGTTAAAATACTTGAAGAGGTCATGTTGCCCTATGCTGAAGAGGACATGCCCTTGAAACGGTTGTTTCAACAAGACAATGACCCAAAACACACTAGTAAACGGGCAAAGTCTTGGTTCCAAACCAACAAAATTAATGTTATGGAGTGGCCAGCCCAATCTCCAGACCTTAATCCAATTGAGAACTTGTGGGGTGATATCAAAAATGCTGTTTCTGAAGCAAAACCAAGAAATGTGAATGAATTGTGGAATGTTGTTAAAGAATCATGGAGTGGAATAACAGCTGAGAGGTGCCACAAGTTGGTTGACTCCATGCCACACAGATGTTAAGCAGTTTTAAAAAACTGTGGTCATACAACTAAATATTAGTTTAGTGATTCACAGGATTGCTAAATCCCAGAAAAAAAAATGTTTGTACAAAATAGTTTTGAGTTTGTACAGTCAAAGGTAGACACTGCTATTTTTTTGAACACACCCCTTTCAACTAATTGCCCAATTGCACAGCCTTAAGAGCGTGCATATCATGAATGCTGGGTCTCATTTGTTTTCTGAGAATCTACTGAACCTACTGGTAACTTGTTTGCCATGTAGCAATAAAAAATATACTAAAAACCTTGATTATTCTGGTTAGTCACATTGTACTGCTATTATTTTGAACAAGACTGTATGACTTCTCCTCTATCAGTCCGGCTCCTGGATCTATCCTGCCTTGATTTATTTTTATTTCAAATGGTAAGTGGTTTGAAGTGGATTCTCAGAAAGTGCATGTTACCAGCTATCAAAGAGAATAATAATTACATGAGGAGACAGCCAATCGGGTGTAGAGAAAGCCATCAGTTTGAGGACAGAGTTTGAGGGCAACCTGATGCATTTGTAAAAACATATTTCAAATTCATATCTGCTGAACTATTTACTTGCTTCGTTATTTTGTAAAAGAACTAAGTCACATTCATTGAGAGCCTGCCATAAATGTCTTTGTTTCCAGGTGTTAGCATCTCGGCTAATCAGGATGATGAGACCGACATGGAGACATTTCAGATGGAGATTGACAAAGAGACTAAGAAGTGCATGTTCAGAACCAGCGGCGGAAATTACTGGACACTCGTTACACACGGAGGGATTATGGCTTCAGCCACAGAAGTGTAAGGAGATGTTTTATACATGTTTCTCATTCAAACAAACAAACAAACAAACAACGTGACAACCTATTTAAACTTGGAAATAAAAATATTTTAGGATATTGAAAAATGTATAAAATAAAAGTTATATAAAATGAAGAATATATGTTATATAGTTTTAAAAAATGAATGCATAACAAATAGTTAAATCAATGTTGTCAATTTTTATAGTTAAAATTAATTCTGTCATCATTACTCACACTCTAAATCTGAATTACTTTCTTCCTTCAGTGGATCATAAAAATTTATTCTAAAGACCCAAACAGTTTTGGTTTAATTTACTTGCCCTTGAAATTGCCCTAGATCGTTCAATTTTTTGAATGGGCAAAAAACAAAACAAAACAAAAAACTACTTTTGTCTATACTAGACCAAACATTTATTCAGGTTTTTGATTGACACGAGGGCGAGTACATGATGAGTACTCGCCCTTTTAGGGTGAACTATCACTTAACATGTAAACATAATATAATATACGCATTTCAATGATCTTGAATATGTGCATTCTTGTAACCGATAGAGAAGACAACACCATGTTTGACATTGAGTGGCTGGGCCGACGAGTCGCTTTGAGGGCAAACAATGGAAAATATGTCTGCACAAAGAAAAATGGACAGCTCGCTGCTGTGAGTGATTCTTTGGGTGAGTGCAAAATGATTATTTTCTGACCTTTTACTGAACTGTCACTGCTAGATACCCACATAACACGAGTAAACCCTCTCTGTGTTCGGCAGGGGAGGACGAGCAGTTTGTGCTAAAGCTGATTAATCGTCCTATCCTGGTCTTGCGTGGGGAGAACGGCTTTGTGTGTCACCACAAAAACTCCAATACACTGGACGCCAGTCGCTCTGTTTATGACATCTTCTCATTGCTTTTCAGTGATGGCGCATATCATATAAAAAGTGAGTCATATCGTGTGAGCTGTGACTGATGAGCGTTTCACTGAGTAACACTGACACTTCTTCTTCAATTCCTGATGCATATATTTTTCTCTCTACCACAGGTGGAAATGGAAAGTTTTGGTATGTCTCCGGCAGCGGCCTGGTGTGCACAGATGGGGACAAACCTGAGGATTTCTTCTTTGAGTTTGTGGAGTATGGACGGGTCGGCATCAAGGGTCAGAATGGCAAGTACCTGCGTGGAGACCAGGGAGGCACGCTGATGGGTGATGGGTGTAGTGTGGACGCCTCTTCCCTGTGGGAGCACTGAGTGCCGAGACCAACCACAGACACACAAACACAGACTCACTGAGAGGAGCAATGAGCGCTCCTGCTGACACCGGCTCAGCTTTCAGGAGAACGCTCTTCATTCAGTTTCTTTCTTCAGTCTTTTTTGTAATTTAAAAATAATTTGTGGTTTTGTCTGTTTCTAATACTGTAAATGTTAGTGTCAACATTTGATTCATCAGAAAAATACAAACTTACATTTACTCCTTGTCATTTTAAACATTTGAAGGTTGGTTATTTAAACTGTTCAGTATAAAGGTGCTCAATATGAAGCAAGGATTGAACTGAATGGTACTTTTTGACAGATGTGTTTGTCAGATGCCAACAGAAGAAAGAGTCCCTGACTTTAAATTATATTTCTAAAATGGCCATGGATTTTGTCCAATGTTTCATCTGTGATATCAGTAAAATATTGACCTTTTAAATCCCTAAACTTATTTAAAAAAAAACATAAGTTTTCAAATATTCATTATTTAGCACAATTTTTACTAAAGTGAATGTTTTGAGTTGTGTGTTTCTGTGAGTTTACTTTTGTAATCTGCATGTGCAAGAGTGAATAATAATATGATGGTGTATTTTCTAATTAATCATTTGAACAATGATTACAAATAAATAAATCATATTTCACACTAAATGTCAGATCACAGTATTCATTTTCATGTACTGTCATTATATGAAAAAAAATGCTTTTGTTTTCAAAATCTTTTGTGTACTACAGATGAAATAAAGCAATAATGCCAGTTCACACTGCTCATACAGACAGACAAAAAATAGGCCTACATCTTGCTACATTTAGATACACACCTCTACAACTCTTTCCTTTTTTTCAACATTAAAAATGCATTTGTGTTTGTTGAAGAAATATGCTTGGTCTGTGAGTTCTACATGATCGCCATATGTCCACAATACATACAAATAAATACATAAATAAACCATGCTCTGGTAAGTCATAACTATGTCATAAATAAAAATGACATACTAAGTCATAATTATGAGATGAAAAGTCAACATTATGACTTTAAAAGTCAGACAAAAGGATGAAATTGTGACTTAAAAAGTAACACTTATGAAGGGTCAAAATTATATTTACGATATAAAAATACAAATTATGACAAAGAAAGTCCTAATTATGAGATATAAAGTCAACATTAGCGCCATTATTTGATTGTCATAATTTTAACATTTTAATAATTTGACTTTTCACCTCATAATTATTAAATTCGTCATAAATAAGTTCGTCATAATTATGATTTACCAGAGCATGTTTTTTTTTTTCTTATATGGAAAAAATGTCTCTCATTCCTCCTCGATGTGCACACTCAAAGATGTGGAAATCAAAAATACTACACACAGGTTTGTTATATATTCGTATATAATAAAAGGTTTGCAAGTGAGATCGCAAAAATAATGTTATGGTTTGCATACCTGCAGTTTCAACCCGGAAGTGAGAAAAGGAATAATTTGAGGAGGAGCTGGTTACTTTAAGCGGGGCTCACCTGTCTCCGAAAGCGGTCCTATAATCAGACTAAGACGTCATTACGGGACATACAAAATCAACAATCGCTCCACATGTAACGGTAAGTTCATTAAACTTTTCATAGCTGTAATTCCGGTAGAGTATTTGCGTCTAAACAGACCGTATGACGAACTCAAACACAAACACACAAACTTGATAGTTACTTTCGTGATATACGGTGCCTCATTGCTGCCACAAACACATTTAAACGTTAACATGGCATAATATTTTCTCCTAATAATATGTGTTGTAGTGATGTGTAAAAAATATGCATGTATCCACATTAGAGAATTGATCTATAGCCTTTGTCACACTGAGTCTGAGTATGCACTGGGAAACACTTACCTTGCTGAGAGAAATAAACCCCAGGAAAATCGCACTGGTGTGTCAGTAAACATTTAGTTTTTACCTGTATTTAATAAACAAAACGCAACAAACATTATTAACATAGCTATGTTAGGCTGTTTCCACAACAAACCATTTAAATGTAACGAAATACATAACAATGAAAAATACAAATGTAAAACAAACATGAATTATGCCATAGCCTTCAAACAATATTTATTTTAAAGCTTAAACGAATTAGGCTGGCCTATTTAAAGCGGAACAGAAACCAGAGTTGCTTCTCTGTCAATTCCAAATATTTCTATATTTGCACTTTGGTGCTAAAATATGTATTGTGGTAACAATGCTTTGTATGACTCATATGCCAGTCTAAAACAACATTCATGAGTAAAAACGTGTTAGGAATAACACCACTGCACTGTAGAGCCACTAGAGTGGTAGTCAGGATTGTACAACAGACATTATATATTGAGCCAAATTAATTTGTCTAATTTGGTTGACTGCATTTGCATATTTATTTAGAACATTTAGTTAACCTGTCGGGTTGTAGTTAGCCTGGTCTTACTAGACTCTCGTACATTTCATTTGTACATAGAGTCTAGCCACTCTCCATTGACAAGCGTTTATTTCCGCGAAGGCGGGCACCCTGTTGAGGTTTAAAACTAATAACCAAGCCATAATAGCCATAACCAATCGCTAACGTTTGGTCGTGACGTATGTCATGCGACCTTCGCATGTTTCACTCATGGGAATCCGGCAACATAAATGTGTACTTGTGCAGGCCACCTCAGTAATAAAACTATAGGATAAAACCTAAAACGCGTGCATTCGGATTGTGATTTATTCACGCCACGGTGGAGAGGAGAGTTTTGTGATCGGGAAAGCGCTGCTCACGTGGTCCGTAACATGTATGTTGTAAATAAAATGTCATATGCTTGGTATGATAATAAATGCTGCTAAAAATAATGGGTAATTTGTTTTAGAGGTGATGACATTAGGGGTGTAAGAAAATATCGATACACGTGAATATCGCGATATTATGTTTGGCGAAACTGTATCGATTCTCAAAAACGCTGTATCGATATTTATATATTTATTTATTTACATCCAAGATTCGTGGCTTTGTGTTCGGTTTAAACCACAGACTGTATAACACCCAACCGCTAGATGGCAGTGTTATCTCAGAACTTATTACTGACGCGGAGCCGGAGAAGCGCAAGGTAAGGGCGTGCATCACTCGTGTTTACATTAGCAAACCCAGCTCTCAAGACGATAGCATTATTCCGCTCCTGCAGTATACAGAGCTGAAGTGTGGACTCATGTTGGCTTCAGCTAAAAAGAAGCCACTAAGGAATTCGACAAGAATCATTTTGTTTGCAAAATAGGCCAAGTTATAATCTAATACTCGGGAAATACAATGGCCCAGCGTACACCTTGCGTACACCCAAACCCACGGTGACTTTGAGATTGATCAATATGGACGTTGGCGTACGGCACGCTCAAATCCTACGCCAGCTCAGGAGGTGGTGTATGCACGTTTGAGTTAGTGTGAAAATGCGCAGAAAAACAATTCCTAACACCACAAAACGCACTGACAAAGATATGCTATATTATGACCCACTGTTAAAAACCACAACAACAACATTCAGTGTTTATTTTTGTGCAACATGAACGTCAATGTTTAATTTGTGTGACTTTACCAAAGCGTTTGATTTGTAGGCATATGTATTCCTCCAGTCGCGAGCCTGTGCGCTTCATCTGACGTTTCAGGCCCGCCTGGCCCGGCAGCTGCGCACGGACTGGAACTAAAATAATTCAGACTGACAAAATAAAAAAATGACCTTCTTCTTTTAAATAATAATAAAATCAATAAAAACGACATTCTTCTTCTGAATAACAAGCGTCATAAAGAATAATAATCATAATAATAAGAAGAAGAATCTTACAAATTGTCATGTAGTTATTAATGTGAATGAATGGTAGTACTCCACATCACATCATCATCACTATTGTACACCCCAATACATGTGCCGTGATACGAAATTAAATGCTAATTGTTTCAAAACGTGCTGTAAAATAATGCATTGTGATGGTAATTTATCATCCAAACAGCTTTAAACTGCTGGAGTGCGCTTCTCAACCTCCACACTATTAAGATACTCGTAATTTGGGTCCATATTTTGTTTTTGTAGGTGCCCCACTCTTTAAACTCCCAAATAAAACAATTTCGTTTTTTTTTCACTTCCCTGGTGATGGTCTCGATGGGCACGTCTCAGTCATCTCACTAGTTCAGTAGTCAGAGCACTGATCAGGAGGTCAGCCCATTGACTTATGTCCTAGTCAGTGCCCTGACTAGTGGACTAGTGAGATGATTGAGCGCGCCCGATCTCCACGTCGGAGAAGTTTCGCTTCTTTGCCGTCTTCTGTTTGTCCATGGCGTAAAATGAGGGCGTGGGAGAGGCGGAGACTTGAATATATAGGGGCGTGTTATTCTAATGACGATCGTTTTCAGCCGCCGCATTTATCAAGGGCAAGTATTGCGTACACCTGAATTGCAGAGGTACGCACAGCTTCATAAATCAGGCGGTGAGAGGAGTGTAAGCATAATCTTACGCCAACATATACACCAGTTTCTACGCAAGATTGATAAATGAGGGCCATTGAAACAGAGCTCGCTTAACATCCTGACGTCACCCGCGCTGCTGAGAAGCATTTTGATAGAATGTACTGCACGTTTTCCTCCAAAATAAACACACACCAAAACTGACAGCGGTGGCAGGAGAACGAAAGATAACAGCGATGTGGATATGGATGCACCAGCTCTGCAGTTCAGTAACGTTACTTGAAATAGCACTTTATACAATAGACTGCTTTATAGAAAACAGCTTTAGGGTCCGATCACACAGAACGCTTTTCAGGTTCGAAAACGCGAGGCGCACTGCACTCCCTTTTTTGGTCGGCGTTTTCTCATTCAAAAATGAGCAGTGCGCTTTAATGTTTCTAGGCAACCCCCGAATCACCTGTACTGTCAGTCAAATCAATGTAACGGTCAACACAACAGAAGGCCTGCCGCTTTATTCATTCGATTGGACAACAGAAAATAAGCACGCTGATGTTGCACGCTTTTCTGCTCAGAGTTGACTTTTTTTCAACTTCATGCGATCGGAGCGCTCCTTCAAAAACGCGAGGCGCAGCAAGCGGTTTAAACGCGAGGCACCCAGGGTGCATGAGCAGCGCGCATAACGCTCTCTGCCAAACGAAATCTATTCAAAAAAGGCACCTCTCGCTGCAAAAAACGTGTTCTGTGTGATCGGGGCTACTGTGTTAAATATAAAACAGTCTTTCAGTCATGGAATGGACTGCACTTTCTGTTGTTAAATCGCCACTGCTATACTGTGAACCTTTAAAACATTTACACAAAGAATCCTGCATTTCCCTCAACTTAGATTGCAGATTGCATATGATTAGTGATATAAATTATACCGTATTAATTAAATAAAATACTTTGTCTCGTGTTTTAGGCTTATGGTTGTGTTCTTTATTCTTTTAAATGATAAAAAACAAAAACACAAAAAAGAAATAACGCAATATATTGCCTCTCTTACAATATCGCAATATATCGTATCGTAACCCCTGTATCGTGATACGTATTGTATCGCCAGAGTCTTGGCAATACACAGCCCTAGATGACATGTATTGCTCTTGTAGGCTAAATACTTGCCAGCATTTTAAGGAAATACAAGTCTAGAAATGCATCCAAATAACAGCAAAGCGCAACCTTATTGTGCTCTGCAGTGGTCAAAAATGATTATTACAGTGAATTTTGAAGTGATATATTCTTGAACACTCAGGGATGTGGATTCGGACAGCTATTACATCACCACATGACCTTGGTGTTTGTCAAAAGCAGTCGATAACGCGGCCGGGAATTTTTAACCGGGTGGTGGGAAACGGACGGCAATAAAATGACTGACTAAAATGATGGCAATACCTTCCGACCCCACAAGAAACAGTTACCGTCTGAATAGGGCTTCAGCAACTCCATCACCACTAACGGAGCGATCTGGAAAATCAAGCTTTTCCCGAATTCCCCCTGTTGGGGAGAAGGGCCACAACATCATGGCCACCAACAAACCCCAGCAAAGACTGTTATTGCTCCCGCTTTAACTTCTGGAAATTCGGCAGCGGTGCCACAATGCAATGAATGGTTTAGTTTGCATCTTTCTCCGCCGCCATTACTGAACTACATCTCAAACTAGCACTCGACATCAACGTCATCGTTCTCAGCCACTCCCTCTGTTTGCTGATTGGACCGGTAAAAATTTGTTCGGAGAAAACCTAAGACTACACAGCAGTCCCAGACGTAGTATTGAAGGAAAATGAATATTGAGCAGAAGTACGTAGGAGGGCAGAGCCAGGCTAGCTTGTAGTCACTGCGAAGGGCGAAATGTTTAAATTTGCATGGTGATAAAAATTTTGGCTTGGAATTTTGTTTGTTAGAAATATGAACTGAATTTAGAAATGCTTTTCAGGTTAAAAACTTTGCGTTAAAAAAAACTAAATATATATTTTTTTAAATGCATGCAAAATACGTTCCCTAAATCAACAGCCTTGTTTGTTCTAACTCTTCTTCCTCTATTTTTATAGGGTTGGGGGTGGAGTGTGTTTTATAAACAAGCCCAGTTTGACTTTTGGATTTGTAGCTCGTCTAAAATGCTAAAAGATGGAGCGGCCCCAATGATAAAGTTTCAGGGTCGTGCGTTGGAAGCAGGTGGGGAGTAAAACTACTTGTTGGCTATTGGCGCATAAGTGCACATCAGTAAACATGATCACATATAGTTAATTTATCAATGGAGCATGCAATGTCATTATATATTTAGATATTTTTCAAATGCGTTACTATTCCATTTTTCTATGTAAACACGCACTAGTCTGACATGCAAAAGCATTTTGCTTGCATTTTTATTCGGAAAAACTCTGTACAGCATAGCTTTCTTTTATAAATATGATAAAAATATAGACTTTTCGGAGATATGAAGGATGCAATACTATAAGTTACTCAAGATTAAAAAATCCTGTGTGAGGGAGGATTTTTCAGCCGGGACTTTTTACTGCGCTGAGTCGAAGTACTCTCAGAAGTGCTATTCCGCCATACATTATAGTTCTCCTTTTTAATCCGCTTAGAAAAGCGCCACGTTTTATTTTATGTCATCATACTTGATGGTTCAACTATTCGTGTAACTGTATTTAAATAGGGGAAAGCGTGGAGGTGTTTGGTCGCTTCTAACTTGATCTCTGTTTGGTATCATAAGCCCCGTTTCCACCAAAATTACCCGGAACTATTTGTACCAGGAACTTTTTTACAGGAACTTTTCTCCCCCCCAGACCTGCAGCTGTCTGCGTTTCGACCGCGATAAAGTTCCGAGAAGATTAGGCAAATTAGTCCGGTGATGTAGGACTGCGCGCGACTGTTCCTCCAAATCAGTGAAGGACAGTAATCATTTGTGTGTGTACCGATTGAAAGATTTAGTGATCTGTTTACATGAGACGTTATCTAAACCGATCTGGTGTTTACATGTGATGACTTTCAATCGCAATCATTTTGTCACATGCAGTTTGTCTGCCGCACCAAAAATGTCAACGCTGTTTTCTCCAGCAGCTGGAGTGTGTTGACTGTAGCCATAGCAACTCTTAACGGCCACCAGGACTAATACAGTATTATTTATAGCTATTTGTTGTAAAGTGTAATAATCATCTCAGAAAAAAAAATGTTCTGTCAGGCGCAGTTAAAGTAAAAACTGCCTGGGGCAATATACGCTGTGTCATTACTCCAACATTATCTTCATAACTTATGAAATAAAAAGTTTACCCCTCAGAAAAATGTACTTTCCTCTCTTGTCAACATGAGCGCGGCGCGCGCAGTCACGTCATGTAAGGACACACACTTAAAAGTAATCGGTCAGGTCGTTTACATGGTGAAAAAAAATAACGAGTATGGAAGAGATTCAAGCTTTGCTGCTTTTGCTGGTTATGTATAGGTTTACTAAAGAGGTAATTAACAATGACAGAAAAGAGCACTAATATGCAGATTCAGCAGCATGCAGCTGCAGCATATTCAGAAAGCTTGTAAAGCTAGATTTAAAATGACAATGTATATTATTATCAGCTATTACGGACATTGAACGTGAGATGGCTGAGACGACCGCGCGCCACCAGACAGAGAGCAAAGACTGATATTTACTGAACGCAGAACGAACCTCGCAAAAGACTTTTAAAAATGCCGGTTGAACTGCGTGAGCTCAACCAATCAGCATGTTCAGCGCCCAAGTCCCGCCCTCGAAAGTTCCTGAACTTTGAAAAAGTACTACCTCGCGAGCAGGGCCGTTTGGAGGGGGAAATATTTACCCGGAACTTCAATTTTACCCTGGTTCCTGCGGTCTAAACACACGAAGTACCACCCAAAGTTCCTAGTTCCTGGGTAAAGTTCCTGTGGTGGAAACGGGGCTATAGTGAATGAACTGGGCTTAGTGGGCTAAGCTAAATGCTATCAGATCGTCACTGCCTGTCAGGGAGATTAAGAGCACACACTGAGACGAGAGAGGTGTGTGTCAACTCGTCTTAGTTAAGGGAATAACATAGTTTAATATGAAAAAGCGGTGAAGTATCCCTTTAATGGAGCTGTTTTGTTGAAAGTATTTCTTTAAAGTGAATTGTGTTTTGTATAAATTGTGCTTTCATTTTGATAAATGTTTCATCAACTAATTGCCTGTAGATTTAATACATAAGAAGCAAACGGGAATGGATTGACGTGCATAACAAACCCACTTGCCTGTTTTCGCTTTTGAGTAAGGCTGAAACTATAGCGTCTCTCTGGTTTTAATACATTTCTTGAATATATGTCTTAATTACAGTTAGAGGATGGCTCGATACCACAATTTTGGCTTCCGTACGGTACCACAATTTAATACCGAAGTACCGATATTACATCGATACCACATGGTCTGATATTAGCGCTGTATATTGCACGCGAATGAGTAAAATTATGCAAGTTTTGAGTTTATAAAGTGGGAAATTACCACAAATGTTTATTAGTAAATTAATCAGCAAAGCTTATCACATCAAATCAGTCATTTGAAAACTTTTTTTGTAAGAAATAATTCCAGCAAAAAATCTCTCAAAATTAGCAAATTGCTTCTGGTTTCAAAAGACATCGCACTACACTAAAGCAATCTGCATAATCCGATTCAACATTTCACGTTCGTCTCGGGATGGATAACGGAAATCATTTAACATGCAAGCGATGTTATAGCATTTCGTAATTACAGTTACAGGAGATATGAGCTCATAACAACGACACACACACAAGCCTGTAACTTAGAGCTTGCACATTACAAATTAAATTTCCTTAAACAGTCGAATACACAGAGTTATGTAAAAATGTCCGTCTTTAGTGAGCATTCACATAAACACAGTCGGTTGTGTCTAACGCGAATGTAAATAGTGCAATAGTATGCATGCAAATATTATGAGATCTAAATGTCATTGGTTGAAACGAAAGCTGGAGATTTTGTGATATTCAATCTTATGTTAGGCTATGTGCGTTGATCAGTGTAAAAAGAAAATAAATGTCTGATGGTTTGAATGATCCACTGACCTGTCGATCTCTTAAGAAGTCTTAAAGTCATAATGGTGACAGATGCTTGGCTAGGTTTGATGGTTCTTCATCAGTTTTATAAGCAAAGTAATTACAAATTTCACTTCTACTCCTCTCTTTATTAATTCGTTTTGGGCGTCTTGAGTGAGATTCAACTGCTTTATCCATTTTGTTCATCTATGTTGTCGTCACATTTGCCGGTTGTTTTGGTAGCGCGCTACCATCTAGTGGTGAACTTCGGAAAAGCAGCATATACCGGAATGTGCAAAATCATGATATCGTACCATTTTAAATAAATATATACAGGTATTTTTCCAGGACCAGTATACCGCGCATCCCTAATTACAGTACGCCTATAGATAGTGATGATATTTGTGGCTGCACTAGGTCTATCATTACTAGGTTAAAGTTATGCCACTGAGGCTAATCATGAGTGGTCCATGGCCCCAAAAAATCTACAATTTCATGCTATGGGCACTGCCACTGATACAGGCAGCGGAAGAGCCTATTTTACGCTGAGCTTGCTTCTGCTTTTCAAACATGGAAGTGTGACAAAGGCAAAAAGGCTATACAAATTCTCTAATGTGGATGAAAGCATATTTTGTACACCACTATACAACACATTATTAGGAGAAAACATGTCGTTTTAACAAGAAAAATATGTCGTTTTAACAACATCTTTTCAAGTTCTTCCCAAAAGCTCCTTTCCAGGAGGTCCTTCTAAAAAAATTAGCATATCATGAAGAGGTTCTCTAAACGAGCTATTAACCTAATCATCTGAATCAACTAATTAACTCTAAACACCTGCAAAAGATTCCTGAGGCTTTTAAAAACTCCCAGCCTGGTTCATTACTCAAAACCGCAATCATGGGTAAGACTGTCGACCTGACTGCTGTTCAGAAGGCCATCATTGACACCCTCAAGCGAGAGGGGAAGACACAGAAAGACATTTCTGAACTAATAGGCTGTTCCCAGAGTGCTGTATCAAGGCACCTCAGTGGGAAGTTTGTGGGAAGGAAAAAGTGTGGCAAAAAACGCTGAACAATGAGAAGAGGTGACCGGACCCTGAGGAAGATTGTGGAGAAGGACCGATTCCAGACCTTGGGGGACCTGCGGAAGCAGTGGACTGAGTCTGGAGTAGAAACATCCAGAGCCACCGTGCACAGGCGTGTGCAGGAAATGGGCTACAGGTGCCGCATTCCCCAGGTCAAGACACTTTGGGCTACAGAGAAGCAGCACTGGACTGTTGCTCAGTGGTCCAAAGTACTTTTTTCGGATGAAAGCAAATTTTGCATGTCATTCGGAAATCAAGGCGCCAGAATCTGGAGGAAGACTGGGGAGAAGGAAATGCCAAAATGCCTGAAGTCCAGTGTCAAGGACCCACAGTCAGTGATGGCCTGGGGTGCCATGTCAGCTGCTGGTGTTGATCCATTGTGTTTTATCAAGGGCAGGGTCAATGCAGCTCGCTATCAGGAGATTTTGGAGCACTTCATGCTTTCATCTGCTGAAAAGCTTTATGGAGATGAAGATTTGGTTTTTCAGCACGACCTGGCACCTGCTCACAGTGCCAAAACCACTGGTAAATGGTTTACTGACCATGGTATTACTGTGCTCAATTGGCCTGCCAACTCTCCTGACCTGAACCCCATACAGAATCTGTGGGATATTGGCCCTCATTTATCAAAAGTGCGTACACCAAATTTCCAGCGTACACCTTGCGTACACCCAAACCCACGGTGACTTTGAGATTTATCAATATGGACGTTGGCGTACGGTGCGCTCAAATCCTACGCCAGCTCAGGAGGTGGTGTGCGCACGTTTGAGTTAGTGGGAAAATGCGCAGAAAAACAATTCGTAACACCACAAAACACACTGACAAGATATGCTATATGACCCACTGTTAAAAACCACAACAACAACATTCAGTGTTTATTTTTGTGCAACATGAACGTCAATGTTTAATTTGTGTGACTTTACCAAAGCGTTTGATTAGGCATATGTATTCCTCCAGTCGCGAGCCTGTGCGCGCTTTATCTGACGCTATCGAAGCATCCTGGGCCTCCATAACACCTCAGCAGTGCCACAGGCTGATCGCCTCCATGCCACGCCGCACTGAAGCAGTCATTTCTGCAAAAGGATTCCCCACCAAGTATTGAGCGCATAACTGAACATAATTATTTGAAGGTTGACTTTTTTGTATTAAAAACACTTTTCTTTTATTGGTCGGATGAAATATGCTAATTTTTTGAGACAGTATTAAATCATCAGTATTATAACAATAAAAGACCTGAAATTTTTCAGTTGGTGTGCAATGAATCTAAAATATATGAAAGTTTAATTTTTATCATTACATTATGGAATATAATGAACTTTATCACAATAAGCACATTTTTTGAGAAGGACCTGTATGTTGTTTTAACAATATAAGATCTCGTTATTATGACATAATTAAGTGGAAAATATGTAACTTCATGATAACTGTAATGCTCATAAAATGGCCGAAACTGGTTAACCTTCCACTTAATTTTTTCGTTTAACAGGATAATTTTAGTTTAATGTTGAAATATATGGTCAACTTTAAATCATATTTAATAATCTATATATTGTAATGTGTGTAAAGGAAATGTTAGTCACAGGATAATCACAAAAACAAAAATAACATCATATTTGCATTTAAGTTCATATCTTATTTGCAAAATTGTCAAAATTCAGTTGTGTATTGTGTATGTCTTCTCTTTCAATATACAGGCCTTTAAATCAAGTTTCACATTAAGGAGGAAGAGAAGGAGCAAACTTTCTGTAAAATGAGTGTGTTGAGAGAGGAGGAGAACCGTACCTGTAAAATGAGTGTGTGTGAAGAGAGAGAGGAGGAGAACCGTACCTGTAAAATGAGTGTGTGTGTTGAGAGAGAGGAGGCAACTGTTCACACTCAGGGAGCAGCATCTTCAGGATCCAGCTGTGTGGATAATCCTCCTGTGTTCAGTGATGGACCATCTTCAGGATTCAGCTGTGTGTCCATGAAGAGTAACAACTCCATGTGTGAGCCCCTTAAATTCAGTGATGGACCATCTTCAGGATTCAGCTGTGTGTCCATGAAGAGTAACAACTCCATGTGTGAGCCCCTTAAATTCAGTGATGGACCATCTTCAGGATTTAGCTGTGTGTCCATGAAGAGTAACAACTCCATGTGTGAGCCCCTTAAATTCAGTGATGGACCATCTTCAGGATTTAGCTGTGTGTCCATGAAGAGTAACAACTCCATGTGTGAGCCCCTTAAATTCAGTGATGGACCATCTTCAGGATTCAGCTGTGTGTCCATGAAGAGTAACAACTCCATGTGTGAGCCCCTTAAATTCAGTGATGGACCATCTTCAGGATTTAGCTGTGTGTCCATGAAGAGTAACAACTCCATGTGTGAGCCCCTTAAATTCAGTGATGGACCATCTTCAGGATTCAGCTGTGTCTCCATGAAGAGTAACCACTCCATGTTTGAGCCTCCATATCTCAGGGATGGACCATCTTCAGGATTCAGCTGTGTCTCCATGAAGAGTAACCACTCCATGTTTGAGCCTCCATATCTCAGGGATGGACCATCTTCAGGATTCAGCTGTGTCTCCATGAAGAGTAACCACTCCATGTGTGAGCCCCCTTATCTCAGTGATGGACCATCTTCAGTATTCAGCTGTGTGTCCATGAAGAGTAACTACTCCACTAACTCTGTGTGAGTATCATGACATTCAAAGCTAGCCCAGACTCTGTTGGCGCCCTAAATGAGATATTATATTGGTTTATCGCTCCTAAAAACTGGCTACAACACACATGCAGACAAACACAAGCGTGTGTATGTTTGCAGAGATAGTTGTGAAAATAAGAAGTAAGAAGGCTATATAAAATATCTATCCAAATTGATAAATAGATATTTGTGTAGTCCAGCTAACTAGCTGTTTTTGAACATAGACTGGAAAGTTACAAATCCAAACTTAAATGTTTGCTACACTTGATGTATTGCAGTACATTTATTAATTGTATTTTCTATTAATATAAAACACATGAATGGGATCCCTAAAACTGCAAGTCAAAGCGATAAATCCAACCAAGTTGTCTTTCAAATTTGTCCCAAATATGCTCTGGGAGTTTGTTTAGGCACAGTTCCCCTAGATAACATCCATTTGGTGATTTAAAAACATGACGGCTTTTAATTCATGAATGCTTCTGACCACTGGACTGTTTTGATAGAAGACACATAGGATTTTATTACTGAAGTGAAAGCAAACAACAACAAAAAGTAAACAGTAAAAATAAAAAAAAGTTATAGAAGCTTAAATTAAGATAATTTTGTGAAGAAAAAGGTCCCCAGTATTGATACAATTATGATAGCTATAAAGTAATATGTTTTACATAGTACATAAGTTAATACTTGTTTAAATTAATCACATCAGCAAAGTTTGTACTTTTTTATGGTTATTTTGATTAAAAAAGCCATTTTTGTTTAATAAATATACTGAAATGTTCTTTTTAAAAACAGGAAATGTATATAAAAACTAACTTTGAAGGAGATTTAATATTTATATCTCTTTAATATTGGCTTTCAATAACAATAATTATGATATTTTATTGATGATATGATTATCTTTATAAATATGGTTCCATTATAAATATGGTGATTATGACCCTATACCGACTAGGCTATTAAAAGAGATACTTCCAGAGGTCATAGATCCTCTGCTTAATATCATTAATTCATCTTTGACATTAGGATATGTACCGAAAACTTTTAAGTTGGCTATAATTAAACCACTTATTAAAAAAACGCAACTTGATCCTAAAGAATTAGTCAATTACAGGCCAATCTCGAATCTACCGTTTCTATCAAAAATACTAGAAAAGGCCGTGTCTTCACAATTATGTTCTTTTTTAGAAAGAAATGGTATATGTGAGGATTTCCAGTCAGGATTTAGACCGTATCATAGCACTGAGACTGCTCTAATTAGAGTTACAAATGATTTACTCTTATCATCTGATCGTGGTTGTATCTCTCTATTAGTGTTACTCGATCTTAGCGCTGCATTTGATACTATCGATCACAATATTCTTCTGAATAGAATCGAAAATTATGTTGGCGTTAGTGGAACTGCTTTGGCATGGTTTAAATCGTACTTATCTGACCGTTATCAGTTTGTAGCAGTAAATGAAGAGATGTCACACCGATCACAAGTTCAGTATGGGGTACCGCAAGGCTCAGTGTTAGGACCGTTGCTTTTCACCCTGTATATGCTACCACTGGGAGATATCATTAGGAAACATGGCGTTAGTTTTCATTGTTATGCTGACGATACTCAGCTCTATATTTCCTCACGCCCGGATGAAACCTACCAATTCACAAGATTAACAGAATGCATAGCTGATATAAAAAATTGGATGAATAGTAATTTTCTGCAACTTAATTCAGATAAAACTGAATTTTTAATTATTGGACAGAAAAGCTCCACAAGTAGTAACCGAGAATACTGTCTAACACTTGATGACTGCTCTGTCAAGCCCTCGTCGTCAGTGAGGAACCTGGGTGTGCTCTTTGATACCAATCTTTCATTTGAAAGCCACGTTTCTAGCATCTGTAAAACCGCATTCTATCATCTTAAAAATATATCTAAATTACGGCACGTGCTTTCAATGCAAAATGCTGAACAGTTAGTACATGCGTTCATGAGCTCAAGGCTAGATTATTGTAATGCTCTACTGGGTGGTTGCCCTGCTCGCTTAATAAACAAACTCCAGCTAGTCCAAAATGCAGCAGCTAGAGTTCTTACTAGAACCAGGAAGTATGATCATATTAGTCCAGTTCTGTCAACACTGCACTGGCTCCCTATTAAACATCGCATACATTTTAAAATCTTGCTTATTACTTACAAAGCACTAAATAGTTTAGCTCCCCGGTACTTAAGCGAGCTCTTAACGCATTATACTCCATCACGTCGATTGCGGTCTCAAAACTCTGGCCAGTTGATAATACCTAGAATATCTAAATCAACTGCAGGCGGTCGATCATTTTCCTATTTAGCTCCTAAATTGTGGAATAGTCTTCCTAGCATTGTTCGGGAAGCAGACACACTCTGTCAGTTTAAATCTAGACTAAAAACACATCTCTTTACTATGGCATACACACAGAACATTTTTAACTTTCATTATTCAATTCAATTGACTGATTGTTAGGCTGCATTAACTAGGTCAGCCGGAACCGGGAACACTTCCCATAACACCTGATGTACTCGTTACATCATAAAAAGAGTGACATCTACGCTAATGTTAGTCTCTCTGTTTATCCCGAGGTTTATCCCGGATCTGGGCCCTGTCCGGATCGGATGGTGGACCTGCCTGGACATGACCAACGCATCCTGGAGTGTCTGCTGAGCCGTGTCAAATGGTGTCTCCTCCGAATTTGCCTCACTGGCACGACATGCTCAAAACCCGTCTTCGGCGCAATAATTCCGATCTTTCATGTATTCATACTCTTGTGTAATTGACGCCCCATCCTAAATAAATCTGTCTCTTCCGTGATACCCTGAAAATTTTGAATAATCCGATCTAAAATGATTTCCGACCTGTAAGGTTGCCAGAATAATAATCATACATGGTGTGTTAATAGGCCAGAGGAGAACTGGCACCCCGACTGAGTCTGGTTTCTCCCAAGGTTTATTTTTCTCCATCATGCCCTGATGGAGTTTTGGTTCCTTGCCACTGTCGCCTTTGGCTTGGCTTGCTCAGTTGGGGACACTAAAAATATGATTAAAGTTATTCAACTTATTATACAAATAAAATGTATGAATTAGGTCTTATTTAATTCTATAAACTATAATACTGATCTGCCAACATTGTCGCTATATGATAAATTAAAATAAGCTGATAACATCACTGTTTTCTCCAGTACGGCTGTACAGCCAAATCTAATTTTGTCGCAATATTACCCTGTTTGACACTGTGAAGCTGCTTTGACACAATCGTGATTGTAAAAGCGCTATATAAATAAAGTTGATTGATTGATTGATTATCTCTAAGGCGGACATCCAACTTAAAGGGGTGATGAATTGAGAAATCAACTTTCCCTTGAGCTTTTGATATATAAAAGGTCATGGTAATCTAAGAATATCCTGTAAGTTTCAGAGCTGAAAACTTCCTTGTTAGTAAAAGAGAAGCTTTTATGGACACCAGGCTCAGAAAACGAGAGCTCTCAAATCAGTGACGTATTAGAAAGGGAAACGCCGCCTCTACAGATAAATGTAAATGCTGCTTATGTAGCCCAGCTCGCCTGCTTCTGTAGCCCGCCTACCAACTTGTGGAGCTAAACAAGCAATAAACATGCTGAAGATAGCTAGATAATCATTTGTAAACAAGACAACTGGATTTGCAGACATACTGAGATTAAAACACAAAGCTGTGCCTTCTATATTGGATCCGACAGGAATGGTGCAACACACTTATGCGAGTTAAACATGTTTTTCTGAATATGTGATAGTATTGCATTGTTACAGATCGTATTGATTATGTGTACGTGTCTAACAGAACATACCGTAGCACGCTGTCACAAGCTGGAGTATCGCTTATTTGTTTGTTCATTGGGATTCTGGATCAGACTCCCAGCGCTCGCAAAGCCCAATGTCCCGGGGCTGTGTGTTTTCCAGACGGGCTACCAAAATGTAAGCCCATCGGCAGGCCGGTGAATCTCAAAGAGTGAAATAACATTCATTTATTGATCTGCGTTGTTTAGGGCTGGGTTTCGATTCAAATTTCAAGAATCGATTCGATTCCGATTCTCAAGATCTTCGAGATTTAGATAAGTGTTTTTGAAGAAAGCATTTTTTTCCAGCCGTTACCTGAATTACAGGACTGTAGTTATGCAACATATTGATACTATTACTATAGACATTCAACTGCAAATTAATGGAGTATTGATGGTTGTAAAGAACAATCCCCCTTCCAGGCTGCTCTAGTCAGCGAACGCGCACTGTGGAGCTGTGCTGTCGCGCGCCGTCATGACAACGCAACCATTACAACTTCCTTGGCAGTAAGAGCGCGCTGCAGTGAGAACGGCTGTGTTCTTCAGCACGGTGACGGCGGTATAACGTTAGGCTGTGTGTCCACCAAAGCGTTTTTAGCCAGCTGAAAACGCTAGGCGCTCAACTGAAAACTCCCCGCTGTGAGCGCTTGAGAGCGTTTTGGCAGGCAGCGTTTTGGCAGGCAGTGTTTTTTCTCCTCAGTTGAGACTTGCTTGTTGTTATTATACGGAAAATCCTACTCGCTCGGCGCCTTGGTGCACTCCAGGCGTTCTAAAAACGTGACGCTCTCATTGAAAACAATTGAAAATGCCAGCCAGTATTCTCTGTCCGCGGCGTTTCTGGAGTTTTCAAGGCTGCCATGTTCGTTGTGTTAATGTCCTTCCACCTCGCACGCATGCGTGAATTCAATGACACGGCAAATTTAAAATTCAATGTAGGCCTATTATTAAATCGATCCTCTGAGTTACGGATCGATCTTTAGAAATTAATATGAAAATCGATTCAGAATTGGTGAATCGATTTTTTTTTTCAACACAGCCCTAGCGTTGTTAACTCTCTTGACTTGTAATTAAAGAGCGTGCGTATGCATGTGTGTGTGCGGTTCACGCTTATATCCACCAATCGGGCAGGCCAAGTAATACAAAAATAAATAAATTGTGGGTGGATGAGAGCTAAATCATTGTGTTTGTTTGATAAATACGTTTTGAGACTGAGCCCCGTCAGAGAATTATTCTGTTTGCCACTTTCAAAACAATCCCTCCCTCCCGTGAACTGACAAGGAAGTTGAAGCTCATTAAATATGCAAATCTTATCCAATCCTTGCCGTGGACGTTTACTTCCAAGTGTCCAGTGCTGCACGCCCATCAAAACCCAGCGTTCAGGAGAGAGCCTCAAAACCAGGGTAGAAAATAACCTATTACTTATTAGTTATGTTTTTGAATGTAAAGACCATGCGGACGTCATAAGTTGACCTCAGACAACAGTATAACATTTTTTTTAAAGCGAGTTCATGACACCTTTAATAAGTTATATTAAATATCTGAATCTAACCTTGTCATGCCACCAAATGGAAACTTCAAAACATAGAAAATCATTTTAGCAAATATTTTGAATGGAGCAGACGAATATTCTGCAAAGAAACAATTTAAAATGTATGTTTTTTTGTTCTCTCAGTATCAACAACAGGAAAAGAAAGAGAGCAGCTTCCCCAGTGTCCAACTGTTTATCCATAAGGAGTGACAATCGCATGCAGGAGCCCTCAAAATTCAGTGATGGAGCAGTGACCTTTGACCCTGTGTGAGTATCATCAGGGTGAAAGTTAAAGCTCTTTAACAAGTACAAGTAAGTGGAAGTTGTGATGCAAAGAAAGAAATCCTTTCACCTTTGTTAAAGTGTGTTTGTTAAATAGTGCCTTCTTATGCTTCTCTCTGTCATTTCTCTGTTAGATCTCCATTTTCACAGGAATGGCTTTTGTTTCATGTGTTGCTTCAGTGTTATAAGGACAGTTATCCTTTAAATTAGTGATGAACTAAAAAGATCAATCTTGATGAAACAGAAAGAAGATAATTCTAGTTAGGAATAAATAAAATCAGTTGTTCCTAAACTGGTTGTCGTGACAAATGGTCAGAAAATCTCTGCCCATTTAAATATCTTACATATTAATATATAAATGTAAGTTTTGTAAGGAGACTCTGATCAATCAGCCATGAATCAGCCAATAATCACATCCTATGAATTGACAAAAGGAGATACAAGATAATATACAAGATAATTACGAGCTACAGGCAAAAAATTTCACAAAAATTTGTTCATTAAGTCGTTTAGTGATCCCAATGCACCAAATGGCAATCGAGCATCTAAAAGTATCTTTATTTGTATGTTTTCTTAAAGGAGTACCTTTTCTTTGTTTCTCTGATATTAATCTCTCTCACTGTCATGTCCGTAGCGTGCGCACAAAGACGATACAGAGAGCACAATCCTGATATACACAATATTACAGTATTTTAAAATATCGGTCTCAGCGAGTTTTCACGCAGACATTATCTGTTTTAAGTGAACATTTGGTTAACTGTTGAGGAAAAATATCTGATGTGTAACATTACATTAGATCCGTGCGTTACAGTAGCTATTAATATATAGGCTGCTTCATTAATATTCATCAAACAATTGTGGTATCATGGGGGAAAACTTGAATATATATTTTTCGTATAGATATTTGGTTTTGACTCAGTGCTAGGATTTTAAGGTCAGGTTGCTGGTGATTTTGTTTTGGAAGCTTCAGGAAACTAACTTGATTTTTCTCAACTGACTGCTGACTCTCAATTTCAGACTGGTGTAGCTCAGTAATTTTTTGCCTGATTCTAACAAATCATGCATCATTTTTTGAATGAGAGAATACTAAACAACTTTTAAATCGGATCAATATAACAAGAAATCTGTGATCAGTGTAAAATCTGTGATTTTCTATTTCTAAAGGAAAGGTTCTTTAGACACAAAATCTTCTCTGACTTTTCACATGCCTCACTTGTGGTAAATGGGGGTTTAATATGCAACTAGGAAATGCTGAAAGGAACTGAGTTTGCAATCTCTTATAATAAATCATCTGTCATCAGTCGCTGTTTACATGTAATTAATTACACATGTACTAATTTTACATGAGCACTGCTTTTTCTTCATGTCAAGGATTCTGTGATATTTAAAAATAATGGTTTCTGGTAAAAAAAAAAAAAAAAAAAAAAAAAAAGTGCCAAGAATTTTAGCCTTGTTTCTCTCTTTAAAAAAAGAAATTGGACAACTGAAATCGTGAGGGAGATGTCAAGATTTCAGCTGTCAAATTTAAAAAACAAAACAGAAACAAGGCTTAAATTCTTGGCAGAAAGTTATTTAAATATGGAGGTCATTATCTTCCCCTCAAATGCCTGATTAATTTGCAGTTTGTTGGAAACATGGATAAACAACATCAGTGCAAGAACACAATCCTGAGGATCTCCATGTGTGATATTAGGAAGTCAGAGGGCCACAATAGATAGAAATCTGTCCAAGGAGCGAACACTCATTTCTACATGGCATTTGATTTTCATATTAGACATATTTCAATATTTTCTGTTCATCTTAATGTGTTTTCAGTGGTGTGAGAGCTGACCAGATCAGAGATGTGTCCTGTCTCAGCACATCCTCCTCCTGTCAGAAACACATCAGTCCTCATGACACAGAAGCAGCCCTGCAGCTCGACTCTCACCAACCAGTGCTTGATGATCTGCAGAGAGTCAAAGACCACCACAAAACCAGCATGAAGAGCAGATATGAGAGTGTATTTGAGGGACTCAAACTACAAGAGAATCAGACGCTCCTGAACAGGATTTACACACAGCTGTACATCATAGAGGGAGAGAGTGAAGGAGTGAATGAAGAACATGAGGTGCTACAGATGGAGAAAAGCTACAAGACACTCCAAGACACTCCGATCAACTGCAATGACATCTTTGATCCTTCACCTGAACTAGGATATGAGGAGAAGAGAAGAGAGAAGAAAGACAAAATCAAGACTGTTCTTACTAAAGGCATCGCTGGAATCGGAAAAACCGTCTCTGTGCAGAAGTTCATTCTGGACTGGGCCGAGGGAAAAGCCAATCAGGATGTAGATTTCATGTTTGTGCTTCCATTCAGAGAGCTGAACTTGATTAAAGATCATCAGTACAGTCTTCACAGACTTCTGCTGGACTTTCATCCTGAACTTCAAGAGCTGGACTCAAAGATTTATGATGAATGTACAGTTGTGTTCATCTTTGATGGTCTGGATGAAAGCAGAATTACACTGATGTTTTCAGACAGTGAGAAAGTTCATGATGTGACTGAGACTTCATCAGTGGGTGTGTTGATGTCAAACCTCATGAAAGGAGATCTGCTTCCCTCTGCTCTCCTCTGGATCACTACCAGACCAGCAGCAGCCAATCAGATCCCCTCTAACTACATCAACCGTGTGACAGAAATTCAGGGATTCAATGACCCTCAGAAGGAGGAATATTTCAGGAAGAGAATCAGTGATGATCATCAAGCCAGCAGAATCATCTCACACATCAGAAGAGCAAGAAGCCTCCACATCATGTGCCACATACCCGTCTTCTGCTGGATCTCAGCCACTGTGCTTCAAAACATCCTGAATCAAGATCTCAGTGCAGAAATCCCTCAAACTCTGACTGAGATGTACATCCACTTCCTCCTCATTCAAACTAGTATGAGGAAGCAGAAGTATGAAGAGAGGAATCCGGTGAAACCCCTGCAGTCCAACAGAGAAGTGATTGTGAAACTTGCTGAACTGGCTTTCACTCAGCTGATGAAGGGCAATGTGATGTTTTATGAGGAGGACCTGAGAGAGAGCGGCATAGACGTCACTGACGCCTCAGTGTATTCTGGGATCTGCACTGAGATCTTTAGGGAGGAATCTGTGATTTATCACAGGAAGGTTTACAGCTTTGTACATCTGAGCTTTCAGGAGTTTTTTGCAGCGCTGTATGTGTTTATCTGCTATTTACACAAGAACAGTGAAGTTCTGAAAATGTTCCTTACAGGGAAGTCCAGACCTCAGTGTGGGAATATTCCTCTGGATGCGTTTCTGAAAGGAGTAATGAATAAAGCCCTGAAGAGTAAAAATGGACACCTGGATCTTTTCCTTCGATTCCTTCATGGCATCTCCCTGGAGTCCAATCAGAGACTCTTACAGGATCTGCTGATTCACACAGAGAACAACCCAGAGAGCATCAAAAAAATAATCCACAACCTCAAACGAGGTCAAAAAATGGATGTCAGTCCTGAAAGATGGATGAATCTGTCACACTGCTTGATTGAGATGAAGGATAATTCTGTTGTTGAAGAAATGCAGACATTTTTAAAATCTGGAACAAAAGACAAACGTCTTTCTCTTGCACAATGTTCAACTTTGGCAAACATGATCCTCATGTCAGAGGAGGTGATGGATGAGTTTGACCTTAAAAAGTACAAGATCATATCTTCACAAGAGGGTCGAAGGAGACTGTTACCTGCTCTGAGGAACTGCAGAAAAGCTCTGTGAGTGTGAAAATATGAACATAGTATCAACTTAATTTAAATTTGAATTGAAATATGTAAAATTTGACACTCATGTAAGCTAATAGTTAGGCTAATGCACTGTAATTACTTTTTTATTTATTTACAGAAGTGTCCACAGATTAAAATATTTAAAATAGTAATTTTATTTTGTAATTAAAATTAAAATCCAAGTAATTGCATTTCTGAATTCCAGAAGTTTTAAAAGCCTAATGTTCTTCAGTTATTAAAGTCTTTTTTATAATAATAATAATAATAATAATAATAATAATTCATTACATTTATATAGCACTTTTTCTAGACACCCAAAGCGCTTTATATATAGAAGGGGGGAATCTCCTCAACCACTACCACCTGGATGATGCGACGGCAGCCATATTGCGCCAGAACGCTCACCACACACCAGCTGTTTGGTGGAGAGGAGACAGTGATTAGGCCAATCATTATATGGGGATTATTAGGAGGCTATGATAGACAGGGGCCAATGGGCAATTTTGGGATTTTTAATGACCACAGAGAGTCAGGACCTCGGTTTAACGTCTCATCCGAAGGACAGTGCTCATTTACAGTATCGTGTCCCCATCACTATACTGGGCCGTTAGGACCCACACAGAGCACAGGGTGAGTACCCCCTGCTGGCTTCACTAACACCTCTACCAGCAGCTACCTGGTTTTCCCATTTGGTCTCCCATCCAGGTACCAGGCTCAACCCTCCTTAGCTTCAGTGGGAAACTTCATCACAGGGTGATATGGCTGCTGGCCACAGAAATTTAACCACTGAATGTATATAATTTTTTTTATCGGTCATAATTTAGGCCTACTGGATAAGCATTTTTGAAAAATAAATAAATAAATGTTTCTACTTTCCTGGTTTAGAAATCACACTTTTTAAAATCTCATATATCTTGCTACAGAGAATCAATTAAAATAAGAAAAATCTGGATTTAAGTCAGTGGTTTTCAACCCTGGTCCTGGAGTATCACAATTACTGTATCATTTGTGATGTCACTCGTATCTAACACACTTATTTAAAGTCTTTGAGTCTTTACTAACGAGCTGATTGAGTTTGAAAATGTGCAGTGCTGGGGTCCTCCAGGACCAGGATTGGGAAACACTGATTTAGATTATATCTAATATTTCAAAGTCATGAATTATACGAGCAACGGTTAGAGTTAAAAATCTTAATTTGTGTTCTACTGAAGAAACATCCTACATCTTGGATGCCCTGGGAGTAAGCAGATAAACATCAAATTTCCATTTTGGGGTGAACTATCCCTTTAACATTATACAAAGCAAGCTTTTAAATATTAGATATAACCTAAATCAGTGTTTCCCATTATAACACTGTATTGTTTCACATTGTGAAAGTTTGGCACCGCAATGCAAGGTGATGCTAATCCTGCTCTGGAGCAGGGTTTCATTACCCCCACTTCTAACTAGTTTGAAATGTTTCTTTACCCAAGGTTAAAAGCAGAGTTTTGAATGAGATAAAAGTATTATGGTATGACTCAAATTATTGATTAAACTAAGTAGCTAAAAAAAGGACTATTGGTTAAGGATTATTATTGTGAACATTAAAAGTATGAATTTCTGTATAGCTGCTTTAAAACAATGCATGATGTAAAAACTGGAATACAAATACAATTTAAGAAATAGAGCTTTGGGCTGATCCTGTTCCTTTCTCTCAAGACCAGAATGTCATCAAACATTATATTTTATGTTGAAGTTAGTCAACCAAGGATGTCTTGCAATCTGGCGAGCACATCAGCATGCCTTTTAACCGGTCCTTTTTTCAGATTAGCAGCCTGTGATCTCACTGATCAGCACTGTGAAATTGTCGCTTCCACTCTACAATCATCAAACTCCTCCATGAGAGAGCTAGACATGAGCAATAATCAACTGCAGGATTCAGGAGTGAAGCTGCTTTGTGCTGGACTGAAGACAACTCAACCTGTCAACTCAACATCCTGGGGTTTGAGTTTTACATTCATCCAGTGAAGTTGCAGTAATCGATTTCTGAGGAACACTGTTAATATTTAAATCTGACTCCCAAACAAATAAACACCTGTCTTCATTGCTTCACCCCCAAATAATGAACAAGCTGCACAGCAAAATCCCCAATGTCTCTCTACTAATAGTGAAGCTGTAAGTTTTAGTTATCAAGAAATATATGCTAGAACTTTTCAGTTTCTAATCTATTTTATTGATAGATAACAGAACAGTGTTGACAATACATTTCTGCGCTACTGAATGGTTTTGTGTGAGGCGCGCAATCTCCGCGTGACGTGCGATCGGCTGTGTGTGTGCGTTGCAATGCAACACGCAGTTTAGCGCCATGATTAACTTGCATGTACAATAAGCCTGCATTCTCCCGATAAATTGAGCGTCCATATGGTATAATCAAACATGTCTTGTGGAGAGCTCTCGGCGTATGCATTTATTTGTCATTTTTAGCTGTTCAAAACAGAGCCTATGTGTGTCAGGAAATTGCTTATCCTGTTGCGCCCTCTATAGGCCAGCGACTAGTCAACGTCAAGCTTACAGCGTCATGACAGAGCATTAAGGTAATGAGCAGAATCACTGAAAGAAAGAGAAACACAAGAACTACAACTGACTTTAGCCACAGCTTTAGATGAAATCAACTGAAGATAAAAGAAGACATTAAATCTCTTAAGGTCTCAGCAGAGGAGGATTAAACAACTCCACAAACAGCATTACCAGCTTCACACTTTACTAACCAGACTGGCTTTATTTCTGTCAGACGTCTGCAGAAGCTCTTATTGACAATTAACAGAGCTTTAGATGTTGATGATTTATTGAAAATAATAGTTTAGTTTGAAGTCACCATTATGGAGATAAGTGTTTACTTTAGTAGGGCTCTTGACCTTTTACTTTTCAACATTAATATTTCTGGCTTCTGTAACTGTTTGTTATGAGGGGAACAGCAAAAGAAAACTGATGATGAAAAATTGTTGACAGATGATATTGGCTTGTGGTTGATGGTACAGTTGTTATTATCATATTGTGGCCTTATTTGTTGAACTCCTGAGAGTCATTGATTTAAGTAGCTTTGAGACTTTACAGCAGGAGATCCAACAGTGTTTTAATCAGATAAACTGAGCAAATTTTAAAAACGTGTACATAAGTTCTATTCTCCATTTTAATAACAAATCACACAATAAGCACTTCTTAGTTTTTCTCAGACACAGACATCAAGAATCAGCCTATGAATCTCAACAATGGTAACATGCTACAATGCATTTTGGGTGCATCATGCAAAACTGACCCTTGGCTCCCAGAATGCATTGCAGCATAAAGCATGTTACCATTGTTGAGAATAATAGGCCGATTCTTAATATCTGTGTGTAACTCTTGCAGGAGTTTAAAGTGTTTTATGTACAATCTGTTTTAAAATGAATTCAGGTTTTCTGATTAAAACTGTGCTGGAACTTTTCAAGAATAACAATAAAACAAAGTTAATGGTATATTGTTAACATTAAAATCAGTCATAAGATCATGGAGCTATGCAACTTCACAATGATTATACACTGGTCATCAAGCAGCTGACAGCATCTGATTGTGTTTTCGCTGCTTTTCTGGCCATAGCAAACTCCGTTACAACAGCCAGAGAAACATGGACATTTAAAAGTAAAATTGTCAAACTGCCCAACTAAAGCTAACACTGATGATCACCATGATGGTGACCCAACAATGTCTAACACAAAATCAACCAAAAAACAACTCTTTTAATTCCAGTTAGAGCTTCTGAAGACATCTGACAGAAATAAAGTCAGTCTGGTTAGTAATGTGTGAAGCTGGTAATTCTGTTTATGGAGTTGTTTAATCCTCCTCTGCTGAGAACTTGAGCCCCAGCTTTAGATGAAATCAACTGAAGATAAAAGAAGACATTAAACCTCTGAAGTCAGTTGTAGTTCTTGTGTTTTTCTTTCCTTCAGTGATTCAGCTCCTTATCATCAGGTGTCACCACTAATGGTCAATCATTACTTAATTAATCTATTAATTATCTCATTAACTTTAACACCCTGTAGTGTGGACACATATGTACACTGAGCAGTGTTCATTTAACACTGGGGATTTTGTTGTGTAAGCATCACACATGCATAGGGTAACCAGAACAGACATCGAGTAAATATTCACATCCTTTCTCAGAGGTTGCTTACTGCACCTTTAATATGGTAATAATTATCCTGGATACCCATTGTCCGACAAGTTTATTTCCATTCTGCTTCAACACACCTGCCTGTGATTTTAGAGAAATCCTAAAGCACCAAAAATAACACACGTATGCCTTTTAACCAAAGCCCTCTCTTTTTTCAGATTAACAGGCTGTAATATCACTGATCAGCAGTGTGAAATTGTGGCTTCAGTACTACAGTCATCAAACTCCCTGAGACAGCTGGATCTGAGTAACAATCACCTGCAGGATTCAGGACTGAGGCTGCTCTCTGCTGGACTGAAGAGTCCAAACTGTCAACTCAACATACTGAGGTTTGAGTTTCACATTCATTCGTTTGTGTTAATGTTAAAAATAATGTGTATTGTATGTGTATTTATACCAAGGGGCTGTTGAACAATTGAATCTGATTCACGAATAGGGGTGGGGAAAAAAGATTCAGAGATGATCATTTTCTGCCTAAACAGATATGTGGTTATAGCGATCTGTCATATGCAGTGAAGAGTGTCAAAAGGGTATTTATTGTTTTAATTTGAAAGTTGAGATCTTGTTCTTTATCAAAAATAATTGTGTGTGGATTATTGCAGTTACTGGATAGGAGTAAGTAACAGGCTATTTATTATGTTTGTAAAATGATTACCTTCATCTGGGCATGGATGGTGATGATCCCTCAGGGGCTGTAGCATATTAGATGTGGTCACCATCTTCAACTACTCCTGAATAATTTTAGACAGCAAAACGAGTGGTTTCAATTAATTCCTATGAAAGTAAAGCATCCATATGCTTGAACTGGAAATGTGCCAGTGCACACACACACACCGTGAATGACAGTTTGTCCGTAGATGAGCGTACTGTGCGGCTGTGCACATTTTAGTTTGGGTTTTGAATTAGAGCCAATTCATGGGTGGGTTGCTTGAATTGTGGGTTCATTAGCCTATTATTCTTAATGAAAAACACAGCAGCAACACAGTACAATGACAAACTCCCTTCCACGATCGTCTTGTCTGACAGCTCTTCACCCTCGTGATAAATGAGATCTGACTCCAACTGCGTTTGTGCTGTGACACTCTTTCAGATCATGCTTTAATAAGCAGGCGCATTCAGTTTTTATTTGTATTGTCTGTTCTCTAAGTGATCTAACGTTAAATTATTTTATTATTATAAAAAAATCTAAACAACGGTGATGTAACCGGTGTTGAGTCTGAACACCGGCAACACTGACTATCGTAGCAAGCCTATTCTTCAGCGAATACAAGTCCAGGAGATTGCATTGTTCTACCATGTTTTAATTTTGAGAGTTTCACATGCGCTGAAAGTTCAAGCTTTCCACATGCCCTGCCTTACCTAGACAATCACCTAGGAAACTCAACTCGCATAAGAGCCTCAAAAAGTATCCAGACAGAGGTTTAATTAACCATAGCTTCCAAATTCTTGCTATTACATTACCTTTTTAATAATGCTCATTTTTCAATTGGTTAATCTCAACATCCCTAATTGCAATCAATCGGAGGTCCAAATTTCAATTTGTCAACTTTACTTGAAAAAGCTCTCCTCAAATAAACCTAATAAAGTCTACCAATATATTAAAGTTCTCATAATTTGACTTAAAGTTGTGGCAACCATTTGCATCCGTATTTTATACTCTACTAATTGGTTTGACTAATTAGACTTTCCATGTTTTTAACATGCATCCATAAGTAATTAACTTTACTAATAAACTTTACTCAATACATTGTGTAGCAGAAACATTACTTAATTGATTGAAAGTAACTCAGGTGAATACACATTAGTGTAACATGTTTCAACATATTTTTCAATAAATCCTTGTGTTATTCAATATATTGTAATATATTAACACAATATATTAGTTAATATATATTTAAAAAATATATTTAAACCATTTAATAAATTGATCATAAATATATGTTAATATATTTTCTTTCTGTGAGGGTTATAACCAAAGTACTCCCTTTTTTCAGATTAACAGCCTGTTATCTCACTGATCAGCACTGTGAAGTTGTGGCTTCAGTTCTACAGTCATCAAACTCCCCCCTGAGTGAGCTGGACCTGAGTAACAATGGCCTGCATGATTCAGGAGTGAAGCTACTCTCTGCTGGACTGACGAGTCCAAACTGTCATCTCAACATACTGAGGTTTACCAACATTTAAGGAGTTTTCAACCGGTCTGTCAACCCTCTTCAATTAGAGTAAAACATTTGCATATGCGAGTAAATGTTCACTCTGGGCGACTAAATAATATCTATCATTAGCCATTGGCTAATAAATCCTTAGATTTTACTCGCCAGTGGGTGTGTTAGAGGCTAAGAATAAGTTTAAGCATAGATATATTTTCACTATCTGAACACTCTAAATTTGAGTTTGAGTGACGTACCGTAAACTCTAGTGTAAAAGTGCACAACTCTTTTGCTTTGCTGAGCGCAAACAAACGCGTGAGAATGAGCACAAGAGTCTTACATACAATGCAGAATCAACGCGTTACATGTTTACAATATTAATCTCAATCTCATTGGCTGGCGCTCCTCTTTTCCTGTCCCTGTTTTGATTTCAGCAAATCAGCTCGAGTGAATTCTGTCAAGGTGATTAATATTCATGAACCCAGAAGCTCATCAATCCTTAGTGTGTTGTACATTGTTATTAGTAGTAGAATTAGTATTAGTATTATTATTATCTTATTACTATATTACTATCATCTATTTTTTTACAGAAACACCGACATCTTAAGCACCACCACCATTCCAAATTTAAATGACAAATTTGCAGTCATACATGGTTACCAACAATTTTAGCTCTGATTGTTAAAGTTCTGTGATTATATAGTGCAAGGGTCCCCAGACTCCCTGCAGAGTCTAGCTCCAACCCCAATCAAACACACCTGAACCAGCTAAACAAAGCCTTACTAGGTCCTATAAAGGTATTGATTTGCTGTTTCAGGTGTGTTTAATTGGGGTTGGAGCTAAACTCTGCACTAAAGAGTGTAGTAGTAGTTCCAGCAGTCAGTACCAATATCATAAAAAATGTACGGTAAAATAAAACGTTTTTATTTTTATTTTATTTAACTATTTAAAAAAATCTATTAAATTCAATATATTATTTATGTATTATGATGATAATCATTATAAGTAAATAATACATAAATATTTAAAGGCTATATGCTGTTTAAAAGTAAACATTGTTTATAAATAAAAGATCAAGTGAAAAATAAGCAACCATCTAGGCATAATTATTATCCTTAGTAGAGATATTTTACTATTACATAGATACATAGTTAAATCTACTGTAGGCTACAACAGTAGCCTAATATATTCTCTCAATTTCTTCACGTTAAACCAAACTTTATTTTGGCGGGTTACCTCTAAGTTGACCTTTGAGTGTCTGGTTTCATGATATGAATATACAGTTTTCTCAAATGAAACAGTAAATTCTCATGAAGGAACGGTTTATACGTTTGTGTCCTCATATAGCGAAACACGGCAGAGACTACAAAGATTTGCGCCCATCATTCACACAGAGATGCAGAACATGCAGGAGTAATAAGAAATTATTATATACAGAAATGCTGTTATAGTCACATTTTTAAAATGTCACTACCGACATGGTACTGAAGTACTGGTACTTGTGACATCCCTATATTTACATGTTCACATTTACATTCGTTCATAAATAAAAATAATAACCTCACTAATACTCTAAATTAATCTGCAAAATTCATTCTACCTCCAATCTACTGGTAGCTTGCGAGCGACTTGTTGGAGACCCCTGGCATAGAGGGTTCTCTGTGCAAAATAAATATATATGTATGTGACATCAAATATTGAATCAAAGTGGGCAATATTAAAAAAAATACTTTTACCCCGGTAATGCCTTTGATTAAGCCTGCAAGGAAAATTACACTGTCACATGTTTCTCCTTTTATAACAAATGATCTGTTTACGGCAGAATTATCAAGGCATGGTAAAATAGTCTATTATGAAAAAGTTTAATTTAGGATGCAATCACCTCTTTTGAACATGCCTACATGATTTTGAAAAATGAAACAGAAGAACTTAGTGTGGACTTTAAATTCAAGTTTGATGGATTTGACTATGGTGCCTTTATGCCATCTGACAATTAAATGCTTTGGATGCGGACAAGAGGGGCATTTAAGACGTACATGTCTCGAGAGGACTGCTAATGTTGAAACTGCTGAGGATGGTGGTTGAGGTGCAGTGAAAGAGCAGGTACAAGATAATGTGGCAAATGGTGAAAAGTGAAAAACCAGCAGAGAAGGTAGGCGAACAGGTGAATGACATGGAGATGGAAGGGGCAGATGGGGGAGAAGTAAATGCTGAATGTAGTAACATGGTTGAGGCTGCCAAGGTTGTCCTTAAAGAAGTAATGGACAGTGAATTAGTGGATGAAGAGATTTTTAAAGGGGTGATGAATTGAGAAATAAACTTTCCCTTGAGCTTTTGATATATAAAAGGTCATGGTAATATAACAATATCCTCTGAGATTTAGAGCTGAAAACTTCTGAAAACTTGATGCAATGGTTTGTTTTTGTGATTAAAATAAATGTAAAATATTACCCTAACATCCGTCTTCCTGCATGCGGAAATGTGTTTATGTCGCCGTGACAACAACGCGCAACACGTGCATGCATATTGCCCGCGGCATCCTCGTCATTACAAGTGAGCGCAACTTCAGCGCTGCTGGCAGCAGGACAGCCTTGAAGCCATCCACAGTTGATGCAATCCTTTTTCTGCATAAAACCTCGATTAGCCTAAACTTTGATGGATAGATTATGTAAATAGATCCCATGTTGCAGTTTAGGAACCATACAGTTTGAGAAAATTGGTAAGATGACTTTCATTTCAATAACCATTTCAATTGTTTTACGTTAACGTTTTGTTCTGTTAGCTTGGGCCATTTTTAGCAGACCTTTGTTTATTTAATTTCAGTTGGCTATTTGATTGGGCTCTGTGTAACGTTTGATGCCCCATGCGCATCAGCGCTGATGCGCTCGTCTGTAAACATTTTAGAATGCCTTCCTACAGTTGCTTAATAAAAGCGGGCTTTCCACACATACAAACGTACGTGTCATTAGTATATGAGGGGAAAAAATTGATTTTAACTGTCGGGCTCGGACATAAATATTTTAATGCCTGTCGGGCTCGAGTCAGGTTCGGTTACTGCTCTGTCAGACGCACTCTAGACACCAGGCCCAGCAAACGATTTTGTGCTTCATTCTTATGTCAGTGCGCGACGAAACACCACCTCTACAGCGTGTCTAATCCAGTAGCCTCGCCCACCAACTCATGGAGGTGATCGGCTCGCGCTAGCTAGCCAACAACAATAAACATGCAGAGGAAGATATCAAGATATTGCGCTATTCCTGGTTGTGGAAGAACACAGTCGCTGCATAAGCTTCCTTCAGATCATAATATTAGGAATGAGTGGTTGAACTTTATTTTTAATAAAGCTCCAGCTCACAGACATGTTCACTTCATTTCACTGCGGAATCGTTTGTAAAAAAAAAAAATCTCTGGTCGATGCTGGATTTGGATCCGACAGGAATAGTGCAACACACTTCTGTGAGTAAAATGCGTTTTTATATGTAATAGTACTGCATTGTTATAAATCGTTTTGTTTGTGTACGTGTCTAACAGAGCATACCTTTAGCACGCTGGACTAGACACGTATGGGCCATCGCTCGCAAAGCCCGGCAGGCCGATGAATCTCTTTATATTCCGTTCTTGATCTGTGCTGTTGTCTCTCTCGACTTGACATCTGAAGGGCGGCGCACGTGTGCGCGCGCGGTTCGCACTTATATCGACCGATCTTGCAGGCTATGTGTAATATAAAAATAATAGTCCAATCAATCGTGGGTGGATGAGAAATAAGTCATTGTGTTGTTTGATAAAGACATTTACGAGCCCTGTGACCGAGAAAATCATTCCGGTTGCCGCTTCTTCCTCATTCTCTCCTCTCCCTGACTCCCTCATGTGAACTGACAGGAGAGCTTAAGCTCAATAAATATGCAAATCTTCTCCAATCCTAGACGTGGGTGTTTAATTTATGTCTCCAATGATGTTTTTGGATGTAAAAAACACACAAATGTCATTAGTTGACCTCAGAGAACAGTATAAAAAATGTAAAAGCCAGTTCATGACACCTTTAAAATGCCCTCTGTTAAAAGGAAAAGGAATAAGGCAAAGATGGAAAGAAACAGGAATAGCAGTGTTAGTGATGTTAAATGTGATGAAAACAGTACAGTGGATGATTCAGATAGTAAGGCCACTAACAGCAAAAATAAAGGAAAACAGAAGAAAGTCTGTTCTTTGTGAAAATTAGGGATTTTCTGGAAAAAACTAAGAACATAAAATGTACAGGTTGTGAATTTTTTTCCCCTCATCGGAGAGTATTTATTGAGTCAGTTGGAACACTAATGGGGGTTAAAGCACTGAACAATTTACTGTGAATAAAATTTACAGGCTAAAGAAATGTGTTGCTATTGATACAAGAACTACAAACACAAACTAGTTTTGAAACAACACCAATCTTTGTTAATTGAGTCGTGAGAACTGGAATCCAAAAATATTAACTTACAAGCTTTGGGAGATGTTAAGAAAGAACCAAGACAAGTTGAGACATTAAAGTCCCAAAAGTCTCTTTTAGAGAATATGCTTGGTATAAATGTTATGATAGATACAAAGAAAAACTGGTGCGAGGATTCAAGTGCAAAAAGATGTTTATTAACAAATAAAACAAACTTAAAGCAAAAACCCATGAGGGGGAAAAAAACACATAATCAGAACAATAACATACAAACCAGCAACCAGAAAGGGTCACGGGGAAACCGGGACACGTAGACAGTACAACGATCCGACAAAGACTGACAACAAACAACAGGAGCTTATAAAAGGGAACAAATGAGGCAGGGACCAAGGGAACACAGGTGGGAGAAATCAAACACTAATCAGATAACAAGGGGGGAGAGATCTGACAATGATAGGAGCACATGCTCAACATCACAAAAACCATGTGCACACAAGACAGGACAGGCATGTGACAATAAAGACACAAGGAGCTCTGACGAGGTCAAGGTATCAGAACTTGGCTCAAATGGATGTCCCATCTTAATTTTTATTCAGCTTGTAGGGAAAAAAAAGGTCAATGCGGATATCACTCTTTACGGTCAGAG